>NC_081765.1:14411331-15011331 GCF_963082965.1 Carassius carassius
AACAAATAGCAGTTTCTGTTCTTTACACCATGACAACAACCATTCATTTAAAGCAAAAAGTCTACTGAACCTTTCATGTCCTCGTCGATACGTGGGCAGTGGTCCTGACACAATGTGATAAATCTTGATTGCTATCACATTCATTTCATGCATTTATGTAATTTGACCTTATAACATTTTTATTCTGTGTGATTTCTGGTGTTTTATATCTATATCTGAATGATGTTCCTGCAACTTTTTTCTAGGGATAAAAAAAGAAAATAAAATTACATTAAATACTCTATCAAAGATTTTTGAAAATTCCCCAATTTATAATCAGCAGAGAAATACCAGCATATAGTTTTGAAGTCAGGAGGGAATGATGTGAGAATTATCATTTTTTTGGTGAACTATCACTTTAAGCTGGCTGCATGATTTCTTTCATGCTTGAAATCCCAGTAATGGTCCAGCGGACAGGAGAGTGTGGTTTACATTCCTCGCTCCAGAATGGGAGATATGAAAACCTATTATAGAGACAGGTGGGGGAATGATGGGTCCGAAACATTTTGTTTGTCTGCGTTCTTGGCTTTAAGAAATAGTTTATAAAATAACCCTCTGCATATGACAGTCACATAATACATGCACCTTTCAAGGATGCATGAGTATTGATTTTAGCCTTGACATGCAGGTATTTCCTCTTCTGACCTGCTGAACAAATCATTGAGCTATCCAATCATTAAAGGACTGGCCAATAATGTCAGCCCTGTTGTTCATGAGAACCTCCGGCTCATGTGTGGCCACAGAGTTACAGGTTAATTTACTTTCTCTGGTGGCATTGGAAATGTGATTGGCGAATATGCTTTTTGTACTTCCTATCTCATTACTCAGTGCCACTTAAATGTCAGTCAGGAGTCATCTCAGGAAGTGAGGCGGAAGGTAAGGTCACATGTGTCCAAACTAGAGGCTCTTTAAGTCACTCACACAAAAACACACTCCTTCACAAGAACAGATTTTATATTATCTGTAGACAAACTGAGTGGTGACACAAAATAAGGTTGTCTGGGTGGTTGCCAGGATGTAGCTGTGGTTGCTAAAGTGTTTGGATTAGCTGTGTGTTATTGTGCAGTTACTGGGTTATTCTGGGTGGTTAGTAAAACTTGCAGAAATATAAGTCTATGGCATTTTGTGGGACAAGTTACACACCACACTAAAGTTTAAATATGGTTAGGGGTTTAGAATACAAGCAATTAATAATAAATGCATGATTTACCTTTAGAATTCAGATACAACAATTTCTCATTCAAGGATGTATTTATTAGTATGATTTATTATACTACCTGATTTGTCAATTGAAATAAATTTGTTTGTGTGTGAACCTAAACTCAGGTTGCTCCAAGGGGAGCTTCTGCTCAAGAATAGTTTGATAACATTTAATAAAATGTTATATAGAATAAAAATAATAATTTCATATTTCATAATAATGTCACACACACCTGGACTCATTTTGTGTGTTTTTTGCCCCTGTGACCCAGTTTCTGTCTCTATGTGGTTTGATTAGTTTCCAGGTGTGTCTAGTCTTTTCCGCATGTGTTCCATGTCCCTGTTAATTTAGTCATTCCATCCACCTGTGTTTTGCCTATTATCCCCTGTATAAATGCCTTGTCCTTTCAGTTCTGTTTTGTCGGGTCTACTCGTTACTAGTTCCTTGTCCGCTTGTTACCTGTTACTTGCCACTTGCCACCTGTAATTTGCTACTTACCTTGCCTTTGTTTGATTTAATAAATCCTTGTTTCGTTTATCCCCTCGGCTCCGTGTTCCTTCCAGCAGCGTAAGCCGTGACAGAAGACCCGACCTAAAAAGTAAAAAAAACTGCGTGTTTTCCCTCAGTTTTGTTTTCCGTTTTTTTCACAGTCTTTTTCTTTCCGTAGTGTGTCATGGATCCCCTCTATCGCCCCGAATACCTCCTCCTCCTGCTGGAGCAGGAGGGACTGTCTCTCGAGGACCATACCAGACGGTTTCTCTGGATAGCTAATGCCACCAGCTACCCGGACCACGCGCTCTGCACCTTTTATCACAACAGCCTGAACTCCAGGTGCAGAGCGTTGTCGCCCGAAGATGGTCCTCGGGAGGATTTCGCCGCTTTCATAGAGTGGTGAGAAATGGGTCACCTCTCACGGTCGGCCCAATGGAGGATCTCGCCAGGTCCACTCTGGACCCAGAGCCCAGCCTACAATCTCCCCACGGTACGAGGCATAAGCCCGAGCCCACCGATGACGGAGAGCCAGAGAGCAACCCGTCAGACCAGGTGCGAGAGCCGGCGACACTGCCCACCACGAGGGAGCAAAATGTGGAGCGCCAAATGGGTCAAAATGAGGGGGTTTCCAATTCACCTATGCCAGATCCTCTGTTAAGCCCAGGACGGGCTCCTGATCCTCCTGTAAGCCCAGGACGGGCTCCTGATTCTCTGTTAAGCCCAGGACGGGCTCCTGATCCTCCTGTAAGCCCAGGACGGGCTCCTGATCCTCCTGTAAGCCCAGGACGGGCTCCTGATCCTCCTGTAAGCCCAGGAAGGGCTCCTGATCTTCCGTTAAGCCCAGGACGGGCTCCTGATCCTCCTGTAAGCCCAGGACGGGCTCCTGATCCTCCTGTAAGCCCAGGACGGGCTCTTGATCCTCTGTTAAGCCCAGGAAGGGCTCCTGATTCCCCGTTAAGCCCAGGACGGGCTCCTGATCCTCCTGTAAGCCCAGGACGGGCTCCTGATCCTCCTGTAAGCCCAGGACGGGCTCCTGATCCTCCTGTAAGCCCAGGACGGGCTCCTGATCCTCCTGTAAGCCCAGGACGGGCTCCTGTTCCCCCGTTAAGCCCAGGACGGGCTCCTGATCTTCCGTTAAGCCCAGGAAGGGCTCCTGATCTTCCGTTAAGCCCAGGAAGGGCTCCTGATCCTCCGTTAAGCCCAGGAAGGGCTCCTGATCCTCCGTTAAGCCCAGGACGGGCTCCTGATCTTCCGTTAAGCCCAGGACGGGCTCCTGTTCCCCCGTTAAGCCCAGGACGGGCTCCTGTTCCCCCGTTAAGCCCAGGACGGGCTCCTGATCCTCTGTTAAGCCCAGGACGGGCTCCTGTTCCCCCGTTAAGCCCAGGACGGCTCCTGATCCTCCGTTAAGCCCAGGACGGGCTCCTGATCTTCCGTTAAGCCCAGGAAGGGCTCCAGCCCCAGAGCTTACTCCAATGCCTGCTCCTCCAAAATTCCCACCCTCCCACCCACTCCTGCCTCCTCCTCCGCTGTCGTCTGGCTGCCCCTCTGCTCGCCCTCAGCCTACCATCATTGTGGTGCGAGCTCAGCGGGACCGCCATCCTCCCTCACCTCCGCCTCCAGCCTCTGAGGCCTGGACTCCGCCTCGGCCCGTTGACCCGTCGGCTCCACCATGGCTCCTAGCTCCTTCCTCTCCGCCGTGGCCCGGCAGTCCGCAGGCTCTGCCTGGCTCCCTCGTCCCTCCGGCTCCGCCTTGGTCTGGCGTCGTCCATCCTATGCCTCGGGACTCTACTCCTCCGGCTTCGCCTCATCCCTCCGTCCCTCCGGCTCCGTCAGGCTCCTTTATCCCCTCGGCTACACCTCAGTCCTCGGTCACTCTGGCCTCACCGCGGCCTTCCGGATCCACATCGCCGCGTCAGTCACCAGAGCCATCAGTTCCGCCTAGGACCTCCGGCTCCTCCCCATCACCCTGGCTCTTCGGCTCTCCGTCTCCGCCTCAGGCTCCTCCTCCACTTGCTCCGTTGCCGTGGGTCGAGTCCCTGGAGTCGGTGACCATTCCTCCTCCATGGCTCCTTCCTCCGTCGGCCCCACCTTGGGCCGTTATGGCTGTGGCCTGGGTCCTGCTGGGTACCTCCTGCTTCAGATCCTTCCTGTCTCCTCCCTGGCTCCTCCCTCCGTCATCTCCTCCCTGGCTCCTTCCTCTGTAGTCCCTGTCTGCTGGCCCCCTCCTGGGAGGCTGTCCTCCACCGGAACCTCCTCCCAAGTTCCCACCCACGCCTCCCTTTGTTGTTTCTACGGTGCGAGGACGCACCTACCGGGAGGGGGGAGTACTGTCACACACACCTGGACTCATTTTGTGTGTTTTTTGCCCCTGTGACCCAGTTTCTGTCTCTATGTGGTTTGATTAGTTCCCAGGTGTGTCTAGTCTTTTCCGCATGTGTTCCATGTCCCTGTTAATTTAGTCATTCCATCCACCTGTGTTTTGCCTATTATCCCCTGTATAAATGCCTTGTCCTTTCAGTTCTGTTTTGTCGGGTCTACTCGTTACTAGTTCCTTGTCCACTTTGTCTACTTGTCCGCTTGTTACCTGTTACTTGCCACCTGTAATTTGCTACTTACCTTGCCTTTGTTTGATTTAATAAATCCTTGTTTCGTTTATCCCTCGGCTCCGTGTTCCTTCCAGCAGCGTAAGCCGTGACAAATAATTTCATAGTAAATAAAAGAAATATTGAATAATATTACATTTTGATATTTTAAAATGATAAATTAATATATTTAGGTATTTTTAAATCCATTAATTTATACACAAACAGAATCTGTGCTTAGAAAACTGCTAAAAGCTCCAGAATTAAAGTGCCTGTAATTCATAAATTCATAAAATACATTCCACTTGCATACCTTTTTTTCACCACTAATTTGGCAGCTTTCAGTTGCCAATTTAACCTTCCATAAATCCATACCATAGAATTGTGCAGACTTTCCTTAAACATCAGTTCAGAAAATGTAAAAACGTCTGCAGATCGCCCAGGCCTGCCTAGACGTTCAACTACAAAAAGTGAGCATGCGTTTGAAGTTCCTCTTGATCTAATCTAGACTTCCTGCCTATAGTGACTTCCTTCCTGTCTTCTCCTCAGGTGAATCCTGCATCCCAATGCTTCCTGCTCACTGTTTATTAATGATGGGAGCTTTAACACAGCTCTCACTCCTATGGAAATTGGGTAATCTAAATGATTGAGTATGTGTCCACAGACAGCTACGATTCATTTATTACCCTGATGATTGTCTGATAAACAGCATTAACAGGACTTTTATGAGAGAGAATTGGGATATCTGCATCACCAATGGTCAATAGTGCATTAAATAAATAATGTTTAGAACTGCAGAGCAACAAGCAAGTTCTTGGTAAAATGCTTAAAGCCGAAGGTTTTAGCCTGATGCATAATAAAAAATGTATTCTCTTATAAGACCTCATTTTATTTTGATTGCATTCAAAAACAGCATTTGTATGTACTGTTTGTAAATGATCAAAAAATACAATGCTTAAAATACAATGTAGCAGAAAATAAAACCCCTTACCAGAGAGAATTATGATTCCTCAAACAGTGACAGTAATAAATATCTGATGCTGCAATTTTATCCGTTTTGCCGTGACCCCCAAAATAATGTTCTCATCATTGATATGGGAGGACCAAATGAAAAATCCCAGCATGCTCCACTGGAGACTCCCAGCTCTAATGTTGGCCTTGGCTCGTATATCACACTCTGAACAATTCTGGACACATCAAAGTGCGCTCTCATGGCAAGGACTAAATATTTTAGGGTTGGGAAAAACCACGTTAAAACCACATCCACTGAGCCTAAGATGTAACACCATGTCAGTTATTATTATTTTTTATGGAATATTCTTTTATTAATATGCTACAAATAAAACACTTCTATATTGTGTAAATTTGTGTCTAATTTTTTAAGGGGGTGATATTTCAACCTGCCCAATTACCTGGGCGAGTAGTAACACTTAAAAATAGAAGAAATAAAATTATTTTTCGTTTGGTAAATCTTTTATATTGCTCATGTGATTGGTTGATTTCACCCTCCAGCTCTTCTGATTGGTTATAATAAACTGACTGACAGCTAATGATTATGTATTAATATTGATTGTTTTTTTTGTTTTTGTTTTTTTTTATAGTAAATAAATGAAAGTCCTATTTAAAATGTGATTTGTTGAAGTTATACACTCCAATTATCCACCATATACTACATTTATTTATTTGAAAGCTGCTATTGCAAAGTTTTTGTCTTAAAATTTTCATTTTGTTCATGTTTGACTGATGATTTAACATATTATTCATAGTTCATTTGTGTCTGGTTAAACTAATGATTTTACAACTGTGTATTCATTAAAATGAATTTAAATAATTCAAATAAATTTGAATACTTAATTTAAATAACTCTGACTTATCCACTCCACTTATCCACCGTGTATTTTGCAATCCCATCCTGTGAAGGAAGCAATTATTCTTTAGAGGGCCAGTGTTTCTTCTTCTTGAGTATGCCACTCACATCAACACCCTTGTTAACTCATCCTTGTCATCAGGTTTTTGCTTTAGATGAATCCTCTGATTGTGAGGATTCGTCTCGCTGGCTTGTCAAAGCTGCTCTGCACCATGTCTGGAGTGATTCATCTTGTTGCCAGGATCATTAACTTCCTGTTGGAAGGACTGACATACAGAAAGTCAAAGCAGACTCGGGAAGAGCCGATGTGCCACCAAGCCTTCCATATTAATTAGAGTGAAACTTTCTCTTATTAGCTTCTCTCCTCTATGAGTATGTTTTTATTATGCTGCAAAAACACATAGATATGAGAGATACGTAGACGAAAAACAAAAGGAGAGCGAAAGACAGGACAGGATATATCAAAGATAAAAATGTCCTTTTTATGCAAATATCATGAAGTTTATATTGTGAAAATGTGATCACGGAGGTGCACGAAGTGAGCCTGTCTAATCAAACAGACTTATTGTGTTTTTAACTACGAGGAAATAATTTAGATTAAACAGACAGTTGCGTCCATGGTTGTTCCATTATTAAACAGTCACTAGTGCCATGATTGTCCCATTAGAGTAATGAGTTCCTGTCACTGATGACTAATTGCATCATTTCAGTAATGTTGCTTTTGTTTATTTTTGTCCTGACATGCATTTAGCTATCAATATTGTTTTTCGTTCTTTTGGCCTTTTTTAACAATCATGCCCATCTAAAAACCTTTAGTTAATTACCAATAAAATGCGAAATCTAATCAAATTAACCTCCTTTCCAGTACATTACGCTTTCCATTGAATGTAATCATATAGCAAACAAAACATCCCTACCTAAGCATCATGGCTCTTTTCACATATTTTGTGAGCAGAAAGAAAAAGTGGGTATTGAGTTACTCTATATGTCCGAAGTACTGATTTATTTGAAGTTTACACCAAAGATGCTGAGACTAATGGTAGAAAATGAGAGGTTGGTCACCTTGTGACCTTTCACTATACACATCTATTGTTGTTGCCTGGTAACAAGATAATGCTTAGCTGCCTCTGCCTGTGCAGAAGGAAACGCTCTTATTTTAAGATATCATTTGAAGGGAATCATATACTGCTCCTGGACTTGAAACCATAGCAGACCTGCATTGTTGGGCTGTGTTGTGTGCAGTGTGAGCATTGCTCTGGCTTCATGTTGTGTGTGCTTTCTCATATCCTACTGAACAAACAATAAATCCCATAATATTGGAGAAAAGGGTATGCTTATTGAGATGCACAGAACCTGTTATAAGGAGAATGGAGTGTTACGGTAGCTGTTGGTACACTGATGTTAGTCAGAAGCCAAAAAAATGCATGAATCTGGGAAGAAAAAAAACATTGCTGAAATATTTGTTCCATCACAGTACACATTGTAAGTCTATAATAAGTATATCTGTAAATATCTAATGCCAAAAGTTCTCAAGAAATTAATCAAGACCATTGTATTACTGTAAAATTGTAACTGGTATTTGTGACTTTAAGGAGTTAGGGTTTCCAGTAAAAAAAATATTAAGTCTACACATTTTATTTTTTCTTTATTTATTTTTTTATCTTTTTTTTTACAATATATACCACTGAAAAAATTTGTAAATTACATTAAATAAAAATGATTACTTTTATTTTACTTGAATAAAACCAGTTCTTTAGATGTTACCACATGAAGCATATTATGAAGTAAGACAAAACAAAAAATATATATAGTTCTGGCTTGTGGAAGTCTGCTACGTATATTGTATGTTTTGCCAAAAACAGCTCATGGTCTCATCAAGATCATTGGTTGTGAAATGTCACAGACTGAGCTCATAAGTCCTCTGTGCACAGCAACTTAATAGACAAGAGAACAGAGCATTATTACTATGCAGGAAAAGACAAAAAGAGGTACAGTTGAAGTTATATTTCCAGTGTCTCCCCTTGATTAGTTTAACAGATTGTTTGATCTTTCTCTGTGACTGAAGTGTTAGTAAAACCCGCAGACGGGGAGGGTACACCGGCTCCTCGCTCCACCACATGCCTGTGGGACACAAACATATTAATGTCACATGGAAATTAAAACACTTTCCCATTACCCTGGCCCTGAATCTTAATTTGCTCTTACACAAACTATACAAAGTAGGTGACAAGGTCAATACATTTCTATTGAATAGGAGGTGAATGTTGACCTTTGAAGGCAGGAGTTAAAATAAATCTTTAATTCCTATATGTGTACACACCACAGGCGTACATAGATTTGACTTTTAAGCTGAGCACATACGGATGCTTTGCACTTGAATTGTTTTTAAATTGCTTATTGATTATCATGGGAAACATACTTCTTTACAAATCCTCATTTTGTACTTCTAATTAGTGACCGTTGTTTTATTTTTGATCTCTCTGCTGCATTTCTGCGTGTGTCACTTCTGAGCTGCACATACGTCATACGTCATTACCCCGAAACTGCTTCATTTACAATAGTGACTGCAAGCTAGATTCAAGTGATTACTACATTTTGAATTTGGAAAATTTTTTTATATACACTTTTTTTTTAATGGATGCGCTTTTTATTAAACTTCTCAAGGACTGATGCAGTGCAACACCCACTGAGTGGCATCATGCAGCAAGATCAAAGACAATTTTTTAAATAACTCTGACTAGATTTGTCTGAAAGAAGAGTCATAAACAACTAGGATGACTTCAGGGTGAGTAATTTATGGCTTAATGTTTTTATTTTTGGGAGAACTAACCCTTTAAGACTCTCTATCAAGTGACAAAGTGACATGATATGAAGACATCCATTATCTTTTGTGCTTGATGCTCTGAGTCAAACATTAGTAGAGAAATGCACGTCAGTAACGGCACCCTGTTAACTCATGATCTCTCCAAGACACACTTCACAACACAAAACAATTTGGCACCTGTAAGGCTATGTCAATACCTTCTGACAGAAGACAAATGTTGTTATTGTTTTGTCATTTCAACATTAGCAAGAGATTTGGGATCCACGGTGCCCATCTCAGCAGCAAAAGAATGTCAGCTAATATGAGGACACTTAGAAAAGAGCACCATATTTCTTGTAACTGACAAACAGAGATGATGGATTTTTCTTGGACTCCTAAAACATCCCCATCAGAGCCTCTGTAAAGCTAAGATGTAAGCTAGGACAGCGAGACAGAGCAGCTAAAGTGATAGAAACATAAATGTGCATAAATATTGAGCATGAGATATGTGCTTAATTGAACAGCTATTATGTTGATGCACTTTTTCTGCGGTGTGCTATTGATTTTCTTCACTGTGCACTATTGCATGTTGTGTAATTGACTAACTTAACTAAGCAGAAAACACACACATTCTCAAGTTGCATAATCAGTTAAATGGTTCTTTGGTCCATTGTGAACAAACAATTAAACTATTGGTTGTCAAACTGATGTACAGATTAATCATGGTGCTGATAATGAAAATTCAATTCATGAAGGGGCCGTTGAATGCTTGAATCTGATTGGCTGACGAATGTTCTAATGGGAAATGCACAGCGAACGTAGTTACAGGCAGCTCTGGATGCATTACATGTCCATTTATTATCAATTCCCCAAATGATTTCCGTTATTTCAAAGATCTTACAACCTCACAATTACAAAATCCCAAACAACATTGGACAGACAAATAAATATAATAAGCAATATGATAAAAATTACAGATCATTTCCATGTGTTGCCACAAAATTACGTTTTATTAGGTAAAACATAGGCTACTCTCTATCTCTCCCTCACGCACATACACAACATACAGTACAGTCAATTATTCCTTACAGATATTTTGGGCAGATATTGGGACATCCCTATACTGACCACTAAGGAGTCAATAAAATAAAACAGAATCAGGAAAGTTTTTCAGTGAAAATACAGAAATCATTCTGTGCGGTAAGTATAGGGTGAATTTTGAGTCAATTTGGGGCAATTTTTGACAGTCATTTGAATGTCAAATTGTTACCACATTGACCTGAATTCACCTTATCATCGTGGGTTTCCTGGTACAAAATATAGAAAAGGCAGTACTGTTTATCATCTGCAATGTCATATTTAACAAAGACCAGCAGGAATGTTCAACTAAAAAGGTTTTAAATAAAACTGAGGTGTTCATCAGAGGAAATTATCACTGATTCTCATTTAGAAAATCAGTCAAAAATTTGCTCCAAAGTGACTCTCCCAGTCATCCATCCAGGGGATTCTGCTGTTATCAATTAGAATTGTCGCTTCTAATCTGTGACAGCCTCCCAGACACTGATCATTTCCCATTAGAGTCATTTTCCCCAAGATCCTGCTGGACGATAGACATCTGACACTCAATAGGGGGGACGTAGAGGAGACAATAATTAAGGAGGTGGCATTTACTCCCAGTCAGGCTCTCTCAGAGATCTGAATCTGCAATTATCTTCCAGGAAATAGCATTGTCAGGACAGCATTGTTAATAATGGCTCCCATCTCAGACTGGGATACTGGCCACAATCATTTCTACTGAAGCTGCACTTTGATTGTTTATCGCTTTTCCCACCATGTGCCACAGTACTGGACTAAAAGCTTAAAAAGAAGAAACAAAAAAGGTGAGGAGAACCTGGTTATTTCAGGTTGAATATTTCTAGTATTACATGCCATATTTCTTGGAATAAATACAACAATGCTATTAGTGGAAATGTAAAAATAATAAAAACTTGAGAGTTGAGAGGAAAAGCAACTCCAGGCACGCCCAAGTTCCCCAACACTTGATAAAATACAAAAGAACCATTTGCACAGAAGGCAATTAAAAGCTTTAGTGCTTCCTGCAGGCAGAGCGGTACTTTTGGAGCCCCAGTTGACACATGAGCCAGTACCTTACTGGAAAGGGCTGCCTTGTGCACTGAAATGGCACCGGTAATTTTTGCCAAAATAGGCTCCAGGTAGTAAATATGGGCCGAAAAGAAGGCATCTTCATTAATCAATATGAAATTAGCCCACATTTAATTTGCAGAGGGCAGGCGTGCACCTGGCCATAAATGTAAATATATGTAAATAAGTTGGATATGGAGAATGGCTTTCAGGGCAGGGCAAGACTTCACCTGCTAAAACGTCTATGGAGCACTTAAGGATAAATTATCATTCCCATTCATAAATGATATGCAAGATATATTTTGCGTTCCCTGCATTCGTTTTGTCTAAAATTCGAAATGTTTTAAAAGTTCTCATATTTACTGTAGACAGTAATTCATTTGATTCGTAGGGTAAAAATATTTTTGTTGGTGTTTTTTTTTTTTTTTTCATTTATAGTTTACTTCTATTATGACCAGTGTTGGGGGTAACGCATTACAAGTAACTTGATTTACATAATCAGTTTACTTTTTTCAAGTAAATAGTAAAGAAACACATTACTTTTTAATTTACAAGAAAATATCTGAGTTACTTTTTCAAATAAGTAACGGCAGTTACTTTTTTCCCATTTATTGATTGAAGGATCTCCTGTTCCCTTGTTGAGAGAAACCGGGAGTAAAATATTTATTTAGTTCTAGAATCAACGTAAACATGCATTAATTCATTTTGTGCACTCACAAAAAAATAAAAAATAAATATCTGATTTAGTTTTCCTCAAAATTAATAAAAACAATTAAAAGCAACTCAGAATATGATTCAAAGCTTCAATAATTAAATATGTTAAATAATACAAATATCCTTTATGTACTGAATCCCATTATATTAACAAGTTTGCTGCTGACCTTCAATGATCCAATTCAGCGATATTAATAAGCAAAGATTGCACAGGATAAACTAACATTTTTTCTTATTTTTTTATTGCTGAAGAGTGAATTGCTGAAGAGTGAAGATGTGAATTTACATTTCCTTCAGCTTGTGGCTTTTGGTGTGAAAGGGCTTTTACATTTGCCAAAAATATAACTTTTTATATTAAAAGCAAACAAGCAAGCCCAGGCCAAATTTAAAAAGTAACACAAAAGTAATGTAACACATTACTTTCAATGAAAAGTAACTAAGTAACGTAATTGGCTACTTTTTTAGGAAGTAACCCAATATTGTAATCAATGCATTACATTTAAAAGTAACTTTCCCCAACACTGATTATGACATCCTTATAATATATATACGGTATATATATTATATATAATTCATTGTATTTCAAAGTATAAATTAGATGTGTTTCTTTAACTCTGTTATTTGATTTCTTTGTCACTATTCAGTTATTAAATTAAAATGCATACATTTACATGGAATAATTCATATTTGAGTATTTTTAGATGTAGTATTTTACACTAATGGCACCTTTAAAAAATGTAAAAATTGTTTAAAATGACAGCTGGAATAAGTTTAATCCAGGGGGCTTGTTGTACGAAGTAGGGGTCATTTTGCCCTCAATTTAGTAGTAAATTAACAATGCACAGAGTCACCATCAACACCAGATCCTTCAGCAGCAATGTAGTCTGGATTAATTGATTTGCATGACTATTAATCAATACAGTTATTTGTTCCTTTCATGTATGTGCTCAGCTTGGCTCATGCAAGGTTCATCCAATCTATTCTTGTACTTCACAACAAGACAAACAAGACCGTTCTGTCCAGTCAGCAGGTTACCTTCTCAAAATAAACCTCAACTGGGTGATTAGGATCTCACTGCGAAGTGGAGGGGTCTTATGTCATCTTGAAGGGGATTATTTTGTGATAGTGCCAAGCTAACTGAAAGTTATCACACCATATGGAATATTGTTTTGTACGGATTTAAATATTAAAATAAATAGTTTCCCAGCAAAGAAGTTTCAGAATCTCATAGTGGCTCAGTTAGCAGTAGATGCTGCTTCACCTGTTCTCTATATCTGCAAGCGCTGTGAGTTTGAGTCACTTATAGTGTGAATTTGAAAAAACACCATGCACCAACCATTCTCCCAAAATTGTAATGAGAATTTTCAGCGAAAGAGAAACTTTGGCAGTTTTCCACCAAGAGAAAAGCTATAATTTAAAGTTTGAAAATATTATATATGTGTATTTACATTAATTTGTTTTCATTTGAAGTTTTTATTAATATTAAAACAATGTTAATAATGCAGTGGTAAATGCCAACTCAAACTTATGTTCAGGATTGGACTGTTGTTGTTTCTATTTGCACTCTGAATAAATTTGTTTGCCTTTAAATGGCACTGCTAGCTGTAACTCGCTATCAGGAAAGGGTGCAGTGCCAGTGGAGACAGTCACTGACCTCTCTGCAGACTGTGTCCTTCACATCTGTCTCCTACGCTGCTCACCGGCTCCTCGTTATTCAGTTCTCCAGTCGGATCCTGCTCTTTTATCACCCTCCAGGATCAGCAATCGCTCACTGACCACTCTCACATTAATGCATCGAGTCTGAAGAGCTGTCCACTGTCCTCCCAAAGTGCTAAAAATACAATTGGAAAAGTCTAATGCAGTAGCTGTTGTGAAGAGGGAAGAGGAATGTTTTATAAGGGACAGGCTCTCTGTGATAAGGCCAATGCATGAGTAAATTCACCAAAGAACATTCATTCACGTGAATCTGGAATGGAAGGGTAAATCTTGAAAGCTGGTGGTTGACAGCATTTTTTAAATGGATAGTTGCAGTTCTGAATGCAGACTGGTTCATACAACATCTCATGCATGCCAAAAACATAGTATATATATAAATTTAATATATGTGACCCTGGACCACAAAACCAGTCTTAAGTCGCTGTGGTATTTTTTTGCAATAGCCAAATAAACACTGAATGAGTCAAAATGTCAGATGCCAAAAATCATTAAGATATTAATTAAAGATCATGTTCCATTAAGATATTTTGTAAACTTCCTACCATAAATATACTGTACTGTTTTGACTAGTAATATGCATTGCTAAGAATTAATTTGGACAACTTAAAAGGCGATTTTCTCAATATAAATTTTTATTTTTTCACTCTCAGATTCCAGATTTTCTAATATCCTGACCAAATTTTGTCCGATCCTGATAAACCATACATCAATGGAAAGCTTATTTATTTGAAAAATTGACACTCAAGACTGGTTTTGTGGTCCAAGGTCACATATAAGTTTACCTTATGTTATTTTTTACACTTTTAAATGTTTACCAAGGTTGCATTTAAAAAAGTGTGAAATCAGTAATATTGTAAAACATTACAATTTATAATAATATTTTAAAATGTATTTTATTCCTGAGCAATTAAAAGGACACATTTGGAATTAACAATGACATTATCAGAGCCAGAGAGAAAATAGCATTACATTCCCTTTTGTCACATTATTGCATCTTTGTTTTTTTCCTCAAAGAAAATAAAGGGGAGAAGTGATATTTACTCTTACCTGCTCAGTACTGAGTTGCAGAAAATGATAAACAGCATTGTGGCATATACAGTAAACTTTAAGCTACCCCTGTTCGCCTCGCTCCTGGTTGGAAATACAGATTTAGACACAAATAAGATAAGAGTTAACCTGTAGTGTGAGATTAGAGAGAGAGAGGAGCCGTCAGGAGCTTGTCAGAGTGTAGTCAGCCTAACAGAAAGCAGCTACATGAGTCAGGCCAGAAGAAAGGAACGCTAGCTCTTGGTTCCTTCTTAAGTAATAAGATGTACACCTGCCACAGCTCTGATTTACCATCTTCTCCTATCCAACCGCTCACATTCCAGCTCCCCAAATGCTGAATGTGGAGAGACATTAAATTTGCAATATACTTAGAGATGATGAACTAACTACCAACAGAGGAAACACATGACACAGTAAATGAACTGATGGATTTTATGATTTTATCCCTTTATTTAATCAACATATAATGGATGGTTTAATTAAATGTCAAGGTTTCTATGTTTCTTGTTTAAAAATTGTAATAGTTAATTTTCAAATCCCTTGGTGTTTAACCTAGTTCTCACTGCTTAACTTACGTCATTAACAATCCTGTTATATAGCGACAAAAGTGAAAGTGACGTGACATACAGCCAAGTATGATGACCCATACTCAGAATTCATGCTCTGCATTTAACCCATCCAAAATGCACATACACAAATACACACACACACACCAAGAACACACACAGTCAGAGCTCTACTCTACAAACTGCACATATTTAAATTAATTTGCCTTAATTTAATTTAACTTAATAATAATAATAAGTGATGTTTCATCTTATAAGAATGGGTAAAACTAATTCAGAAGTACAGTACTTATCTCGTAATATCAACTGGGAAAAGCATTCTAGTTTTTTTCTGCATTCCAGTAAAATTAGTACCTAATTTACATATGAAGCAGCTCTATTAATAATAGGGAGCAATATGTGCAATTTCTCTCATCATTCTATGGGAAATGAGCTATGAAGAATGATTTTAATTGTCAGTGGACATCTTATCGTGATAGAGCATCTGCTCTGGTTCTTCATGCTACATAATCAGCCCTGTTATAGCCCAAAAGAGCTAAAGGTAGACAGCGGGAAACACAGAAGAAAAGGATTTGTGAGACACCAGAGAACAACAGCATTTAAAGTAAACTTTCCTTAAATAAAAGTAACATAAACTTTCTCATAAATTTCCTTTTTAAAAAACGAAACATTTTGAAAAATAGTCTTGTTTCTGACAACCTTATATAGTCTTTTGTTTCAAAACCAGCAGATTTCTTCTGATAAGCAAATCACATCTGAATGCACAATCCATTTTTGTTTACACTGAATTCCAATTCATATTTAACACAGTACAGGACTGTGATCATTTTCGAAGGGGCATTCTTCAAACAAATCTAGTGAAGACAGCTCATCCATTGACATATTTGTTTTCATACTTCTCTCCTGATTCAGACAAGATAATTTTTTCACAAGGCTAAGCAATATTATCAAGTTCAGGACTGGTTATGTGCACAGTCCTCTTGCAATAGTTCATGATTGCAGAAGTCTATGTTTATGCATCCATCCACATATTTTGTTTCATAGCACACCTTGTTTGTTCACTGCTTAAAATTGTCAAAATTATGCATAATATTTGTTCAGTGTCATAAACCTTTGATTTGGTGGAATCTGTAAATGTTTCTAATGCCAAGATGCCTGAGTTCAACTGAGGAGTGGATTAGGGAGAGAAGGAAGCCTCAGATGATCTGAACACTGGGCCAGTCTCTGCCATGCTTCTCCACAGCCAACACAGTTGTTAAAGAGATTAAAGGGGCTGCATGCATGGACTCTGGGAATGATAGATTTAACAGGATCAAGCTCATTATACATGCAGAGAGCTGTTAGTATGTGTGTGCGCAGCTCTGCTAGCTCGGGAGTGAAATGCTCTGTGTGGCTCTGAGAGGCTGCAAGGCTCCCACTGATCCAGCTGTGCACATCACTGCTTGTCCACACTCAAAAAGAAACATATTGCTGCTTTATTTGCATATAAGGATGGATACATGAAGACTGCCATCTAAATTAGATGTGTGTGTATTGGGTAAATATATCAGC
This sequence comes from Carassius carassius, assembly GCF_963082965.1. Lineage (NCBI taxonomy): Eukaryota > Metazoa > Chordata > Actinopteri > Cypriniformes > Cyprinidae > Carassius > Carassius carassius. The sequence goes on from NC_081765.1 coordinate 14,428,052, forward strand.
AGTTTCATTTTTTTCAGCTGACCAGGACTGATCTGTGTGTGTGTGTGTCCTTCATCTTTAGCCTTTTTAAACAGCATTTCAATTAAATTAGACTGAGACTTTCAAAGGGACATTGCTGAAGTCAGGGACAATGAAATGTTCCATCTAATAAGCAGAATAATTTATTTTTTCTAAATATAAGTCACCTGTCATGACATCTGAATCTGAGTAATAGTTGCACATTTGTTATTAATCAGACTGTTTTAAACTGATTTTAGAGCTGTCAGTATATAACACTTTTCATCCAATTAATTACATGATATGCAGATTAATTAATCAAATATGCTGCATTTAGTTGACAAGATGATCCTTTCAAATACAGTATTGTGGCAGTTATGTAAAGCAAAGAATAGACAAAAAGTTACTTAGAACTTGTTAAATGTTACCTTATCATATATAGTCAAAAACTTTAGATGGTCAAACATCACATTATATATTAATTTACTGTAACTGTGAAATGTTTGTTTTTTGGACGTACGTACTGTGGTTACCACCATAATTACCATATCATTTATGATGTCAAACAATAGAAGGACATGCATGACACATCACATATGATGATGTTTTATTTAAAGAGTTCTACTTATATATTAATTAATTTATTTATTTATTTTTACAATAAATTAAGTTTTATTTCCATGTCATTTAACAACATTTAATACTCAAGTCCACATCATGTATTCTTTACATTTAAGTAGTACAGCAAGCTTAAATTGCTCTGAAAATTCCTTACTATGGAAGGTAGGTACAGGTCAGAGGACATGAATGACTAAATAAAACAAATACAGTAAATATTCTCTTTCTGGTAGCTTTATGAATGTCAGGAAACTTTCCTCACTGTGACTCACAGAGGGATTACATTCAGAATTCCTCAATGATCATTCAGTTGGTGTAAAAAAGTAAAAAAAAAAATTAAAACACTTGTATTTTGCTGTTGTCTGACATCTGTCTGTGGCCAGATTAGGTCAGTCCAGAGTCAGCTGGTCACAGTACTCCTATTTTCCATGGTCATCATTGTCATTCAGCCTGAGGGAGGCTTTTTGCTAGGTAACAAAGCTAATAATGGCAGTGTCTTGATAGCACTGGCATCCAGTTTGGATGTGGCACAGATGTTATGTACTTTTTATTTAGAGTTGTCATTCTCTATATCTTTCAGTAAATGTTTTTCTCAGTGTGACTGGCTTGCCTGCGATACTGGTGAATTAATCACCATATGGAGCTGTGTGGGAAATAGTGAATAAACACAGGATTAAAGAATATTTTTAAATATATTAAAATCTTTTTATCTTTTATTTTTTTATTGTAATAATATGGGGACTTCTTTCAAACTATATTTAAAAATATATATATATTTCTGATCCCAAACTTTTGAAGTAGTGTGTGTATAATAGTAAATTATTCATATTTTTCAGTAAAACAGCAAGGATGTACCAAGTGTAAATGTTTTAAAAACTTAGAAACCCATCTTGGATGACCAATAATCTGAATATTAGCTGAAAATGTCCACTCATAAACTCCATTGACTGCATATTATTTTATTTATTTATTTTTTTGTTAACTAGCAGCTCCAGTATACAGATTACTTCCCTTCTCTTAGGCTGTAATTACTACAGCACAAGTTTAAAGCAACTTCCAAGAATAAAACAATTAGACTTTTTAGTGCCTATCAAATTGTATAATTATAATTTAACTGTATTCATATCCATTATGACCTTGGCCCTTGTCAGCAGAAGAAGTGTTCAAAAGTGAATGGCTGATTGTGCAATTAAGACTTTATTCTTCATTACAGTTGCTTTGATTTGCACTTCTTTTTTTTTAGTTTGCAACTTTACAGCATTGGATACTAAGTATAACCACCATTCTGGAGGTGTTGATGGCTGTTTTTTCTTCCTCACTTTTCCATCTCTTGAGAATCTTTTAAAATCATTGAGATAAAATAAATAAATAATGGTTGTTATGGTTTGCTTTTACATGAAGACAACATTTTCACATGCCAATGTCTAATGAGTATAGTGTGGAATCAATATTTCAAAGACTTTGCAGTCAGCTATAGTGGTAATTTTATTATAGGGCTTTGTCCAGCCTTTGTTGAAATGGAGAACAGATATCTCTAACTTTCAGTTCATTTTTAAAATGTAATGTCTTTACTATTCAAAGTTAACAAAGAACTCAACCTCATGATCAAGGCATATTAACCATGAAAGCTTTGTAAACCACGAGACCCATGTGAAAATGATGTATCATTTCAGCAGCGAAACACTTCCATGCTGATGTGAATGAGAATTAGTTATCACAGGCCTCCAGGGTATAATCACAGCACATTGTTTCAGAGTGGCTTACCCAAAGCTCCTTTTTGTTTGTCAGGAGAATGACATCAGAGCACTGCGGAGGACTGCGAGAGGGAAGAGTCATCTGCACTCAACTACTGCCAATCAAACCTGCCACACAAGCAGAGATTATTTATGCTTCTTGCTTTGCTTTCAGAACAGATTATACACGTGACACACATTACCAAAATTATATTATATTCACAATGTTTAACCAATATTGTGTTATAAACTATATCGTATACAAGAAAATAAAGGTTTTTACTGGCATTGATGGTTCCCTAAGAAACCTTTAACATCCTTGGAACCTTTTCAGTTACAAAAAAAGGTTCTTTAAACACTTTATAAAAATAAAGTTTATATGAAAGGGTGTTTTTAGAAGAACTAATTTGGGTCCCTAAAGACCTTTTCTGTGAACAGTTCTTAAAAGAAACATAGTGGCACTCTCAGAAAGCAGACTTTTACATAATTAAGGTATCTTTTAAACTGAAATGTTGAATTATTTTCTGAGGGCAATAATACTTTTTTTTTTTTTTTTTTTTACAAGTGTTACATGTTTAAAATTATACTATTTATTAAAATATAACTCATGTCTGCCGTTCCACAAAATTTTTTTACTTTTTAATGATTGCTGAAAAGTGAAATGGCATGTTACATTACATAAAGTGTGACAACATACTTGTATAAATAAATGTTAATAAGTCATGTAAAGCCTTTGATTTGAATATTATGCATTTTTAGGGCAAACCGTAATGACAGAGAAGTGTAATAATGGAATTAATAACATTTTCAAGAGAAGATACTTCATAGGAATATTGATCTAATTTCTTTCCCTAATGACTTGTTGTGTTTCCCCAAAATACATGATTAGCATAATGTTTGTCCTGGTGTCCTTTACAAAGGACAAAATGTCTATGCCTGGGTCCCAGGAGGATATTTGGAGTGGATAAATTGAAGACTGGTGAGTGGATAGCTTAAAGTTACATGTTAAATCGTCGTTGTGCGGAAGTGTTTCTTTTCTCAACGCTTGCCATTTTGAGCCAATCACAACTGATTAATGGTAAGCGCTGAGAGATCATTTTAAGTTTCCTCAAGTTTAACAATCATGATATACGCTTCCACCATATTAAGTTCTATGGAGAAAGATGTATATTATAAATTAGTAACATCCCTGCGCTCTATCTCGGGTACAAGTTAATCTGTAAAGAACACATAACTAGGTTGAGGGCCAAGGCGCGCCCCCGCTCGGCGGGTTCACGTACCGCCAGAGGAATGAGTGAAGCGCGTCCACGTCCTCTCTGTGCTGTCGCTTCCTTCATTGGCAGGATAAGCAGCACACTGCAAGCTACTGTGATGGGCTGCTTTTGAAAAGACACAAATACACATCAGTCATAAATAGATCCACAAGGACCATCCGAACGTTAAATTTAACAGTATTGACAGAATGACGAGAAAAGGTTTGTGCTTTAACTGATCTACTTTTGTCAGTGTTGTGGATGTAGTTTAGCTTGCTAACCACATAGCCAACTAGCCGACAAGAATCTGACTAGCTCAAACAAAAGACTGGATTCCTTTTGTCCTTAAAAGATTACATTGTTTCATTGATATACTGGGCTTTCAGGTAATGATATGTAGCCAGTGAAGAATCAAACGTTGGAAGCCGACCACGCAATTATTTTCATAAGATTTGGTGTTTGCATTATGGCTAACCATTTTCTCTTTTGCCATGTTGACCAAGCCCAGAAAACATTCTGATTTAAACATATGCATATAACTGAACAACACCAAAAAAAAAAAAAAAATCATATCATATAATGACAGTCTAGACTTAAATCAGTGTTGTTCAGAACAGAAGTCACATAGCTGTGAATGTAGTGTATGTCATTATTTATTTATATATATATATATATATATATATATATATATATATATATATATATATATATATATATATATATATATTACTTACAAATGTAATTTCAGTTGCTATTTTTCATGATAATCATGATAAGGACAGATCTTAATTAATGCTTAAGTGAGGATTGATGGCAAAGTTTAATCATATGAAATATATGTGTTTATATTCACAGGTTGGGATGAGGAGCTCTTGGATCATGCTGTAAAGTCTCAGTAAAACACAACTCGTTTCTTCAGTTTTACCTGATACATGTGTACAATGGCATCGAGAAATGAAATTCAAGATATTTACTGAAGGTTAGGTATCATTTTATCATTTTAACTCCGATTTTGTTCTACTAGTTTTTTTTTTTTTTTTTTAAGTGTTTGGTTAAGAGTGAAATATAGTGAGGTGGATTTGTCTGTTGGTTTACCAAAATACAACTAATGTGCCCTTGACTATACCTTGTCAACAAGGGCAAGTTCAGACCTGCATTTCAGGCCTGTGCCAACAAGCCATGTAGTCGGTACATTGGACTTAACTGATTCTGATGTTTTTTGGTATCATCAAGGACACCTATATTTAGAGTGCTAGCTTCTCTTAGCATTTTCATGGGTTTAAAACACATTTTTGAGTTGGTGATCTGTCACACTACTGACTGGATTGTGATATTGCATGCGTCCGGTGTGTCATAGGTTTCATAAAGCTTAAATTCTTTCATTTCCTTCCTCCACTTTGACACCTAAAAGCTCTTTTTTTTTTTTTTTTTTGATAGATTCTGTGCCCTGAGTTGGGGTTAGCAATAATTTTCATTTGACCACAAAATGGCTTGCTGATGGCAAAGTCAAAGATTTGATATTTTCAGGTCAGGAGGAGAGGCAGAAATTGCTGCCGTTTATTTTTCTTAAACTATACCTTTGCTCTGTGTTTCCATAAAGGTTAAGTGGTGAAAGCTTTGGGACTATCAGTGCTTCTTGTAGTGGGGAGTGAGCTGGCCATGTCGGGGGTCCCAACCCCTCCTCCTCCAGGGGAGATGTCCAGTGGGCCTGTGGCTGAGAGCTGGTGCTATACCCAGGTGAGATGGACTGATGGCTCAAGTAGTCATATTCGGACATTGCTGAAGTATTTTAGAAGCTGTTTCTATGGCAGATATCAGCTGCGTGATTGTTTATATCATTGCAAAATGTAAACTGTATTATCAAACAGCTCTGTACGGTTATGTAAAGTCAAATATATGTGGCATACAACTTCATCCACATAAATACAGTAAGCTCATGTGAAGCAATGTATAAATATGTTTATATACATGTATGTGGTATAGCCTGATTTTTATTTTTTTATTGCATCATGAAATGTTATCGCCTCATCTTTATATAAAGTTGGTTAAATTAAAATTAAATTCAAATTAAATTTATGCATTTAGCAGACGCTTTTATCCAAAGCAACTTCGAACCGAATCGAACCCCCAACCTTGCGCTTGATACATTTTTGAACAACACCCCAAAAAAACCTGCAATGCTCTACCAATTGAGCTACAGGAACACTTATGTCCAAAGTTATATGCATGCATACAGCTGCAGCATATTCAACTAGGGTGATATGTACAGTAAAATATAGCAAACCTTTACTGCCTGATTTCTTGTATTGTTGCAAAATATAAACTGTTATCACCCAGCACTAATCTGCTAAATAGGACTTTAAGGAATGAAGATATTAAAATATTTAAAAAATAAAATTCTGAAAAGCTGCTGTAAAATCATTGTGAATAGCACTATAGTAATATATTTGACTTTACCTGAAATTTGACCATTTCTTTAAGTCTTAATATGGCCCTCTGGAATGACAAGTGTAGCTTGAGCAGATGCATATGTTTTGATCTCTTGCTTGTTATGGTGCTGTGCACAGTTTGATCTAATGGAGTATAGTCAGTGCATTAAAGTAGATAGGGTGACACTCCATTGTTCAAGTGATAATGAAACTCAAGCAGTCATCATAATGTGGTCATGCTGGTTTATCAGATACGGTAAAATGATACTGAGACAAATTTCCGACGTGTAAGACTTAACCTCAGGCAAATGTAATGCAAAGTTGAATAGCAGCTGTTTAGCTGCTTACAAATGAATCAGATGTTAGTAAAAAGTCACGTGTGAAGTTGAAAGCTGCCTGTTCATTTGTTCTTGTGGCGTTTGCCGTGTTGTTGTCTAGGAATGATGGCACATTGCTTTGTTTGTTGACGGTTATCAGTTTTCACTGATGGTAATCTTTGATGATCTTGTAGGTCAAGGTAGTGAAATTTTCCTACATGTGGACCATAAACAACTTCAGCTTCTGTCGAGAAGAGATGGGTGAAGTATTGAAGAGCTCTACCTTCTCCTCAGGGCCTAATGATAAGATGAAATGGTGAGGAGCCGATGCATGTATTTGTGTGTGTGTGTTATAATGTTGTCATGCTCAAAGGTTGACATTTTTGTCTATCTTCAGGTGCCTACGGGTCAATCCGAAGGGACTCGATGATGAAAGTAAAGATTATCTATCGCTGTATTTGCTACTAGTTAGTTGTCCAAAAAGTGAAGTCAGAGCCAAGTTCAAGTTTTCTTTACTGAACGCTAAACGGGAGGAGACAAAAGCTATGGGTGAGAACTTCGTCGTAAAAAAAGCTTTAATTAGAAATAAAACTATTGGAGTAATGTTGTTTTAAGTCCTGTGTAAATTTGTAATGTCAAGTGTCTTGAACTTAAGTTTGTTATTGGATGATTGCGTTTGGTTTGTAATTTACAAACTTCTAATTTACCCTTACTTCTCTACTCAATGCAGAAAGCCAAAGAGCCTATCGGTTCGTCCAAGGCAAAGACTGGGGCTTCAAAAAATTCATTAGGAGAGATTTTCTGCTTGATGAAGCAAATGGACTGCTACCAGATGATAAACTCACGTTATTTTGTGAGGCAAGTATGCGTTTAGTTCATGATCTGTCTGGTTCCTCAAATTCAAACCTTCAATACATGAATGTATATTGGTTTGGATCAACCCCACATAAGATGTCTCTTTTTTTTTTTTTTTTTTTTTTTTTTTAATATGCATTATTTGCATAAGCATTTTTAGGTGTTATAAATATGTTATGTAGTGTTGTCAAAAGACCCGGTACTTCGGTACCAAGTCAGTACTAAAAAAATTAAAATGTCACGGTACCAGGTTTCTTTAAGTACCGGTGGTACCGAGTACCCGGTCAACCTGGTTCTTGATGCATACAGCGCTATGATTTCCATGACGCAGAAAACGCGGACTGATCTCAAAATCCAGTCATGAAAATGAAACTTACATTTTAATATGGACAGTCACGGAATTTGTCAAAGTTAGCATAAATTAATCAAATCAAATCTCCATATGGACCAGTATCTGTAAATATTAAGCCGCAAAAGTTGGTTGAAATATAAATCCTGCATGTTCTGCGCGTCTCTGTGTTTACTACATAGACCGAAGCGCGTGATGCTTGCAGTAATTTCAGCATCTGCAGTCTCAATGAGGAAATAAATACATCAGCATCACCAGAACTGTTCTGAGTCACTTCACAAGCATTTTACTGTTTCATTTGAGTAAAACCAGTGTCAAAATAAAAGTTCATTTTTACATAAAGGCATTTTGCCAGAAATATTACTATTATTTAGTAGAATGAATGTGATAATGCTACTACTGTTGAAAAAAATTAATAAAACTTTATTTTTTAAAGAAATAAATCACGCAATATTTCTTCCATGTTTTAACTTTAATAGCAAATCCCCTTTATTTGCCAAAAAATAAAATGTTTAAATTTCATTAATTAAAAGACAAATTTCTGTGAAACTTGTTTACTGTTTTTCATAATTATATAATTATATTCCTTGTAGAAAAAATGTAAACACAATTGTAAATTAGTATAAAGAATGGCATTGGTTTTATTTTTAGTGATAGTTTTTTTTTTTTTTTTTTTTTTTTTTTTTTTAATTCACATATTTTTGTGTTTTACTTTGGTACCGAAATTGGTACAGAGAACCGTGGATTTTCACTGGTATCGGTACCGAATACTGAAATTTTGGTACCGTGACAACACTAGTGTTATGCAATGATAATCTTCTGTGAATGATGATTTTCTGTGAGGTCAAAAATGTGTGCAAGTGGTATTACTGTCCTAACAGTCTAAGTGTTTTAATATGACATTTCTAAGAACTTTACACTTGCATTTTGAACTAGATTTTTTTTTTATTATTATCTTTATCATCTCAGACGTTCTTAATTGTTTTTGATCCATTTGCAGGACAAATCTTTTGGCATTTGCTTGATCCAGTGTTACCTCTGTCTTTTAGTTACTTTGATGTAGTAATCCGGGTGATTTATTATTGATTTTTTCATAGAATAAATGGAAGCGCAGAGCCTACTAAATGTTTTTCTCTGAAGTAGATCGCAGATTGAATTCCCTGCAGGTAGCATGCTCTGAGTAGCCATTTGACAGCTCGCCCTTCTCTTCAGAGCATAGCAGGATAGAGACGTCACCTAGAGCAGTAAATGAAATGGGTTGTCAAATGAATTTACTGTAACACAATTATGAGTCTTGCTTGAAAAATAACCGACCTGCCTGTTGAGATCCGCTACAGGGTTTAATATTTGCAGGGAAATTGGCAATATCACAAAGCAAAGTTGAAACTAAATGCAAATTGCAGATGATATGTTTTCCCTCATTAATTGGACAGTTTTTGTAGATGATTTTTGCCAGAAAAACTATTAAACAACTGTAGGATGCTTTCATCAGCATAATTTTTTTTTTTTTTTTTTGCTGCGATATGAAATAATACAGGAATTTTCACCTTATGACTTCACCAGATTTGGCGAAAACTTTGGGTTTTGCGTTTTTTTTTTGTTTTGTTTTTTTTTATACTAGAAACGACTCAAACCTCTTTTAGTAACCATTTCAGAAATTTTTCACTTGAATTTTCATAGGCCACATTCCCATTGCTTTTGACCAAGCGGCAAACTCCCGCTCTCTCCCTTGTAGCCAACACGGAAGTGATTTAAACTGTAATGCATCAACTGGCCGCTAGAGGATGGCTGCAAAAGAGAGTCAATCCCATAGACTCCCCATGTTAAAATGCCCAACTTTATAGCAGGGAAAAAAAACATTTACAACCTGGTTCAAAAATTTTTTTTTGGTCTATATAGCTAATTTTGCTGTTCATGACAACTGTGTTAATCCGTTTAAATTATATTGAGCCTTAAATTTCTGCATAATTAAGGGCGTGACAACTTGAGTGACAGGTGGATTGCCGCTGTTCTCACCACCGTTGCACTAGGTGGGCATGGTTTCAGCAACCAGCTCCCGCCTTTTTACCCATTTTTGATTATCTGGGAGTGACGCCCGGTGATGTGCTGCCAATATGCTGACGGCCCGCTCTGCTTACTTTAGGCTTCAAAAACACTATCCAGCAGCCTGGATGTCACAGACACTACGTCCATGTTTTTATTCAGTCTATGCTTAAGACCTATTCAATGAATATAAAATAAAAATCATTATTATGAAATAAAAAATATTAAACAAAAAAGAAACATTGTCATAAAACTAAGAATTTGAATGCTAAAAAATTAATTTAATGAAAAATTACTCTTCAATTTCACACACACACACAAAATAAGAATACTTAATTCGTTTTCCAACAGTAATTTTATTTTATTTTTTTCTTTTGATGGGTTGCCACGGTTGCGTCAGTTTCAAACTGAAGCTTTGCATCACGTGTTGATTTGCAGACATGCATGCAGCCCATGAACTATGCAGCCTATCTGAATTCAATTCACATTAAATGAACCAAGCCAATCTCAGAGGCTAAAAACACTTTATAATAAACCACTTCACTCTGACAGCAAATATTTAAATCAAACGAAGTCATATTGCCATATTGATTTGCAGCCCTAACTGCAAAAGTAACATGCATAAAATATGCATTAAAAAACATGCAATAATAAATAACAGAACAGAATGATGGCTGTTCAGTAAATTACACTGCGTAACCAGACCAAGTGGTTTAATTGGACTTATGATGTGTGTTAATTAGGTAAGTGTTGTCCAGGACTCTGTGAATATCTCCGGACAGTCCAACATGAACATGTTGAAGGTTCCGGAGTGCCAGCTGTCGGATGACCTGGGTAACTTGTGGGAATGCTCACGCTTCACGGACTGCACTCTATATGTGGGAGGGCAGGAGTTCAAAGCCCACAAATCCATCCTGGCAGGTGAGTCTAATCCAGACCCCCAGCCCTGCTGACCACATCAGCTCCATGTCCTCCTCTCATCCCAGCGGCGCTAGCTCAGCACGCACCCTCAGAGTTTGTGTGTGGTGAGACAGTTTGTGTGACCTTGGCGGTAGTGTTTTCTCTTTTAATTCTTCAATATGACAGATCTAGATTCATCACTGAAAATCCACAGTGTGATCCACCGCTAATGTCCTCAAAGGACGACTGGGTTCATACATGTGACTTCAGGCTTTTTGTTTATTTTTGCTATGTAGATTGACTCACAGGTTAGGAATAATCTAATGAAAACTGGAAACTTGTGTTATTTGTTATTGACTGTAAACGTATATCGAGAGATGCTCATATAATGTGACTGACAAATTTATTGCTTTCTCGACAGCGAGGTCACCAGTCTTCAACGCCATGTTTGAACATGAAATGGAAGAGAGTAAAAAGGTATGCATTTGATGCTCTTTATATACTGCAGTATTGGTTTAGTTATGTTTGCCGTTGTGCAGCGTATGAGTTCATAAGCTGTTCTGTTTTCTTGCAGAACCGGGTGGACATCAGCGATGTTGAACCAGAGGTTTTCAAAGAAATGATGGGCTTCATATACACAGGAAAAGCACCAAATTTAGAGAAAATGGCGGATAGTTTATTAGCCGCAGCTGATAAAGTAAGTCTGAAGTTTAATTATTAAATCTTGAAATAATTTAAGCATCTGTTGATGTTTTTTATGTGTGTGTGTCATATTGGGATATACTACCATTCAAAGGTTTGAGGATTTTGAAAAATTATTACTTTTATTCAGCAAGGACTAAGTAAATCAAAAGTGACTACGTTTATAATGCTATAAAAGATTTGTTTCAAATAAATGGCAAACTTTCTATTCATCAAAGACTCCCGGTTTTTACAGCTGTTTTCTACACTGATAATAAGAAATGTTGATTGAGCTGCAAATCGGCATATTACATTCATTACTGAAGGATCATATGACACTTAAGACTGGAGTAATGACCAGTTGATCAGTAAATGAATACAAATGTATTTGTTGTGTATGGAGGAAAGTCATACAGGTTTGTAACAACATGAGGGTGAATAAATGCTGACAGAATTGTCATTTTTGGGTGAGCTAATGCTTTAAATGGCATCACAAACCTTTGAGTGTTGTTCTCCATAAGTAATGTGTGCCGTTTTCTCAGTATGCTCTAGAGCGCTTAAAAGTCATGTGTGAGGAAGCCCTTTGCAACAGCCTCTCGGTGGAGAACGTGGCAGACACCCTCATCCTGGCCGACTTGCACAGCGCAGAGCAGCTCAAAGCACAGGCCATAGATTTTATCAACAGGCAAGCTCCACCAAAGAAACTCTGCTTGATAGATTCCTTCTGACATAGCTGTTTACCAGCCGAAGAATAAGAGTATTTTTCTTCTATCTTATCCATAGGTGCAGTGTCCTCCGACAGCTGGGCTGTAAAGATGGGAAAAACTGGAATAGCAAGTACGTAATTAGCTGATATGTGTGACACAAGATTAATACCAAGCTCTTATCTGCTCTCTTAGATGCATTAGAATTCATTGTTTTAGTTTCTGGGCAGCCCGGGCTGCTTGGCTGGTACCCACAGTCCGCATATCTCCTGATACCAGTTATTAATAGACTCTGAATGTCTGAAACGTCAAGGAAGAGAACATTTCTGCATTATAAACACATCACAAAGTCAGTATTATAGATCCCTGGCGCCCCGCTGATCGTACTTTTCAGAACAGCAATAAATACTGCATTAGTGCATGCCTATTTGAAGGAAAATGGCTTTTGTATAAATAGACTGAGTCAAGTTGCTTGAGTTTGAATATGCACCATTGAATTGAGCCCCTCTTACCTTATTTTTTTACTCCATTAGACTGGATTAATCCACATTGCTGTTATCGATTTTTAATGTGTCTTGTGTTAATACTGAAACATCTTCACCCTCTCCTGACAGTCACGCCACGGACATAATGGAGACTGCGGGCTGGAAGTCAATGATCCAGTCTCATCCTCACTTAGTGGCGGAGGCTTTCCGTGCGCTCGCCTCAGCGCAGTGCCCCCACTTCGGTCTGCCCAGGAAGCGCCTAAAACAGTCGTGACGATGTTCCTGCTTCTCTCTTGGGCCTGTCCTGGGGCAAAAGCCAGACAGATGCAGAGTTTTGACTCTATCACATTGTCATCCGACCCGACAGCACGGGACTGGGACAGGCTGACTTCTCAAAGGCAGCGAAAGCTGTTCACACCCTTCTTGAGCGATGGGTTCGGCATCGGAGCTTTATTTTGCGAATCTTTCTGTCACTTCAAACAGCCTTAAACTATCTGCCATGACTCTTGTGTGGAGTATTTGAATTCTCTCAGTTCTACTCTGTGCCTGCCTTGTCCCATGAGACCAGGCCTCTTCCCTGTTGCACTAGTTCCCAAAGTCTCGCTGTTTTATATGGCGCTTCCTAGGAATGCGTCAGGAGTTCAATGCACGGGAAATAGTATATATTCCTAATGTTTAGTTGTGCGACTAGACATTAAATAAATGTTAACACAATGAGTGCAAGGTCATTTCTTTACACTTTTTGAAAAGATAGCTATGCCCCATATTGATGGCACGATTTCTATGTAAAGACACAGTTTAACCATGGGGGGGGGAGAATACTAGTACTATTCCATATTGTGGGAAAATATGCATTTCAGATATTTGTATTGATGTTTGTAACCTGGAATGATTGTTTGTGTCCTGCCCCTTGACCTGTGATAACATTCAAAGTGTCATCTATTCACAAGTTTACAAATGACTACATTTTTTAGACTCGGTAGTGTGGCTTTCCTTAAATTGGACTGCCATATACAGACAAGTAGTTTGAAGTTGTCTGGCCCATAATTCCATTTGTGTAACCTGATTGAACTAGTCAAGACAATCCATCTTTGAACACACTGTCGTTTGTGATCAGGAAATATTTGGATGCTGAGCATCAGTGTGTGGCATTACTGTGTATGGCATATGGATGGACTGATGAATGGATGTTTGGGAAGTAAAGATAGATTGATTGTCATCGATCTATCAGTTTTGTTTTAGAGCTGTGGTGTTAAAGTCGAACTGACAGTGATTTGGATGACTCTCTACATTGTGTCATGCTAGACTGTCTTGTTCTGTTAAAGGACATGTTTTGTGAAGATTCTGGAATTTGTTCCATCTTTTAAAAAAAATATTGTCTGCGAGAATGCCTGCATTAACTCATTAAAAAAGTTTTTCAGAATTCAGTGGTGTTTTATGTATGATTTATATAATACACTTCCATTCAAAAGTTTGGGGTCAGTAAGTGTTTTTTTTTTTTTTTTTTTATACGAGTACATTATGCTCAAGACTGATTATTTTTTTTTGACCAAAAATACTATAAAATCAGTAAAAGATTTTCTATTTGATTATATTTTGGAAAGTAATTTATTCCTCTGATGACAAAGCTGAATTTTCAGCATCAATATTCCAGTCTTCAGTGTCATGTGATCCAGAAATCAATCTAATATGCTGATTTGGTGTTCATGAAACATTTCTTATTAATATTGAATGCAGTTGTGTTGCTTTCTTCAGGATAATTTGAATAGAAAATTCAGAAATACAGCATTTGAAATAGAAATCTTCTGTAATATGTCTTTACTGTCACTTTTGATCAATTTAATACATCCTTTGTTAATTGAAAGTATTAATTACTGTAAAAACAATCTTATTGATCCTAAATTTTTGAATGGTATATATATATATATATATATATATATATATATTAGTTTATTATAATATTATATAAGGCTAATATAAGGGCAGTTTTATGCTTCATGGTCTCATCCTTAGACGTTTGTCATTACGTTTAGTAGGAAGTTAAATGTCATCTGCAAAATGTCCAATGTTTTGACATTTTGGTTTGGTTATTTGTGTTTAACATATTTCAAGATGGGGAAATAAAGAGGTGATGCAGTGGCCAAAAAGAACATAACAACCAGCCATCAAGTTGAACTGCAAATTGCATTTTTGCTAAACATAATAGTCATTTTGGGATTGATTAAACACCGCAGTGTTGTTCTAAACACTATACAGCTTTAGCATAGTTGTTCCTGGTTCTGTAACTGCAGCTGAAGTTGTGGTACTGCGACCACTGTGATCTCTGCAGCAGTCGCAACATATTGCTCTCGCACCCTCCATGATGGGGAAATCGGGGCTAATTAAAGCGAACAGCATGCAGTCTGTATTCCGAGCTATCTAACACACATCTTTTTCCTGTGCCAACATGCCGCTTCATGCAGACCGTTTTCTGTGGCTTCTAGGGAACTCTGTGATAACATCTCACTATTAGAAAACCTCTCTCCCACTCCTGTCTATCTGGAAGACCATTTTTAAGTGCACCACTGAGCTAATGAGACATTGCGGATTCATATAGTTATTTTTTCCATCATATGACAATTCAGTTTTGTCTTTTGTTCTTTTCTTTTCTTTTCTTTGTGAATCGGATGGTAGGAGGCCGTCAGTGCTGAAAGCAAAAAACGTGACAATCGATTTTTGAAAGAAACAAAAGGTTGAAATTTTTTGGAAGAATTTGTCATTTTCATATGCATACAAACTATGCAACACTGGTCTAGACATCAGAAAGCTTTTTATTGAATATGATGATGTATTAAAGCTTGATGAAATGAAACATAACACAGGATGTAATGTTTTGATTTATTGACCTTGCAGGATTTTTTACTGATTGAAGAATGAGTGTTTTATACGGTTATAAAAACAACAGAGAATATGCAGATGGTTCACTACAAATCTCACATATACTGTCAGGATATGTTTCATGGTTAAATTTGTGAATAAAAGTAATAAATCAACCCTCTATGGTGCAATTTTTCAATATGACAGCATACTTTTTCCTTCACTGTAACAATTTACTATAACAAATGTTTGAAATAAAAGGACATTTATTAAACAATAATAATAATATAATGTTTTTAAGCCACGTAACATTTAATACTCTAATCCGCAAAAAGGCATTATTGAAGGAGAGTTAACTTGTTTTTTAGGGAAATATGTAAGTATAAATAATAAAGGTGGGCAATGATTTAAAAAAGAAAGACAAGCAATTATTCACAATGTAAAAATATATATATACAGGTGCTGGTCATATGATTGGAATATCATCAAAAAGTTGATTTATTTAATTCCATTCAAAAAGTGAAACTTGTATATTATATTAATTAATTACACACAGACTGATATATTTAAAATGTTTATTTATTTTAATTTTGATGTTTATAACTGACAACTAAGGAAAATCTCAAATTCAGTATCTCAGAAAATTAGAATATTGTGAAAAGGTTCAATATTGAAGACACCTGGTGCCACACTCTAATCAGCTAATTAACTCAAAACACCTGCAAAGCCTTTAAATGGTCTCTCAGTCTAGTTCTTTAGGCTACACAATCATGGGGAAGACTGCTGACTTGACAGTTGTCCAAAAGACGACCATTGACACCTTGCACAAGGAGGGCAAGACACAAAAGGTCATTGCAAAAGAGGCTGGCTGTTCACAGAGCTCTGTGTCCAAGCACATTAATAGAGTGGCGAAAGGAAGGAAAAGATGTGGTAGAAAAAAAGTGTACAAGCAATAGGGATAACCGCACACTGGAGAGGATTGTGATACAAAACCCATTCAAAAATGTGGGGGAGATTCACAAAGTGTGGACTGCAGCTGAGTTCAGTGCTTCAAGAACCACTTCGCACAGATGTATGCAAGACATGGGCTTCAGCTCTCGCATTCTTTGTGTCAAGCCACTCTTGAACAACAGACAGCGTCAGAAGCATCTCACTTCAAAAAGGACTGGACTGCTGCTGAGTGGTCCACAGTTATAGGTGCTGGTCATATAATTAGACTAATTACATTCAAAAAGTGAAACTTGTATATTATATTAATTAATTACACACAGACTGATATATTTCAAATGTTTATTTCTTTTAATTTTGATGATTATAGCTGACAACTAAGGAAAATCCTAAATTCAGTATCTCAGAAAATTAGAATATTGTAAAAAGGTTCAAAATTGAAGACACCTGGTGCCACACTCTAATCAGCTAATTAACTCAAAAAAGATTCACAAAGAGTGGACTGCAACTGGAGTCAGGGCTTCAAGAACCACTACGCACAGATGTATGCAAGACACGGGTTTCAGCTGTCGCATTCCTTGTGTCAAGCCACTCTTGAACAACAGACAGCGTCTCGCCTGGGCTAAAGACAAAAAGGACTGGACTGCTGCTGAGTGGTCCAAAGTTATGTTCTCTGATGTTTGGAAATCAGGGTCCCAGAGTCTGGAGGAAGAGAGGAGAGGCACACAATCCACGTTGCTTGAGGTCCAGTGTGAAGTTTCCACAGTCAGTGATGGTTTGGGGTGCCATGTCATCTGCTGGTGTTGGTTCACTGTGTTTTCTGAGGTCCTACCTGGGCTCTCATAACACCTAAGCAGTGCCACAGACTGATCGAGTTCATGCCATGCTGCATTGCTACAGTAATTCAGGCAAAAGGAGCCCCAACTAAGTATTGAGTGCTGTACATGCTCATACTTTTATATGACATATACTTTGACATATTTTTATACTTTTTAGTTGTCCAAGATTTATAAAAATCCTTTCTTTGTATTGGTCTTAAGTTATATTCAAATTTTCTGAGATACTGAATTTGAGATTTTCCTTAGTTGTCAGTTATAATAATCAAAATTAAAAGAAATAAACATTTGAAATATATCAGTCTGTGTGTAATGAATGAATATAATATACAAGTTTCACTTTTTGAATGAAAATTAGTTAAATAAATCAACGTTTTGGTGATATTCTAATTATATGACCAGGACCCATATATATATATATATATATATATATATATATATATATATATATATATATATATATATATATATATATATATATATATATATATATATTTACAAGTGTTTTACAAGACTATTTCTGTCTTTTTTACTTACGACTTAATTTAATGTGTGACTTGCAATTTCTTGGTGAAATTTACTTGTCATTTCTGAGTGAAAATTGTCTCGTAGCAAATCAGTGCAAATGCTTACCATAGAGGGTTAAAAGAAAGCTGAAAGCTCTCAGGCATTTTCTGAGGTTTTTTTTTTCTTTTCTTTTGTACGTTATAGATATTGAAGACAAACATAAAGCATACAATTTGCTGAAAAAAAATACAAGCTAGATGACTCAGCTCTATATCTACTTGATATAACTGTCAAACACCAAAAGTAAGAAAATTGTTAATGCTAGATTGATAGATTAGGAAACAAATTCATCCGTAAAAGGCAAAATACACATGGTTTTATAGTCACATTTATACACTATTCACAAAATTGCACATGGGATTATAAACTAAATACAATTATAAACAGCTATCTTCATATCGACATGTTGATGGTAACGTTCGTCTGCAGACAAGTAGAGTATCAGTACAATTAATTATCCATCTGATTCTTCACTTCGAGCAGAACTGTGATCCAGATCAGTCACTCTTGAAATGGGAAAATTAAAAAAATAAATAAACCGTCATAATCTTTTTGGCACACACATACACTTACACACATGGAACCTGAGAATTCCATTTCTGATGATCAGACTATGGCATTTCAGCTGGTTCATTGTGACACACTGACATTTAGACTACAATGTGCAAACATAAATGATTCCTTCAAATGATCTCCATATACTGCTTTAAATTATGAAAGATTTAATACAAGGTATACTTGCATATTGTATTAAATTAACCTCATTTGTGTTTGCATAAACCTCTGTATTTACTCCTTACACATTTTCACTTTTCCATTAACAGAGGACATGAAAGAGTTTGAAGTCACTGGCATGAATAGATGTTTGCTAGCTACATGACTGACATGCTAAATTTTAGTTTTTGGCTCCGGTCCCCTTTGTCATGGTTTGTAAGTGAAATTTCCCACTATAATTAATGTTAATTGGAGCCTGGAAATGTAGATCTCTGCGGCAAGACCATGACAAAGGATTGTTAACCGGCTTGCCAGATTCACTAAATCCAGCTGTCCAATGAATTGTGCTCTCATGAGACGTTGCAAATTACTCTTTGAAATTATACACAAATCTCAATTCACACATACAGTTTTTGTGAAATGCTAAATAACTAAGAGTAATTTGTATGTAATGTCTTTGCTGAATGATTTAACCCCGTTCGCACTTATCTTGACAAATGCTTCACACAATTTAGTGCTGAACAAGAGGCCACATTGCTCAATAATACAAACACATATTAACACACACATAAACCTTACAATAAAAAGGTGTTTTATGTGTAATCTATCTTCAGTAGGTCTGTGATTTATTAACATGAGAATTAGCGAAAGATTGTGTTTAAAAAAAAACATGAAAAACTTCACAATTCAGTGGGATTTTTAAAGCCAAAAACAAAAGAGTTGATCAGTTATTTTGCCATCAAACGTCCTGACTGCCATATCACAAAAGGCCAAAGCAATGCCTATAGTGTAGCCTAATGTGAAACATCTGGCTTTATTTTAATTTCTTCCAAATCAAATGAAACACATGCTGAAAATGAGGCTGACAGTTCTCACTGTCTAGGATGGACTGGATCTTAACCTGTGGATGCATATGGCATGTCACTGTGATAGTTGTAATCTGGGCAGATTTTCTGCACCAGTTTATAGTCAGTGCTGAAGAAGGCGATGTAGATGCATATGACTTTGAAGGGTTTCGAGCAGAGCCAGGACACGTGGCTCTGGGTGGATTCTTGGTAACAAGTGTTGGACGGTTCATAGCTGCAGTGTGAAGTCTTTTTGCTGCGGTCTGTTTTCTGGTACTCGATACGACAGTTGAAAGATTTTGAGTCTTTTGTCTCCAGAGTGGACTGCTGGGGGATCTCAAACTCCACCACCTTGGAAGGCGGCACAAGGCTTACGGAGACGTTCCCCAGGCCCGTGGAGTTGTGGCGGAAATAAACGCTGAACGTGCCGTTGCCATGGTCCACTATCTTGCCTGTAATGAGGAGATTTAGTTTCACAGTTTTGATGTTGGAGTTGAAGTCACCCCAGCCAAACATCTTTTTAAACTTGCCCGTTTTCACGATTGGTCTGCGTTTAGTCCTGCTCTGCGCCTCTCTGACATCTGTCTGGTTAGATAACCAGTCCCAAGAGTCCTCAATGTTTTCCAAATATGTAATCTCCCTCCTGTTGCTCTTGAATCCAGGGGATCCCCGGGCGAAAAGGCGCAGGGGATTGAGAACGCGGGGGCTGGCACTTTTGGGGGAGGGGTGTTCCTCATTTTCTACCTCCCCCCAGTCCACGAGACCTACCTCTTGAATACGGACTCTTCTGCATGTGACCTTCCAACAACACTGAAAAGCACAAACACACAAAAATGAAAATCCATAATACTACTGTATATTCAACATATACAGCATCTATAACCTACTTTAAAATTATGATCTTTATTTACACTTTCCTTGGCCATGGTTCCAGAATTATTTTGGCCATATATTTTTCTCATAGAGGTATAAAAAAAAAAAACATTGTTTAAGAAGGTTATAAGCCATTGACTAAAACCAACCAGCTATAAGGTAAATGTTTACTGGAAAATATGCATATTAGGAATAGAAATGCTGAGAGGGATTGTTCACCCAAAAATTTTAATTCTGTAATTTAATCACTCACCCTCATGTCGTTCCAAACCTGTAAGACCTTTGTTCATCTTTGGAAAACAAATTAAAATATTTTTGATGAAATCCAAGAGCTTTCTGACCCTGCATAGACAATAACGCAACTGACATGTTCAAGGCCCAGAAATATAGTACGCTCATCATCTGTATATTCTGGATCAAATGAGTAAGGCTGGACAAAATATTGCAAGTCATCCTCTCTGTTAAAATCTTCAGACATGTTTACGAAGACTGTTTTAAGTACAGCGTAGGTCTTCTTTTGCTTGTAAACAAGGTGCATCTCATCCGGGTTCTAGGTCAGGACGCCGGCTCCTGCGGCAGTAGCACCACATGCATGGTGCTCGCCTGATCGCATAGCAAAGACTGACATGGGAGAGAAGAAATTGTGGAATAAAGTCATTATTTGTATTTTCTTTGTGCACAAAATGTATTCTCGTAGTTTCAAAACATTACCAAAAAGTTTAATAACATTACAGAAATATCTTAAAGGGATATTCCATCCCAAAATGAAAATTTTGTCAGTAATCACTTACCCCCATGTCGTTCCAAAGCCATAAAAACTTTGTTCATCTTTGGAACACAATTTAAGATTTTTGGATGAAAACCGGGAGGCTTGTGACTGTCCCATAGACTGCTCCATTACACTGACATGGTCCAGAAAAGTATGAAAGACAAAGAAAGTGCACTGCTTGTGTTCAGCAGGTTTTCTCCAAAATGGCGCTACGTTGATGCGGAGAGACACAGAGACAAATAGTTTTTTCACATACAAAAAGTATTCACGTCAATTCATAACGCCATGGTTGAACCAATGATGGCAGATGGACTATTCTGACGATGCTTTTCATACTTTTTTGGACCTTGACTATGTAATTTACTTGGCACTCTACGGGACAGTCTCAAGTCTCCCACTTTTCATCCATAATATCTTTTTTTGTGTTATTTGTGTTCCGAAGATGAACAAAGCTTTTACAGGTTTGGAGCGACATGGGGGTAAGTGATTAATGACAAAATTTTCATTTTGGGGTGGAGTATCCCTTTAATTTTTGTTACAAAGATTACCAACGGTTTTACGGGTTTGGAATGACATGAGGGTGAGTAATTAATGACAGAATTACAATTTTTGGGTGAACTGTCCGTTTAAGTATTTAAGTAACGTTCCTGTGGATCAGGGGTAGAGCATTGCATTAGCAGTGCAAAAGGATGTGGGTTCAATTCCCAGGGAACACACATACTGGTAAAAAAATATCTAGCTAAATGCCTGAATGCACTGTAAGTCACTTTGGATAAAAGCGTCTGCTAAATGCATAAAACTTAATTAATAAAAGTATTTTGATTGCATAGGGAACAGTCCTGCCGCTCCCTATACACAGAGTATGCCGTTTTCTTAGGGCACCAACTGCCAGGGGGTACTGTCCCAGTTGCAAAAAAAAAAAAAACCCATTCCCGCGACTGTTCACACTTCATGTTTGCAGCTGAATGCAAATGATCATTGATGGACAACTATGCCCGTGAAGAGACATCGCAACTTGCGCCAAGAAAAAAATAAAAGATGAAAACGAAGCCCATGCATAACTTTCAGCTACATCATAATCCTGTGAAACTTTTTGGGCTGTTGATGACTGTTAAGTGTTTTAATTTCATTAATTTCACCACCAGCAACTAATCTACTGTAATACTCTCTGTTCCCTTTACGAAAATTAGCCATGGTTTCAACACGAATACAACCAAAAATCATGGTCATCATGTATGGTAAACGCATATTAACCATAGTTTTCCTCCGGCTCCAAACCAGCCGGCCAATCAACAAACAGAAGGTGAGAGCCATGACGTAGATGCTAAACTAAGCATAAGCGCCAAATTTAAGATTGTAGTTTAGGTTAGGGAAATCGAAAATGACAGCGGACATGGAGAGACGGGATGCTATTCGCTCTGTTGTTGAGAATATTCCCGGTATTTGCCAACTGAAGCCCGAACAAGAAGAGTGTTTGTTTCACATTTTTAATGGAGGTGATGTTGTGGCCCTACTCCCGACAGGTTTTGGGAAAAGTTTAATTTGTCAACTGTTACTGATCGTCAGCGAGAAACTGGGAAGGCCAAAGTCCAGCAAGGCGATAATTGTGATTGTGTCCCCCTTGTTTGCTCTCATGGAGATTCAGGTTAAACGAAAGTAAACGCTTGTCAATTATGCCCTTCCAGACTCTGTCTACGAAGCAAAGCAAAGTTTGGTATTACCAGGCCAGAGGGATGTTTGATGAATTAAAGCACTTATATTAATGCACTGATTGGCTACTGTGAGCAGACATAGTGTCAGTCAGTGCACTGGAGGATACAGCGAACATGAATGTAAGACACGAAGTCCAAAAGATTTGTTCAAAGCACTAATTCAGTAATGAATCACTGAATCATTCACGACTCATTCAAAAACGCAGATTCATTCAGGACCAAAACACCACTGTGTGTTGCTCAGAGACACAGTTAATTCTCTCTGGTGGAAGTAAAATAGACCCACAGCTTGGTCACAGCTGTCAATATTGTGTAAAATGTACACAATAATATGATATTCTCTTCAACAGTTTTATAAAAGCATTATCACAGCAATACTGTTGGTATGAATATTAGCATAGCTGTCATCTGTGCTTACATCATAGCTTAATTTAGGTTGCAGTATAAAGAGGAATGATGTTAATCTTAGAAATCTTTTAATTTGTAAAAATGAGCAAATCATGAATAGTTCTATATGATGATATATTTGTACCTTTAGTTTTTAAAAAAACATCCAAATGATATGCGAAGGGTAAACATGAAATTATTTCTGCAGTACACTGCAGTGCTGATCCCATGTGCCAAATAACCTTTTTGCTCCAGGATTGAGTTCTGGTCCACTTAAGATAAAGTCTTAATAATTTGTAGAAATAAGCCAAACTAGTTTTGCTGGTAATTAGCACAGGCTGCCATCCTGAGGCATGGCTGAGAGGATCATTTGCTGTAGCAGATGTGAAAGTAGGGCTGTTTGAAATCGCACAGACGAGCAACCCTGTATTTTCTCTATAATTACTAATTTTGCTGTAAGCTTAACAGCAGCATATGAGAACTCAGTCAGGAAAGGACTACATTCATGAAGACATTTCCATCTAAAATGGTCCAGAGCATATCAGTATTTCAGAGGCTGTGCTTTATCAAATATGGTTAAGAATCATATGTAAACAAAATAACATTTCTGTTTATCTGTGTAAAATTTAAAATGGATGTAAAATGTTGTTGTCAAATAATGCAACAATGCAAAAAGCTTGGAAACATCATGCACAACATTATAAATGATGCAAACAGCCAGTAATAGCCCGGTAATTTGAAAATTCCCTGTATAATGTGAAATCAATGTGTCTCCCATGGATTGGGGAGTCTGTTCACCTATCATTCTTCACACAACTTAATTAAAGGGGTCATATTAAATTTTTCATTTCTCTTCAGAGTGTTACAAGCTCTTGGTGCATAAAGAAGATCTGTAAAGTTGCAAAGACTAAAGTCTCAAATCCAAAGAAATATTCTTTATAAAAGTTAAGTGTAAACCACACCTACATAAAATGGCTCATTCAAACGCCCCCACATGTCTACATCACTGTGTGGGAAGATTTGCATAATGCCACCCAAATGTTCATGCAAAGAAAGAAGGCGTAACTTTTATTCTCCCTGTTCTTTCCGCTGCCATGTTGTGGAGACGCTGTGTTTCGTTGTGAAAGCGAAACTACTTACTTGCTAGTTATATTTACAACACTGTTCCAAAACAGTTCAACCCAAATATACAGATGTGTGCTGCACATTTTATTAAGGATGATGTAAAGTAAGTTATAATAAGTAAGTTATTATATTTAAAGATTTTTGCCACTGATGATTCAAACGTGAGATTTGAGCAGTGTAGAGTAGCGCTTGTTGTTTGTTGTTTCTCCAATCACAAATGCAGACTTGGTTTTATGTTTACACAATAGTCTGAACACTGAACAAAGATTGAAGATAACCCTCAATGTTTTTTGTATTTGATGCAACATTTATTCACTTTGGAGTCCCCCTGGTCTTGTACAGTATGATATTTGGTAAACTAGAGTGCTCATATCTCTGTTCTCGCTCTTGGATGTGAGTCACTTCATTTTTTATTTTGTAGGACTCAATGGCTTGACAAGGGAAGATGAATACCATTCATATTTAGAGAAATTGTGGTGAGAGACAACTTTAGGTGAAGCAGGAAGGAGATGATATTGCTAATGTGAAAGCAGGTAAAGGATGATGAACAACTAGGGAAATTGTTATGACAAGTAGAGGGATCACAGGCAAAATAAAACACTTTACTGCCTTGAGAGAAAAGGGTTGTGCTAACAATCGGTCCCAATCCTTTCCCTTTCTACCTCACTCATGCTCTCTCTTTCTCTCTCTCCTTCACATGAGGTGGCAATAATTCTACAAATATTTGTAATATGTTTGATGTCTAACTCAAGGTAAAGACTAAAGCTGTGACTTTGGTAGAGGTAAGGCGTACAAAGTTTGCTGGGGGGAAATCTAAGGACTTTAATTAAGACTAAAATTAAACCTCAGTACTGTCCTGCAGGCTAGAGTCAGAGTAATATGTACCTTTCATTTTCTGCCTTCACAAACAGCAGCTGTATACAGTACTTCCTCAAGTTCACATAGTGTACAAAGTGTTCTAACAAATTACCCACAGTTCATCACATTAATAATGGTCTAGTAATAGAGATACATTTTGTTGTTATTTTTAACTGTATACAATAGTTGTAATGGTAATTTTAAACCTAAACTTTGTGTTTGTGTCTGTCTGTGTGTGTGTGTGTGTGTGTGTGTATATATGTATATGTATACGTATATATGTATATGTATATATGTATATGTATATATATATATATATACAGTATAGACCAAAAGTTTGGACACACCTTCTTCATTCAAAGAGTTTTTTGTTGAAATTGTAGAGTCACACTGAAGGCATCAAGGGCTATTTGACCAAGAAGGAGAGTGATGGGGTGCTGCGCCAGATGACCTGGCCTCCACAGTCACCGGACCTGAACCCAATCGAGATGGTTTAGGGGTGAGCTGGACCGCAGACAGAAGGCAAAAGGGCCAACAAGTGCTAAGCATCTCTCGGGAAACTCCTTCAAGACTGATGGAAGACCATTTCAGGTGACTACCTCTTGAAGCTCATCAAGAGAATGACAAGAGTGTACAAAGCAGTAATCAAAGCAAAAGGTTACTACTTTGAAGAACCTAGAATATGACATATTTTCAGTTGTTTCACACTTTTTTGTTATGTATATATATATATATATAAAAAGTATAAAGAAAAAAAGTGTATTGTAATAAACAACCTGCAGTTTAATGTTTGCATTTCTTTCCCTTACTGTACCGAAAATGAACCGAACCGTGACTTTAAAACCGAGGTACATACATTTTTGGTACCGTAACACCCCTATTATTTGATAAAAAAATTCATAAAACTATTTATTGCAAATAATATCAGATGAAATATCAGCCTCCAAATAGTCCCCCTACAGTCCACAGCAAAAGATTTTACAATTGAGTTTGTATCCAAATAGTTTAACTTTATCTATAATATAAAAATAAACATACATACACGTGTGTGTGTGTGTGTGTGTGTGTGTGTGTGTGTGTGTGTGTGTGTGTGTGTATGATGACACAATTGTGTGTAACATATTATTACAACATGAACATGGTTTGAGGACACTTCCTGTGTCCTTGTAAAAGACAAATGTCTTTTTTTATTGATTTTTTTACTAAACTTACGAAAGTTTGGTGTGAGGGTTAGGGTTAAGGTAAGGGAATAGAAAATACAGTTTGTACAGTATAAAAACCATTACGCCTATGGAGAGTCCCCTTAATTTTTTCATATTTCTTAAAAGTCTCTTATATTGTCTGTAATTTGATAACGTCTTGTACAATGTGTCAGTCACCCACGCTGAAAACTGACCTAGTGACAGCGTCATAATATGACATCCACAAATTGAGAAAAGAATCAGTCTAGACGTTCAGCATTATGGAGCAAGCTGTCTGCCAGTCCCTGGGGTGGACATATCTTTTACGGCTTGACATAAAGGTAATTGCCTTGGTGACCAGAACTAGCCCTCTACAAAGTTATTAAGAAGTCAGGGACATCTCAGTGGCCGATCATGGATGAGGATGCTGTTGAAATGCATTTGCTTCATCTGGTAGTAGCACACCACTGATGGCTGTGATGGTTCTCCAGCCCTGAGGCATGAATCTGTTTGGATGTCAGACCTAAACCTTCTTGTCATTTTACATCTTTCTTTTAGTGTATAGGCCAATGACTAGTAGTACACTGTACACCTTAGTACACTGTAATTAAATACACAACACACAATATCCAGGCCAAACTTTCTGTTGCACTACGCACATAAAAGAGCATTTGTTTTAGACAAGTCACCTATAATTCAACCAAACTGCATTTTCTTGTTAAACAGTACTGAACATGGCAGCAGCTGCCTACTCTATTCTCTATAGCCCACTATTCCTCTCCAAAGTCTCTTCCATTTTATTCCTATCTTTGTCTCTCTCTCTCTTTCTCTTCATCTCTCCCACTGTTTCTCATGGCATTTCATTTGTAATGATTCACACAAAGAGCAGTTTTAAGAGAAGGTCCCAAAGGCCTGGAGGAGGCAGGTGGGGGCCTGAGTCTACACACAGCTGCAGACTAGATTGATACCCTGATGGGTGAAACAGCCGTACACCCGAAACACTTCACTCTTAATCAAGAGCCGGGCTGCTAACAAATGGCAGGTGTTCAGTGGAGAGGATAAAAGAGGAGATCCTCACCCTCAGCCGGGACTGATCGCTCTGTACACAGTGCTGCATGTCTAATGCCATATAATCCCCCCTGTCATTAGCACCTGACCCTTACAGCACAAAAATGCTCACGCATGGCTGCCTCAGTCACTGGACCCTTAAATCATCCGGTCAGAACTGTAGCCATTCAGAGATATGGTCGCTTTCAATGACTTGCAATTACAGTGATATGAGACCAATGAAATGAATGCTTGCACTTTTGTATTGACTTCCGCAGTACAATTTTAATTCTGAACATTTCAAAACTCATGCTCTTTAAAAAGATGAAGTAAAAAAAGAAGGATTAGAAGACTCAGACATGTGCCAGTTGTATTTCAGTACTTTCATTTTCTCTGTTTAATTTCTTTGATAAGAGGGTCATGATGCTGTTATGTATCTCATAAATGTGTATATTTAATCTTTTTAATAACAGCAACTAAGTGCTGTAAAGCAAAGGTTCACAACCAGGGGTCCAGGGCCCACTAGGGGCCCTCATTATACTCCCAAACTAACTTCAGTATGACTTAAATTATGACATAACAAGTATTAAATTCAGCTAAATATGTCTTATTTTAATTCACTCCTTAAACAACTTTTTCTTTAAAGAACCAGGGTTCCTAGCTGGTCTTGTTCTTGTATACTGTATGTAGTAGCCTAATTTAAAAAACATTAAAATTGCTCTTGAAACTTCTGTAATTATGAATAATTCATCGAAATGTAAATTTAGAAACTTATCTTTATCTACTGTATGGACACTTCCAGTTACTTAAAAAAAAAAGAAAGAAAAGAAAACTAAAGCTGTAATTGCAGTAGATGTACCAGAGAAAACTTTTTTTGTGGACATTCGGGATAGGGCTGTCCATCACTAGCTGTGTTTACATGGACACTTTTTGCTTCCATCGTAATGAATTCATCATTCATCGTTCAATCCGAACGTAGTGTTTACATGAAATGCTAAATAAAGTGAGTGGCTTGATATGTGTTTATATGCCAAAAGCTTCTGATCTGATTTACTCTTTTGACATGCGCACATATACAGAGTTTCCCGCTGTTGTCGCAAGATGTTTTAAAAAGCTCACTTGATATTTATCTACTTTGGGTTCTAATTAGGCAACGACCAGCACATGAACTGTTGTGAAGTGCTGCTTACTTAAAAAAAATAAAATAAAATAAAAGTGCCCCTTCCCGCACCCAAATCCAGTCATCTTTTTTTGAGTTTTAAACAAGGACTCTAATGGAATGTTGTCCAGCTCCACTTCACAGACGCTGAGTGAAAGGGGAGTTTTATAATAACAGGACACTTATTTATGACACTTTATTCGCCAGGAAGAACAGCTCGTTTTGCGCGTCATACGTCATAACTCTTTATGTATGTCACTGCGCGTGCACAGTACTTTCCAGTTTCAATCTGATCAAGTGTTTACTCGGATTACAAAAGGAATAAACCACCCCTTATAATCCGATCAGTTTTAGTTGGATCTGGCCAATTCTATCCGATTGATGTGTTTACATGTGACTTTTTTATTCAGATTCTAGTCCTATTACGATCAGATAGGGTCCATGTAAATGCAGCTACTTGAAATATTTAGTGGTTAATATACATTTTTATTATTTAATTTTTTTCTGTAGCTAACGTTATCCCATTTAGTTCCTTCTTAAGGATTAATATAAAATGCCCATTCTACTTCTAATAAAAAGTAGCCCTTTTAAAGTAAAAAGCAGCCTGTTCTGTTTTTGTCAGTTTTCTCTGCACGCCAATCATATGTAATTATTATTATAGGGCAATTTATAGGGCAGCTACAAAATCAGATATCAGAAGACTACAGAGAACTGTTCGGACTGCTGAAAGGATTATTGGTGCTCCCCTGCCCACCCTCCAAGAACTGTACACATCCAGAGTGAGGAAAAGGACTCAGAAAATCACTCTGGATCCCTCA
The DNA here is from genome assembly GCF_963082965.1 of Carassius carassius. Lineage (NCBI taxonomy): Eukaryota > Metazoa > Chordata > Actinopteri > Cypriniformes > Cyprinidae > Carassius > Carassius carassius. Next base: position 14,457,111 of record NC_081765.1, read on the forward strand.
CATCCAAGTCACCCCATCTTTGAACTTTTGCCATCTGGCCGGCGCCTCAGAGCCGCAAATACAAGAACAGCAAGGCACAAGAATAGTTTCTTCCCCCAGGCAATCTACCTCATGAACAGTTAAATGTTTCCCACTTAAACTTATGCAAAAATGTGCAATATCCTTATATTTATTTGTTACCCCTCCATCCTAGAACATTCCTGCATCTCACTCAATCCTATTCCATTATCATTTATAGCACAATTGTTTATACACTTATTTATTTGCCAATTTGTAAATCTCCTGTAAATTTTTTTTTTTTTTTTTTTTTTTTTTTTTGGTCTGTGTGTTGTTGTCTCTGTTTACTGGAAGCTTATGTCACTAAAACAAATTCCTTGTATGTGCAAGCATACTTGGCAATAAAGCTCTTTCTGATTCTGATTCTGATTTTTCGTCTTTGGTATCTGTGGGCATCAGATTTTTTGTAAAGCATTTTTGGGATAAGTCATGCGGTTGAAATTAACAATGAAATGAAAAAAAGTTTAACAAGCTTTAAACATTTAATTAATTGCATTTATTAACATGCTCAATTTGCCTGAAGAAGACCCAGCACGGTCGAAACATTGCCCTTTTATTAAATATGGGAGTTAAAAACAGTGTTGCGGACATTATATTTTTTTCAAAAAAGCATCAAGAACTAATATAATGGAGTCAAACGAGGTGCTTCTGCATTGCATAATACTGTACATCATAATCTGTTAACAAGACCAGGACTGTTTGGTGAGGAGTGGTTCTTGTTCTTTTCCCCTTTAATACCTATCGTTTCTTTGTTCCACACTTTGCTGGTTTAACTATCATCCTATCAACACCTCTACAATCTTATTATACCCATCTGTCTGATCTTTGTTCCTACAAATGTGTTTGACATTTCCTCAGCAAGAAATAACGGCTATGATCACAAGTTTCACATGCAAAACCAGCACTGAGAAACTTCCTGATTTGGAGCACTTCTGATGTTCCGTTTGCAACAGCACTTTGTTCACCTTCTTAATTTCCCTCTTTGCTTTGGATGAAGACCTTACAAATATAAATAATGAGAAGCACACGTGCAAAATATATGTAGCCAGCCCTTCCTATCTGTCAGTGCAGCGTTAAAACGGACAGTACAGATGTCTTTGTTCTTTGATGAGGATGAATCCTAACTGTTTTTAGACATACCAGTCTCTTTTGAAGACAATGAAGCAAGAGCAAAAAAAAAAAAAGAGAAAGAAAAGAGAAGTCTTTGTTGGTTTCTCATAGAGATGATAGATTCCTCATTGAAGAACACTGACATCACCTCATCAAAGTGACAGAATAAGAGATGGAGGGAAAAATGCAGGTAAAGAAAATATTATAATGGTCATAGTGAAATAGCTGAAAGTGTAAATAATAGAGAATAGAAAAATGTTTTAATCTTATGAAATGATTAACCAATACTAAATCTGCACTATTAACAGATAGTTTACCCACAACATTCTAATTCTGTCCTCATTTACTCACTTTAAGGTCGTTTTAAACCTGTATGATTTTTATTTCTTTGTAACAAAGTTTTTAGAAATATGTCTCAAGTGTAGTTATTTTTATTTTTTCACTGTCCATACAAGTGAAAGCTAAATACTGCCATTTGCATTCTGCAAAAGAAAGAAAGTCACACAGATTTGGAACGACATTTAAGGTGAGTAAATGATCACAAAATGTTCATATTTGGGTATTATACTATACCTTTAAATATGTTGCTGTGCCTGAAGTTGATATTAATGCTGACTGAGTGTAACAAAGACATCTAAACAAAGATATTAGTGAAGGAAATAAATGGCCACAGGTTGTGGGTATATGACCATACTAATAAATAACACACAAACACATGTCAGCCCTTGACATACACACCGGGTCTCAGAGATGCTTCACAACACATCTATCATGATAAAAAGCCTGAAATATGCAGGTCTGTCCTTCGGCTCTGGAAATCACACTCCGAAATCACAGTTTCCAGCCCATAAGTGGAAAAGCATTGATTTTATATCCCAGGTAATGGATGACACTGACATTACAACCATGACAAAAATAAAAGTCAGAACTTCACAACAAATTACATTAACATACACTGTTTGCTGTTTGAGACACACGTTTAGGATTGAATTTTCAAATATTAAACCTTTCAGAGAAACTGAAAAGTGACTAATGACCCAAAATAACAACTTAAGATTTTTTGCACTTTAATTTTTTAGTTTGCTAAAGTAATAAACGAATACCGATTTATGGAAATCTATTTTTAAAGTATTAGGCAAAAAATTGCACTGCATGCTAATTCGTAGAGTCTTAGTCTTTGGACACTGACTTTAGTCGTCATGTTTCCCTATATCAGAATGTTCTGTCTGGGTAATCTAATTAAATCCCGCATGTCTGCCATGTCTATTCATTCACAATAAACATACTGTATCTACATAATTTATAAAAACAACAAAGCAAACTAAAAAGTGATGGTAATTTAAATGGCACCTGATCTTGAATGTTTTACCACATGTAATAAGCAAAAATGAGAAAGCAAACACTACCCAACATCACTGCTTACAGCAGTAAATGTCACAGATAACACTGTTTATGAGGGATTACTGAAGCATGCTTCTAGAAAGCAACAATGACCCCAATATAGACACAGATACACATCACTGGCATATAAGCCCAGCACCGATAATGCCAATCTAAAGCAAAACGCTCATATTTACAGACGTACTCGCTGAAACCCTCATGTAATCTCTCTCGCAGGAATTTCTGGGTTACTGGACCTACAAACACATCCATTCTGACACTCCTTTTTCCTCTCATTTGGTGTCCTCAGCCCAATACTGAGAGCCTGATGTACGTTCTCCCCTCACATGGCAAATCCAGCGAGGGCTTGATGTGAAGACTCGGGCTGCAGCAGGTTCTGAAGAATATAAACAGCGTTTTTATTGTCCAGAGGGACGGGTGTGTGAAAGAGACAAGGGCCTTATCACAGCCCAGCAGCTCAGTAATTCGCCTCCGTGATACAGCACCAGAGCGGAGAACCTTACACGGCTGGCACAATCCAAAGACGGATTAGTTTTCCTGACATAAGCTTCCTGAAAAACTAATCAATCAGGCCATGCGGCATTATCAGAGGCATAAGATTAAAGCGTGGCTCCTAATCCGAACACTGTACATTTTTAGCTAATTCTCCACCGCTAGTTTTCCTCCCGTAAATAAATAGTGAAATCAAAGCTAATTGCGCACAAAGAGAGTGGGAGAGCTGGATGACCTCGCGATAGGGAATTCACTGTGAATCATTATTCCAGCTCTAAATTTGCTCTACATAAACCATTTAAGTCTGCGTATTCAAATGTGCCTTCTTAGTAAAGATTTTGGCTGAGGCAGAGTTTCCGATTAAATAACTGTGCGGACTTCATCAAAATTGGAGACATTTATGTGCTATTCTTACTGCCCGACATAATGTAAGTGTTTTTCAATGTGATGCTGGAGTCAGTTGTATGGACATTACACACCACCTTCCTCAATCATCTTCTTTCACACAACAAAGTGGCGCTCTGTAAAAACTTGAGCAGAGATTGATGGCTGTTATGCTTCTTATGCATGAACAAGAGCACAGCACAACAACAGGCAACAGAGGAAGTGTTAAAGAGAGTGTTGCTCTAGCAGCAAACTTCAGCCATGCAGACAACAATCATAATGTGTCTGAACAATAGAGTCGTGGGGTTGTGCTCAAGTGGATTTAATGCTGATCACATTGTTCTCTGCCCAGCTCTCAGAGGTTGACTGCAGCAGATGTCATGGAATGAATAGCTACTAGTGTAAAGGCTCTGACCCTCTTATCTCTCCCCAGAGAGCAGCACAGATGCTGGGCTACTTCTCCAGTATTTGAATCACTGTGTGTATTAAAGACAGACAGACAGAGAGAGACAGAGAGAGAGAGAGAGAGAGAGAGAGACTGTAGGGATTCTAATCCATCGGGACCCTGCCTTTGGAGGATTGTACAAAAATGGAATGTACTCATAGACAGAAGCCATTCCCACAGGTACTGTTTCTCAAGAGTGCAATGGACAGCCAAATCTTAAAAATAACTATTAACTGAAAATGTTGTTTGCATGCTGTTGTGTGAAACTGGTGATTCTGAAGTGATTTAGATTTGTCAGAGTAATACAATTACTAACTAATTTTTCTCCAAAAAACGCGTATGACTTGCCTTTTAATCACAATCTGTTACTAAAATAAGGCATGTCTCCATAAATAAAAAAATATATATATATTTAATACATTTATACTCTATTTAGATTTATAAACTACCTGTAATATTACACTTATTTAGTTTTATCTATACAAAAAAAAAGAACATTTAATCTGTTGTGGTCCGAAATTCAACGTTCCTAAATTCATAAAATTGGTAGCTACATTCAAAATTAAATCCTTGCTTCAATATATATGATTCAACATGGTATTGCACAGCTGAATAAAATTTTGGTATATCAACTAGGAAACAAATCCTTTTGAAGTCATTAAAAGTTTGCTGTTATTTAATTCCAGTATCTGAATGTTAAGGTGATAGTAAATAAAAGTTGATAAATGTGTTTCTTTCAGCTTTTTACCAGGAAAAGCTAATAAAAATACATTTGAAAGACTACTGTATGATTGACTTCACCACCAGAATGATGCATATACTATTATTTTATTTTAATTAAGTAGCCCAGTTAACTAAAATAGACAAGTAGCCTACAGTGTTCTACACTAAATTTGCTTGATTGGTTTAAAGTGTTTGAACATAATTGCATGCAGTTTTCAAACTTGAAAAGGGAAAGGATGGTACTCACCTTGTGCAAACAGAAAAGCAGCAAAACAGCTGAAAGGATCTGCATCTTGACTACAGAAAATGGTCTTTGACTCTTAGGGCTACTTGAGGTGGGAGAAGCAAATATCCAGTTCACAGGGTTTACAAGAAAGTGCCATTGCTCTGAACTACCTGAATTAGAAAATGACACGATACTGAACGCTTTTATCACAAGATTACTGTCTGAAGAGTTTAATCATGGCATCAGATTCCATAAAGCAAAGTGTTTGCTTACCCTTGGCAAAAGGTGTTGATCATGTTGAAAAATGACGGTAACCTGCGGGGTCTATGACGGCACAGCTGGAGAGGGTCCCGGAGGCGTCAGTGATACTGATAAATGTGCTCGGGACAGGAAACGCTGCTTTTAAAATAGGGTTTTATTGGAAAGTAGTGTCCGAGTGACTGACTGTTCAATCGATCGATGGAACGCGCTGAACGAGTCCGATCAGTGAGAAGGTGTGAAGCCTCGCAGCATTCTGCGTGATTGATGCGACTCCTCGCTCGCGCGCAGTCCGCCGTGTGTCTTCTTGTTTATGGCAGTCTGATTTAAGTTTTATGCAACCCCAAAGTATAGTCGATCTTTTACAAAATCTCAATATTTTAGTTTGTGAGTGTGCATGTGTGTGGTGTTGTGAATCCCTCTTTGAAGTGCTCTTCAGATTTAGCGCCTGAGAGGGACTCTCAACTGAGAGACGTCAACTTATTAACCCATTGTGGACACGTCTTTTCTGCTCTTTATCTGAGAAGAGGGTTTCTTAAAGTCAGAATAACATGACAGTATCTCTTATGTATTCGCATATAAATTAGCCGTGTTGATGTTTTTATTTCGAATTTATTTGAATTTACGAACAAATGGTGTCCTGCAAGCTAAAAACCGTCCATACAGTGACAATAGCAAGTTTATAGTCTTGTTTTATAGGTTTCTTATTTAACGAAAAGCCTACTCTGAAGGCTGTATAATCTACAATAAAGTATTGAGTTAGATTTGCTGATGCGTTTTACCCAAGGTGAAATTTAGCCTAACTTGTGAAAAACGACGGCAAAACATAGCTAGACGCACACAGTAAGATGAAAGTGTTGGCATTGCTAAAATTGCAAGAGTGCAATAAGACATGTCCCCTGACTGTGTCTGGAGTTATTTTGTAGTTAAACTGTGAGCCGTGCAACTTCAATACCGTTCACATGGTTAAATGTGTCATTTGCGCCACCACGTGTTTAAAATGCCTCAAAGTTATTTACAGTGCTGCAATAATGTTTCATTTTCAATATATCAACTGTTCTTTCGATTAATTAATTGAAAGAATTTGGGTGCTGTAGTATTTAAATGTCAAAGTATAACCTTGATCAGTGAAATCGAAATGTTTCCGCATTCCTTTAGTAGCCTACTCAGTAGCCTATTCAAAAGCACAAATCAAACAACATTTCTTAGCTTTTGACATTTGCAGTCAAAGAGACTCTGGAGATTTTACCATCAGAGTAACCTTACAATTTTGTAAAGCTACCTGTTTAGTTACTATTTTCTCAGTATCCTTGCTATGTATCTCAAAAACACAGATTATCATTGAACTTAATATCCTCATATCATATCCTGTTACCATACTTTTACCTTAATTTGTGAAGCACACATTATTACACCAACAACAGAGTAGACAGGGCCGGATTAACCATACGGGCAACTAGGGGCCCAAGACCTCTAAAGGGCCCAGGGCAGCAAGGGCACGAGCAAAATACTGTATCTGGTAATCTCCCGCTTTACATTAAACAAACTGTCAACACGGGCTTTTGCGCTGCACAGAGAGACGCTGCGCTGCCTATGACTTTGAACGTGAGTTGAGAGCGGTTGAGAGTCAGTCTCATGCGGAATGACCAATGAAGAGAGGGCCTCAAGTTAAGACCCTCTCCTCATTGGTCAGTCCGCATGAGGTGTGTCAAATATTACGCCGAGCGGGTTACGTCAGGCGTTGCTACAACAGAAAAAAATCTGACATGGAGAAGCTAAATGGGAGCGCGAAGCGGAAATTAAAAAAGGAAAAGGACATCAGAAACGCAGAAAATGTAAAGTATATACCTAAAATAGGTAATTTCTTCACTCTTGTTAATGTTGCCGACAGTTCTGTTAAGTCAGCTTCCGTCAACGACGAGGACAACTCAGCTAGCCAGGACTTTTCTACAAGATGCCAAATGAAAGCAAACATGCACTTCCTAATTATTTAGGATTAAAATTGTGTGTTTTGCCAGGTTTTGTAGTATTTATTTTTATCTTGTCTTCTAGAGAGAAATTGTGTCACAGACACGGCTCTGCACTTTCTATTTTAGCTATTGGACATGAACTTGTTAGTGGCCTTGATTTGGAAGATGTTATACACCAGTTTGCACAGTCAAAGTCCAGAAAAAAGCCATTGTAAGATGTGTTTGCCAAATGAAGGCATTTCAAATTCAAACATGCACTTCCTCATTATTTAGGACTAAAATTGTGTGTTTTGCCAGATTATGTAGCATTTATTTCTGTCTTGTCTTCTTCAGAGAAATTGACAGATTTCTAAATGTTTATGTAGCACTACAATGTTTAACTGGTTAATTGTGTTGTGATATGTTGTTGTTCTATTTTAAAACAAGTTAAAATGAGCTTAGGATAAAAATGTTTATGAGCAGATAACAGTGATACTGCATTTTATTTATTTATTTTTTCCTTGAGGTGCCAGCTTTATTAAAATGCTGTATATTGTTGTGGAGGGATAACTGGCAGATTTCAAATTGTTTGTGTTGGACTAATAACTTGATTGCCTTGTTGAATTCTGAGGAAACAGGGTCACCCTGTCAGGGTGATTTCTGCTTAAAATGAGCTGATGACCAAAATGTTTCTTGATGTGTTGTCTGTGGTCTTCTGTTATAGCTATATCAATTCAATACATTTCTATTGGGAATAAATGTTGTTAAATAAACAATGGTTTGAAAGTGGTTGCTTATTTATTCATTTTTGTGAAAATGGAGGATATTTCCCTCCCTCTCAATGTAGTGGGTCAATTTTACCAGATTATACAGATGCTGATGTGTTTTGTTTTCATAGCATCATATGTGAGTGAATGTCTTTGATAGGGGACATAGTAGTGCATTTGTAGTTCTATGAGCATTTAAATATTTGTAAATCAAAATACACCTGATGACAGTTAGAATTTGAAGTATTGAGTATATTTACTGTATATTACAGTAATATATTCTGTATATGACCATATTATGGTGATCCTGGGGTCGTGATGATGGGGCCCTTGAATATTGTTGCCCAGGGTACAACAAAGTGTTAATCTGGCCCTGAGAGTAGATAAGCCTTTTTAGTTAACTGATGATAGTTAACTATGTAACTGTTTTCAGTTTAAAACAGACAGTAAATAAATGAATAAACACACTGTCACAGCAGTAGGTGATAACCAAACAGAAACCGACCTGAACAACTATGTAACAAATACATTAATATAACCAGAGCTCTGAATTTATCTCAATTAGTAAGAAAGCCCCATAGTATCCTTACAAATATAAATAAATGATGTACTGGGCAGCTTTCAGTTGCCAGTAATCAGGAAACAGATGAATCGTAAAACTTTGTAACCATTTTCATGTTGTCTGAAAATATTTACAATACTTATTTTATATTTCTTTTACTGTATTGTTTTGGCAACATGCCAAATTTTGTCAATTAACCACATTGCAAAACATTTAATCTATTTTGGCTCTGTAGTGCAAGCATGACCATGCACATTCAAGGCACGCAACTAAGTGACTGATATGCTTTGAAAAACTTTTCAGGCAGGTCACAGAAATTGGGTGAGGAGGCTTTGTCTTTTAGACGTAACTGGATATAAGCTCAGAGTTTACCTTATGCTTAAAAGGGGTCTTTTTGGGGTCTTTCTCAGTTAATAGTTATACAATCTATTGGGAAAAGGTGATATAAAGACGTAAAGTCGTAAGGTTTAACATTTTGCTTAGTGCATAAATCAGAGTAGATGTGAAAGGTGCGCACCCACTGTAAAGTAAACACCAGGGTCTGTCTCAACATGATTCATCATGTCTGGCAACAAGAACTAAACTGTGCAATTTTTTTTAAGTATTTGGTCACTCATTTTTTTTTAAGAGCAAAAATCTAGGTTACAGTAAAGCACATACAAGGATGTGAAAGGGGCTATAAATATATAATAAAATGTAAAATATATCAATATCCATAACCATGTTTTACACGATTTGTTAACATTTATCTTTTCTGTCAAGTCATATATAATTTTACAACTTTACACCAAAAACCCTAAAATTATGATTTTGCTGTTACATAAGAAAATGATGTGTGTGTGTGCATGTGCGTGTGTGTGTGTGTGTGTGTGTGTGTGTGTGTGTGTGTGTGTGTGTGTGTGTGTGTGTGTGTGTGTGTGTGTGTGTGTTTTAATATAAAATAAAATGTAATAATTTAAAATTGGTGCCTCACCATTACCTAAAACAATGAGTGGTTTCTCTTTAAAAAAAAAGAAAGAAAGAAAAAACCCTGTACCAAAGTTCATCTACATGGGCTTTATCTTTGTTCTCAGTTCTCCCCACACTTCTTTTTAAACTCTACTTCTCTTCTCAGCTGATCATTTTCTTAAGATCATCCAGTTTAATTTATTTATGATATCTTCATCAAACATCAGATAAGTTTGCCTGTTTAAAGCAACCGGTGATTTCTCTGAAGACATTTTTATTGGTTGCCCATTTGTGTTTGTTGGATCACTTTTTCACTATGTAGGCTAACACTATGGTCAGATTTTTTTAAATGTATTTTTTTTCTTACAAAAAGAAGACATTATCAAAAAAAAAACTTGCACTTATCCACTTAATAAATTGTAACCTTCTTCAATCTTTTAACGAACAAAAAATTATACCATGTAACTTTTTCCGTATTCCAAGTCTTCTGAAGGTATACAGTAGGGTTTGTCAAGAAACAAATCGAAAATGAAATCTATTATTAAGTGAAAAGCTCCATTGCATTTGTGCATTTATAGGCTACTAATGTGTGGCAGTTCACGCAGGCACTCATAGGAAAAGCACACAAGCAAGTCATTTTGAAATATCAAGACAAATAAAGTTACGACTTGAAACCCAATACTTTGAGGTGAAAATCTCTGTTCTTAGACAGTCAGCCTAGAATCTGCGCAAAGAGCGCTCCCTCTATAATCACTAAATCTGTCACATTTCACTTCATCGTGATTGTGAACTGAATCTCTCTACACTAAACAATGAATCTGTTATTTAGGCTACATTGTATCTACACTTTTACAATGAAAGGATTCAGGAGCTTGCAGAACGCAGAGCTTGACAAAAACTTTTTGAGCGACAAAAGCATTTTAAACGGTGATTGGATTCTAACTTTAACACTTCTGGTCATTGTGTTCAAGAAATTAACAGATAAGTCTGTGATTGGCTACATTGCTCTTCAACGCTTCAATTTTTTTTCCCTGCGGCCCTAAGCGGCCACATACCTCGCTAACTGTATATGTTTCCCCCTTTGTGCGAACATACAGCTGCCATTCACATAATATATTTGATAGGCCTATTGTATTTAATATTTAAATGTGCAGCACGCTAGTCTTTCATAAACACATAACAAAAATAACAGCGATGAGAAGTAGGCTTTTACAGAGAGAGAGAAAAACAGCAGTGTTGTAAATTTCTTCAATTTCAGTAATCATACTTTAAAAAAATGTAAGTAAACTTCAATTTCAACTATAAAGCAGGTTTCAGAATTTCATCAACACTATGGGTTTGCTTTAAGTTATTGTAACCCGGAATGCGGAGGTTTTGCCCTCCAACAAAAAATTGATGAAGAAACTGCAAGACTATAACTTTGATGCAGTTTTCACAGACCCATTTGAGACTCTTGTGGTGATTGCATGAATCTCTGGCAAAGAAATGTGTTCACGGTAAGGACTGTGCTTCAGCCCATGGCTTGTAGATGTATGTTTGCTCGTGCAGATGAGATCGCCTCACATGTACTTCAGAGAAAAGCATCGATGGTGGAGATCATGAGCCGTGCAGCTCTATGGTTTATGCATTTTGACTTTGCCTTTGAATGACCTTGTCCATTGATGTCTAACATGGTCATTATAATCACTATAATAATAATAATTGTATAATAAATATAATAGTCATACTAATCTCTATAATCACGCATATCCTTTTAGAAAAAAAAAGAAAGGCAGGTTTTGTTTGAGTTTGAAAAAATTAACTGTAATTAAGCATGTTCTTCAGATTGTCTTTGCAGATTGTTGGAAAAAGTCAAAAAGTAAACCTGTGTTTTACCGTTTTAATGCTTGGCATGAGTTCATGATGGCATCAAGTAGTTCATAGAAGATGTTGGGAGAAGGGGGCCATCTTATATCAATTTTACAGCTCTGTGAATGAACAAAAAACAATAGTTCGAAAACATGTTTGACTGTTTCTGGAATTTTATCACAAAACTCTACAAACCAGTTCTTCAGTTTCTGTGTACATGGCGAAGTACAGTCTGCCCCCTTGGTCTGCTCAATAAAATATGCATCACCAGAAACACATTTCCCTTTTCTTACTGCAGATGTCATTCTAACTAACATTTTCAGTCATACCATGCATTTTCCTTATTTATTTAACCAAATCTTTAATGAATTTCTTAGCTAACTATTATTTACAGTAATTCCTTTAGCAGTGTACTTTAAAACTGATGCAATTGCCTTGCAATGAGCGTATTCTAAGTGCTGGAAACTGATTTCGGATTGTTTATTGTATAACTATGCCAGTCATGCAATCATCTTCATGATTTGCAAGATTGAAGGGATGGTTCACCTTCAGTTGCTGGTACCCATTGACTTGCATGGCGTTTTTTTTTTTTTTAATACTATGGAAGTCAATGGAGCAACTAAGGTGAACCATCCCTTTAACTGGTCAAAATTGCTTTTATCTGTATAGAAGGTGATGGGGCAGTATCTGAAGGAAGATTGTGTGTGCCTTTTTATCTTCAAATGTCTAATAATTTTGTGTTCAAAAAGAAATGTTTAAAAGTTTGCATTAACGTAATTTGATTACATATTGTACTACAGAATTTAGCATTTATGTAAACTCAATTACTCTACAAACACAACCATTATTTTTCATATCTTTAGGAAAAAGTCAAAATGTACACCTATTTGAATAAGACCTTGTTGCATTTCATGTTTGCAATGAGTCAGTTTCGCAAGCGACAAGAAGAATTTATAAAAAGCATTTATCTTTATCTGTGTAAAGGTTACTGTAATGATGAGACAGAGACGTTCGAATACATGTGCAGAACTTTAATGATGAGAATGGTCAGACAGGCAATGATCAGTAACGGCGTCAGGTATGTAGGGATAACCAGAATCGATAACAGAAACAGGCAGATGTCGGGGGCAAGCAGCAGAGAATCAGAGTCGGTATAAACAATCCAAAGGTCAGGTACAGAAGGAAAACACAAGGAAAACGCTCGGAAATGTCAGACTGGCTAAACAAGACTTTGCAGAGAGTAGGAGTGAGTGTGCTGCTTTTATGTGTGTGTAAATGAGGTGCAGGTGTGACAAGGAAATTGGCTGATGAATGATGTGCAGGTGTGGCAGGGTGATTGTGATGCAGTGACTCATGGGGAATGTAGTTCGGGTGTGGTGCAACAGATGAGAGGTGCTAGAGTCAGAGTGAACTCTGGTGGTTGATGTGGAATGATCCTGATTGGAGTGCCCTCTACTGAAGTTCATGGGCACTCCATCTAATGATTGTGACATAGCCCCCCCACAAAGGAGCGGCTTCCAGATGCTCAAAACAATCTAGGAGGGCGGTGGAGCGGAGGCGGAACAGGGGGAGGGACGGAGGGCCAGGTCCATGAGGAAGTGCAATGGTTGAGGACCGGGGCAGAGCAGGCAGAACTGGGCCTAACATGGAGATCAGGAGCCTCTCCTGGACCTGACATGGGAAACAAGGGCCCTTCCTGGGCCTGACAGGGGAAACAGGAACCCGCCATGGGCTTAACTCGGGAACAGGAACCCGCCATGGGCCTAACTCGGTAACAGCAACTCGCCGTGGGCCTAACTCGGTAACAGGAACCCGCCGTGGGCCTAACTCGAGAACAGGGGTCCACCAAGGCAGAGCAGGTGGCATGGGAGCCCACCAGAGCGGAGCAGGTGGAGCTGGAGCCCACCAGGGTGGGGCAGACGACCACCACAGCTGAGAAGAGGAGACAAAAGCCCTCCAGGGCGGAGCAGACGACCACCACAGCTGAGAAGAGGGGACAGAAGCCCACCAGGGCGGAGCAGAGGACCACGAAGCCCACCAGGGCGGAGCAGAGGACCACCATAGTTGAGCAGACATGACAGAGGCCCACCAGGGCGGAGCAGAGGACCACCACAGTGGAGTTGATGGCACAGGAAAGCAAGTCTGGTCAGGTGGGACTGAAACAGGGAACATAAACAGGTTAATAGCGGCCTCCGTGGCCGTGACAGGGCAGGCGGTGAGTTCATGGAGGACCTCTGTAGCCATGACCGGAACGAATGATAGCTCATAGACGGCCTCCATGGCCGTGACAGAATAGGACTAGAGCTCTGGAAGTGCGGCTGAGATGTGACGAGGCTCTGGTAGATCAGTGGTGATTTGACTGGATTCATGAAGATCGACTGTGACTTGACTGGGTTCCTGGGGATCGACTGTGACTTGCCTTGGTTCCTGGGGATCGACTGTGACTTGCCTCGGTTCCTGGGGATCGACTGTGACTTGCCTCTGTCCCTGGGGATCGACGGTGACTTGACTCTGTCCCTGAAGATCACCGGTGACTTGACTCTGTCCCTGAAGATCACCGGTGACTTGACTCTGTCCCTGAAGATCACCGGTGACTTGACTCTGTCCCTGAAGATCACCGGTGACTTGACTCTGTCCCTGAAGATCACCGGTGACTTGACTCTGTCCCTGAAGATCACCGGTGACTAGACTCTGTCCCTGAAGATCACCGGTGACTAGACTCTGTCCCTGAAGATCACCGGTGACTAGACTCTGTCCCTGAAGATCACCGGTGACTAGACTCTGTCCCTGAAGATCACCGGTGACTAGACTCTGTCCCTGAAGATCACCGGTGACTAGACTCTGTCCCTGAAGATCACCGGTGACTAGACTCTGTCCCTGAAGATCACCGGTGACTAGACTCTGTCCCTGAAGATCACCGGTGACTAGACTCTGTCCCTGAAGATCACCGGTGACTAGACTCTGTCCCTGAAGATCACCGGTGACTAGACTCTGTCCCTGAAGATCACCGGTGACTAGACTCTGTCCCTGAAGATCACCGGTGACTTGACTCTGTCCCTGAAGATCACCGGTGACTTGACTCTGTCCCTGAAGATCACCGGTGACTTGACTCTGTCCCTGAAGATCACCGGTGACTAGACTCTGTCCCTGAAGATCACCGGTGACTAGACTCTGTCCCTGAAGATCACCGGTGACTAGACTCTGTCCCTGAAGATCACCGGTGACTAGACTCTGTCCCTGAAGATCACCGGTGACTAGACTCTGTCCCTGAAGATCACCGGTGACTAGACTCTGTCCCTGAAGATCACCGGTGACTAGACTCTGTCCCTGAAGATCACCGGTGACTAGACTCTGTCCCTGAAGATCACCGGTGACTAGACTCTGTCCCTGAAGATCACCGGTGACTAGACTCTGTCCCTGAAGATCACCGGTGACTTGACTCTGGAAGGTCAACAGGAACTAGCCCTGACTCTGGAGGGTCGACGGCGACTAACCCTGACTCTGGAAGGTCGACGGTGACTAATCCTGACTCTGGAGGGTCCATGAGCACCTGACTCGACTCTGGAGGTTCAACCGGAACCTGACTCAACTCTGGAAAGTCAATGGGCACCTGACTCGACTCTGGAAGGTTAACCGTAATCTGACTTGATTCTGGGGAATCAACTGGGACGTGACTCGACTCTGGAAGGTCAACAGGAACTAGCCCTGACTCTGGAAGGTCGACGGTGACTAACCCTGACACTGGAAGATCGACGGTGACTAACCCTGACTCTGGAGGGTCTTCTTCTGGTAAACTTAAGCTTATCTTAGCGTCAAGACCACTCCAGAAACAGTCCTTTACCAGATCCTCATCCCCAGGCAAAAGGTGACTATACTGAATGAATTCCTCCACAAAGAGCTCAATTGGTCGGCCATCTTGAAAAATGGAGCAAAGCATACCTACAGGGTTAAATGAACTTTTAGCTGGCTCCATACCTGGTCTGGGGTTCAATAAAGCTGCTGGATCCTGGTTTGGCGAAGTCTTCTGTAATGATGAGACAGACGTTCGAATCCATGTGCAGAACTTTAATGATGAGAATGGTCAGACAGGCAATGATCAGTAACGGCGTCAGGTATGTAGGGATAACCAGAATCGATAACAGAAACAGGCAGATGTCGGGGACAAGCAGAGAATCAGAGTCGGTATAAACAATCCAAAGGTCAGGTACACGAGGAAAACACGAGGAAAACACGAGGAAAACACGAGGAAAACACGAGGAAAACACGAGGAAAACACGAGGAAAACACGAGGAAAACACGAGGAAAACACGAGGAAAACACGAGGAAAACACGAGGAAAACACGAGGAAATGTCAGACTGGCTCAACAAGACTTCGCAGAGAGTGGGAGTGAGTGTGCTGCTTTTATGTGTGTGTAAATGAGGTGCAGGTGTGACAAGGAAATTGGCTGATGAATGATGTGCAGGTGTGGCAGGGTGATTGTGATGCAGTGACTCATGGGGAATGTAGTTCGGGTGTGGTGCAACAGATGAGAGGTGCTAGAGTCCGAGTGACATCTGGTGGTTGATGTGGAATGGTCCTGATTGGAGTGCCCTCTACCGAAGTTCATGGGCACTCCATCTAATGATCGTGACAGTTACACAGTAATATGCCTTTTCTTTTTTCCACCTCTTTCATCTATGAAGTTACAAACTATATCCATTTATTCCTGTCATTGTTTTTGTATGACAATTTTTTTTTTTAACTTTCACCCCCACAATGACCTGTCCAAGTCACTGTTTTTCTTCTACCAAATGCACTCTCTTCAAAGGTACATAATGATGAAACAAAGACAATAAACACTCCACAATATATAGTTTATCTGTGTTCTTCAAGCCATTTTGGTTATTTTCATAATTAAGTGTAGCCTATTTGTAATCACACAAACAGGGCCAAGTTATTTAAATGCAAAACCGAAATTGGCTAACGCGTATTGAACCAGATGGGATGTCAGCTGTACCGAGTGGTTACATATGGTGTTACATATCTTCCCATCTAGGGTTGGGGAGTCAGTAACAAAGTAATGAAAAAAAATAACTTAAATTAAATAAAGAATATTAACTCTTGGAGAGAGTACCAGGATAATCCAACCTCCTGTCCCAGAAATCACACAACCACAAATTCAAATAATATCTTTATATTTGAAAAATATTAGGAATAACAAATCACCAGAAAGATAACAACAACAAGAAAAGTTTATTATTAATAATAATAATAATAATAACTAGAAATAATAACTTCGGAGGAGAGCTAGGCCAAAATAACAAACAAAACCTAAACTAACTAACCCCAAAATCTTAATAAATTACCTAGAACAAGATAATCTGAAGAAAATAAATAACATCAATCTTCCCTCTCTCCCTGTCTCACCATAAACAGGAGAAAATGAAGAATACAAACAAAAATGGCACCCTCCCCCTACCTTCCCTAAATCACGTCAGATTGAATACAGCTGGTTCGAGTACCTGTCGTAATAATGAAAAATACAGAGCAAGGAGAGCAAGGGACAAAACCCAAATACATATTCACTCCTAAGACACCCCGTATACTGTACATCCACAAATGTAACACCCCCATTCAAGAATGCAAAAACGATATATTGAGAAGGCATATATATATATATATATATATATATATATATATATATATACAGCTAGTTAATGAGAGGTCCAAACTAGAAGCACCTACACAACAGGGTAAAGGTGCTTCTTGTTTTGAGAGAGGCACAACTTGACTGTGAGTGCTCCGATCGAGAGTGTGTATTTAGGCAGCATCATGTTTGCGGAGAGAGGCTAAAGGTCAGAAAGCTCTGGAAATGTTAGGGTGCGTTTATGTATAAAACACAGGGTGTGGATGCATTCTGTACATTTTAAGTACATTTTAAGAGAAAGTGCTAAAGCCATTGGTAAATATCTGACTGTTTCCACCTGCATCATAAAAGTGCTTTGTGAGATTGTAGTTGTATTAATTATAAAAGGATGTACTCCGTAATCTTTCTTTTGCTCTGAGTAGTGTGCCTTTGGCTGCTAATAATCCCCTCATGCCACAGTCCTCTCCTATGAGAGTTAATGTTTTTGTGTGACTGCCTTGTGTTCCCGTGTTTATAGGGAGGAGCTGGGAATAATCACGAGATGTGAGGCCATCCTAATACTACTGATAACAACCCCCCCCCCCCCCCACACACACACACACACTTAAATTATAGGATGATCTATGTTTTATGAACATTTGTGAGGGAAACAACCTTTGGAATGTAATACTTGGTTTTGTTTCTTAACATTACATAATTTAATTATTTTAAGTGATTTATTTTAATTATTCAGTCAAATCAATACATACAGTGACTTGAAATCTACCTGACAATGTTTTTAGTTATTGAGTTCATTTTTATTTATTATTATTATTATTATTATTTATTTTTTGAAGGCATAAAGTCAAAAATGTCAGGATGATACATCATAATGTAAAATTAAAAGAATCAAATTCTTGAAAATTATTTTATTAAAGAAAGGCCTATTTTCAAGTCATCACAAAATGGAAGTTCTTCTCTAAGACGACCCCTGCAGACCCTCTAAATATCAGCTAAGCTTACCTTTTTGGCCAAATTAGTTTGGCTCATATGATGCAATTCCCCAAAAGCATGATTAACCTGTTGCTGACATTTGTTTTACCTTTGTATGAATAAAGATATCTCTATATAAGTCCCCTGACATTAGTACATTCCTGAAACCATTAACCAAGAGTTGCATTTAACCCACTTGTCTGACATTAAATCAACACTCACTTCCCTTTTGTCTAGTTTTGAGGCCCCACCTCTTTTGAAAAAACTGCCAGCCCTCTTAAATGTGTCGTATTTCTGTTGTCTTCTGTATGAATGTTAGAAGGATGTTGAGAGCACTGACTCTTCCCGCTCTGGGGCTTCTAGCTTGGCTATGCTTATTCACCTTGGAGCCCGTACAGGCTGGAAAGATGCTTGTCGTGCCAGTGGACGGCAGCCACTGGTTGAGCATGAAGATCCTGGTGGAAGAGCTTTCTCAAAGGGGACATGAGACGGTAGTCCTGGTCCCGGAAACCAGTGTTCTGATTGGGAAGTCTGGTAATTACACCACTAAGTTTTTCGTGTACCCTACACCCTTGCTGAACTGAATGCTAACTTGGACCACAAAAATAATGTATTTCAGAAGCCTCCACAGTTAACTAATATCTTTGTAAATTTGGGGAACCTGATGCGGTTCACAGATATGCAGCTTAAAGGCTGTGAAGGGCTACTGTATGATGAGTCCCTGATATAGAGTTTAAGAGAAACAAAGTTTGATGTTTTGCTTACTGAACCTTTCCTGCCCTGTGGCACCATCATTGCTGATTCCTTCTCACTTCCTGCCATTTACTTCTTGCGTGTAATTCCCTGTCGACTTGATGAGGCAGCTGCCCAGTGCCCCTCACCTCCGTCCTTTGTCCCGCGCTTCTTCACTGGTTTCTCTGATAGGATGACTTTTTCTCAGCGAGTAAGAAACACACTTATGACAGTTTTCCAACATTATCTATGCCATCAACTTTTTGCCAGCTTTGATGAACTGGCCAGTAGATATCTGCAGAAGGACACCACATACAAAGAGCTGTTAGGGAACGGTGCAGTCTGGCTTTATAGAAATGACCAGAGGTGGAAAGAGTACAAAAATATTCAACTCAAGTAAAAGTACCATTACATTAATGAAATTTTACTTAAGTACAAGTAAAAGTACCAGTCTAAAAATCAACTCAAGTAAAAGTAAAAAGTAGCTCATTTAAAATTTACTCAGAGTAAAAATTACTTAGTTACATTTTAACAGTGGGAGGGAGTCAAAAATGGGACAGGCCAAGGGTGTCAAACTCAGTTCCTGGAGGGCCACAGTCCTGCACAGTTTAGATTTAACCCTAATTAAACACACCTGATCCAGCTAATCTAATCATTTAGGTTTATTTGAAAACTACATGATATGTGTGCTGGAGCAGGGTTAGAACTAAACTCTGCAGGGCTATGGCCCTCCAGGAACTGAGTTTGACACCCCTGGGATAGGTCTATTAATCTCAAACTAGTTGTTTTTAATTAAAGGAATCAGTTATTTAGAATAATAAAACATTTGGGCTGTTACCAGGCAAATCAGTATCAACAAACTCATCTTTTAATGCAGAGGAAATGCAGAAGATTCATTGGAAGTGGCATTTAGATGTATTACACTGTTTAGTGCAGGACAAGAATGCATTTAACCTGCAGTTACAAATGCATGAATAATGTTTTGATATACAAGACATAAAATGTTGAATACTCATTTGAAATGATAAGAAATTCATTATTAAAAAAAAATCAAAAGATACTTTAAATGTGAAATTAAAATGGCCAGTATGTGTCAGCAAGTCACTGTTAATAAGTGAGTCATTGCGATTGAACCGAATCATTTAAACGGTTGATTCATTCAGGAACGAAACACTGTCACGTTTCTCAGAGATGCAAAACTGTGATTTGGTGGCTGTGTTTGGAATAATTTTCTGTTGTAGAAATAGAGCTAAAAAGGCAATATGGTGTCTAAAACGCAAGTCTCTTAATTAACTTGTTTACTGAACTGATATATGTATGTATGTATGTATATATTCATGATGATTTTTGGAGGAAAAGACGGCATTCTTTGTGTGATTTTGATTTAATATATGAAATTATATAAATATGTGAATTTTCTGCCCCTCTATCTTCAATTTTGTGATCATTCTAAATGCATTTTAGAAGACTGAATCACACAGTTAAAGAACGCACTATAAATGCGCGCGCACATCATTAAAACAAAAAATATGATATTATCGCAGACGATATATAGCACACTCCTCACCACTGTCTTTTTGGCTAATTTGTGCAAAACCTCTTGCTAAAATGTCAAAGCTTAATTTTAACCACCAATGCAACGATTCAATTATTTAGCTTACCTCTACATTCTTGCGCAGGGTTGATGTCTTGTCGAGATTTTATAAGCTGCTAGTTTGGTCTTCCTAAGCAAGTACAGCTTACACTGCATAATAGAGCATACATATGGCCAGGGGTTCACTTCATTTCCTTCGAGTTCAACTTCAGAATATGACGGGATTTCGTTTTCAGCGGTGTCTGCACCACTAACGCCTGTTTTGACCATCTGCATCTTTCTTGTGATTTTAGCGCCAGTTTGCCAACCTGCCCATTATTTACTGCCGTAGTTTCCAGGAAGCGATTTTTTTTTTTTTTTTTTTACTCAGTAATTAATGTGTTTTAAAATGTAGCGAAGTACAATACTTTAAACAAAATATACTTAAGTAAAAGTAAAATTACAGATTTAAAAAATTACTTTAAAAAGTATTAGTACACAAAAAATCTACTCAATTACAGTAACGCGAGTAAATGTAATTCGTTACTTTCCACCTCTGGAAATGACTTTACCTTTGAATTCCCCAAACCTCAAATGCCGAGCATGGTCCAAATAGGGGGCATCAACTGTGCTAAGAAGGGCCCACTGACAAAGGTAAGATGTTAACGAACATAGTCATTCTCAGTTGTTCTATGTTGTCTGGTGCACAAAATGCAAAACTTTCACATTGTCACAGACATTATACAAAATGTGTAATGCACTTACGGAAAACACTTTACAGTTAATGCAATGTATGTGTGTGTGTGTGTGTGTGTGTGTGTATGTGTGTATATATATACATATATATATATATATATATATCAAGATTGCAATATAATGTAGATTATTGCAAATCTGTTTTTAACAATTTCAAGTTGTAATAAATTAACAATAATCAATAGTATATTATTAAATTAACAGTAACTTAGATTTAATAAATGCTGTCATACTGTACATTTTTATTGCCAGTTACAGTTTAATCTTTAAATAAAAAATACAGCTACTTGTTAAACATCGATGGTAGAGATCATGAGCAGTGCAGCTCTTTGTCTTTTTTTATTTTATTTTTTTTATATGATAACTGTGTGTGCGTTTTATTGAAATGTTTTAGCTTTCATCTAGAAAAATGTATGATGCACGTGTTCTTGACTTTGGAGTTACCATTTATTTTGAATCTTGTGATTAAAGTACATTTCACATTAAATGCTCAAGAAGTTTCAAACACTATTTTTAATATCACAAACAGGAAATAACTCGCATAATACAATTAAACGAATAACTGTATAGGCCTACAACTAAATTAAACAAGATCTTTTATATAGGCCTATATATATATATATATATATATATATATATATATATATATATATATATATATATATATATATATATATATATATATATATAATATTTAATATATTACGGAGTCCCGCACATGACATGCGAGAAAAAATAGTAGGCTAAATCTTGTGCACGATTTACTAATTCATTCCCTCAATGTACTAAAATGTGCAAACGATTGCGTTCCTTCGATTAACTAATTCGTTCCCTCGATTTGCTAAATTGTGCGCACAATTTATTAATGTTTTATTGCACGTGCGGGGCTCAGTAGCTCCGTAATATATAATTATAAAATGCATACATAAATTATGACCTATCGTGTGTAATAAAAGCAAATTACCATTTTAAACTGTAGGGTGGCTCTACTCTATTAAGAATGTAAACTCCGCATCTCTCTTCCGGAAACAGTAGAGAATGTGTTAGGAGGAGGGACTACAAGTTCTCAAACATGGGATGGAGATACTGCAGTACGTTAAGTATATTGCAGTGGAATGCAAGAAGTTAATTGCCAATGGTCAGGAGTTCAAACAATATATATCAACCTTACAAAATAAGCCTCAAGTTATATGTATACAAGAAACATGGTTGAAGCCACAATGAGATTTTGTAATATATGGATATAAAGAAATAAGAAATGATAGGAAAGACAGAAATGGTGGAGGAGTAGCTATCTTTTTGCAGAATGGAATTAAATATAATGTAATTAATACAGGAAGTAAACAAGAATCACTAGTAGTAAATATATTGTTAGGGCAAGATGATATCACAATTATTAATTTTTACAACCCATGTGAAAGGCTTGATTATGAAAAATTGCATACTATTGGAGGACAAATAAAGGGTAAAATAATTTGGTGTGGGGATTTTAATGCACACAGTACACTGTGGGGTAGTAAATATACAGATAGAAATGGCGTAATTATAGAAGATTTTATTGATGAGAAAAAATTAGTATGTATAAATGATGGAAGAGGAACAAGATATGATTGATATGATAAGAGTGTAATAGACCTTACTTTAACATCCAGGGAGATGGCGGGTATTACAAAGTGGGATGTTTTAAATAAAACAGTAATTGGCAGTGATCATTACCCCATAATGATTATAATAGGAGTAGAGGTATATCAAGATGAAATAAGGAAAATAGCAAAATGGAATTTTAAAAACGCAGATTGGGATAAATTTCAAACAATTAATAAAATTAAATATGAAGAACTTTTTGAAAGGCACATAGTTGAGGTGGATGAATTTAATGATAATCTGACTACAATAATTAAAAAATCAGCAGAGGAATCAATTCCAAAAAGTAAAGAGGAAATTAGGAGAAAAAGTTTTCCTCGGTGGAATGAAGACTGTAAGAAAGCAATTAAAAATAGAAATAAAGTTTTTAGGCAATTGAAAAAACATCATTCAATGGAGATATTAATACAATATAAAAGAGCGCAAGCGGTAGTTAGGAAAAATATAAGAACAGTATTGGAAAAATTATTGCAGTACAATAGGAAGAGAGACACAATTATCAGAAATTTGGAGAATGATTAAAAGAATGACTGGAATAAAAAGGAAATATGAAATACCAGTATTAAAGTTAAATGGGAAAACGGCAATTAATGATACAGAAAAGGCAGAGATGTTGGCAAAAGTGTTAGTAAAGGTCCAAAGTTCAGAAAATTTATCAAATGAAGTTAAGCAAAACGAAGTAAAACAATGATGGAAAATCCTAATATAATGGACAAAAGAAATATGATGGACAATGATATTGATTTACCTTTTAATATGCAAGAATTTAAAAAAGCTATATCAAATGTAAAGAAAACATCTCCGGGGAAAGATGATATATGTTATATAATGTTGGCTCATATGGAGGATAGTATGCTTAATGTAATTTTAAACCTTTTTAATATAATATGGAATACAGGAAAAATCCCCACAGTATGGAAGCAGTCTGTTATAGTACCAATTTTAAAGCCTGGAAAAGATTCTGATAATCCTTTAAGCTATAGACCAATAGCATTAACTTCCCAGTTAGGAAAAACAATGGAAAGGATGGTTACTGACAGACTAACATACTTTTTAGAAAAGAATAACTTAATTTCACAATATCAAAATGGATTCCAAAAGGGAAGAAGTACAATGGATTCTATTTTATGTCTTGAATCAGAAATTAGAAAAGCCCAAACAAATAAGGAGAATGTAATAGCTGTGTTTTTTGACATCTAAAAAGCATATGATATGCTATGGAAAGAGGGACTGCTCATTAAGTTAAATAAATTAGGTATAGGGGATAGGATGTATAATTGGATACTAGATTTTTTATTTGATAGAACAATTGAAGTAAGGGTTGGAAAGGAATTTTCAGATATGCACATGGTAGAAAATGGTACACCGCAAGGTAGTGTATGCAGTCCACTTTTATTTAATATAATGATTAATGACATCTTTGAAGGAATTGAACATAATATAGGAAAATCATTATATGCAGATGATGGGGCCCTTTGGATTAGAGGAAAAAATGTAGAACATATGCAAAAGAAAATGCAGACAGCAATTAAAGTGGTGGAAAAATGGTCAAATAAATGGGGATTTAAAATATCAGTAACAAAATCACAGGTAATTTGTTTTTCTAAGAAACATAAGAAAATTGTAATAAAGTTAAATGATCAAGAACTCGAACAAGTTAGAGTAATAAAATTTCTTGGGATTCTGTTTGATGAAAAACTGACATGGAAACAGCAAATTGATAAAATTAAATTAAAATGTAAAAAAATTAATAATGTTTTGCGTTGCTTGTCAGGAATGGATTGGGGAGCAACGAGGTCTTCTTTGAGAAGGATATATTGGGCACTTATGAGATCAACATTTGATTATGGGTGTATAGCTTATATGTCAGCATCAGAAACAAACTTAAAGGGATTAGACACAGTACAAGCTCAAGCACTCAGAATATGTAGTGGGGCATTTAAATCATCTCCAGTAGCGGCTCTACAGGTTGAAACTGGGGAGATGCCATTAAGCATTAGAAGACTTAAACTTATGCTTGCATACTGGGTAAACATACAAGGACATAATGAGTTATTTCCTACAAAGGCAGTAATACAAGAGTGTTGGGAACATAATAAATCAAATTTTAGGAGTTTTGAATGGATAGGGTATGCGAAAGCAAGAAAGGCAGGTTTACATAATATACAGTATTGTCCAACAGTACCATACTCAGAAATTCCCCCATGGAGAGTTGTAATACCATTAATAGATTTACACTTACAGGAAGAAATTAAAAGGGAATCAAAGTTTATTCCTGTTTGGTGTATAGTTAAGAGTTATATGGAGTTGCATTATAAAAATAAAATAATTGTATTTACAGATGGTTCAAAGAACCCTGAAAATGGTCGTACGGGTGCTGCAGTATATATCCCACAATGCGAGGAAAATATTAAAAAGAGAACAACAGATTATCTATCAGTGTATACCGTTGGAACTGGTAGCAATTCTATTAGGTCTACAGTGGATAGAACAAAGAAATAAAGATAATGTAGTTATTGCCTCTGATAGTTTATCTGCTCTAATAAGTATTGGATCTGGGAAGTCAGGCAGACATGACATATTAAACGAAATATATCAAATTATCAACAGATTACATAAAAATTGTAGGAATGTATCATTTATCTGGGTTCCTGCACATGTAGGTGTGAAAGGAAACGAAGAGGTAGATATTTTAGCAAAACAATCAATTAAATCTCAAACGATAGATATCCAGATTAAATTAAGTAAAGATGAAGCCAAGACTATCATAAAGGTGCATACAAAAAATATATGGCAGGAATACTGGGATATTAATGATACAGGAAGACAGTTTTATAATATACAAAGTAAAGTTGGTGAAGGAAGAGAAATAGGTAGAAATCGGAGGGAGAATACAGTTATTACTCGTCTTAGAATAGGGCATACAGGACTTAATAAAACTCTGCAATTAATAGGCAAACATATAAATGGTTTATGTATACATTGTAATCAACCTGAAACCGTAAAACATGTAATAATAGAATGTTATGCATATGAAAATGAGAGAATAATATTGAAAGAGGTATGTGAAAAATATCAAATTAAATTTACATTGGAAAATATACTTGGAAAAGCACTAAGGGAAACACATGTACAGTTAATCTCATATCTTAAAGAAATAGGTAGACTAGAAAGAATATAAAGGGTGAATTATTATTATTATTATTTTTTATTATTATTATTATATAGACTACTGTTCCACACTCCAGTCCAGCAGGTGGCGGTAAAGCACCTTTCAGCTGGTTTGCCAACCGCGAAAAAACGCTTAAGAAGAAGAAGATCTCTCTTCCGGTTCTGAAACAGCTCGTGCTGCGATTTTAATGGCACTTGAGTGGGTCTATGAAGTTAGACCTGATAAAGTAATAATATGTACTGATTCAATGGCTGTTCTTAACAGTCTACAATCCTTCGAAACAAATAGAACTGACATTTTAATAGAAATCATGATCAGGTTGTACAGTTTAAAACAAATGAGAATTATA
Source organism: Carassius carassius (assembly GCF_963082965.1). Taxonomy (NCBI): domain Eukaryota; kingdom Metazoa; phylum Chordata; class Actinopteri; order Cypriniformes; family Cyprinidae; genus Carassius; species Carassius carassius. The sequence continues at coordinate 14,483,106 of NC_081765.1, forward strand.
ATTCGATTTATGTGGGTACCAGCACACGTGGGAATTCAAGGGAATGAGGAAGCAGACAAAGTAGCAAAAGAATCATTAAAAATGGAAGAACCAAATATAAACATATCACTCAGTAGATCAGAAGGTAAACAGTTAATTTTAGAAGCGTGCAATAAAAAATGGCAGACAGATTGGGATACATGTCATAAGGGGCGGTATTTTTATAGGATTCAAAAAACGGTAAAGAAAAGCAAAATAAGTCTTATTTTTACACATTTACGAACAGGACATTCTAATTTAAATTACACTTTACACATTATAGGGAAGCACAACACAGGTTTATGTGAGGTTTGTTTGGTAAATGAGACGGTAGAACATGTTTTTAAGGAATGTAAAGCATATGAAGAAGAAAGGAGGATTCTTAAGGAAAATCTTCAAGCAGTAGGTTGCCGGGAATTCAATATAACTAATATATTAAATGATAGTTCAAATTCAAGGAAACAGATAAATGTAGTCATAAAATTCATCAAGAAGTGTGGGTTATATTATAGGATATAGAAATTAGTTCATTCTTTTCACACTCCATCACAGTAGGTGGCGGTATGCACCTTTGAAGTTGGTTCGAAACCCGCCATAAAACCAAAAGAAGAAGAAGAAGAAGCTCGTGCTGCGTGTCTAGTGTCGCACTCTGCAGCTGGTTACTGTTGTTGCCAACGGCACTGAGCGCGGATTTGACGTTGTAGTGGAAACGCGCCGTTTAATAAGTGTGGCAGTAGAGCGCGGATGCGCCCCGACGTCGGTTGATATCCGGGGGGTCAGCCCTCTTAAATGTGTCGTATTTCTGTTGTCTTCTGTATGAATGTTAGAAGGATGTTGAGAGCACTGACTGTTCCCGCTCTGGGGCTTCTAGCTTGGCTATGCTTATTCTCCTCGGAGCCCGTGTGGGCTGGAAGGGTGCTTGTCGTGCCAGTGGACGGCAGCCACTGGTTGAGCATGAAGATCCTGGTGGAAGAGCTTTCTCAGAGGGGACATGAGATTGTGCTCCTGGTTCCTGAAACCAGTGTTCGGATTGAGAAGTCTGATAATTACACCACTAAATATTTTCGTGTGCCCTATACCCTTGCTGATTTGAAGGCCAACTTGGACAGCATAGAAAAGAATGCATTTGAGAAGCCTCCCAAATTGACTGATATTGTTGAGAATTTGGGGAACCTGATTCAGTTCTTGAATATGCAGGTGACCGCCTGTGAATGGCTGCTGTATGACGAGTCCCTGATGAAGAGTTTAAGAGAAACAGAGTTTGATCTTGTGCTCACTGATCCTTTCCTGCCCTGTGGCGCAATCATCGCCGATTCGTTCTCGATTCCTGCGGTTTACTTCCTGCGATTGATTCCCTGTTTGCTGGATGAGTCAGCCACCCAGTGCCCCTCACCTCCGTCCTTTGTCCCACGGTTCTTCACTGGTTTCTCTGATAAGATGACTTTCTTTCAAAGAGTAGAAAACACGCTTATGACAGTTTTTGAAGCTTTCCTATGCCGCAAACTGTTTGCTGGCACCGATGAACTGGCCAGTAGATATCTGCAGAAGGACACTACATACAAAGAGCTGTTAGGGAACGGAGCAGTCTGGCTTTATAGAAATGACTTTACCTTTGAATTCCCCAAACCTCAAATGCCGAACATGGTCCAAATAGGGGGCATCAACTGTGCTAAGAAGGGCCCACTGACAAAGGTAAGATGTTAACGAACATAGTCATTCTCAGTGGTTGATTGGTTGACTGAAATTTATAGCATTTATTTATGCAAATTCATCAGTTTAAAACTATGAGCAGTTAAAAGTTTTTAGACCGTGTTTTGCAGTTGGCTGTTTAGATGCTAGGTAAAATATTATCCACTACAGGCCAAGATAGCATAATTCATGATGATGTTATGAATTTATGTGTGCAGTAATATAAGAACATGTGATGTACTCTGTACTTGGAAAGATGTGTTACATCATTACATGATGTTCATTAAACCGTTACAGTAAGAGCTTATCTGTACTGACATTGTTGAAGAGTGCCAACCTACTGTACACAATGAACAATGTTTAAATATCTAATTGCAGTCCACTATGATCATAGTCTGTACTTCTGAAGATGTGTAACATTTCATTAAACATTGTAACTCTTTTAGAGTCCGTTTAGGAGTTTAGATCTTGTGCATGATTTTCTAAAGCAGTATGAATTTAATTGCAGGCACAGTAAATAATTAAAAATAAAAATCACTATGATCTTTATAGAGGAAGTGAGGTGCCCCCATGTGTTTACAGCATGAAGGACCAGAGGAAAGGAGACGCTTTTTGAAATGTGCACTGTTGTGGAAAACATTTAATTATTCTTTTACCAAGAGGTAGATCTATTTGTATTTTAATAACTAAAACAACTGATCTCTGCTTTTGAACATGCAAGTTCATGTGGGTATCTATCTGTGTGAGCAAAACAATAAAAGGAAGGAAAAGGGAAGTTTACAGTGAAAGCTTGCTCCATTATGTCCTTTGAGCATGATACTGATGTTCAGTGCTGACGTCTGTCCTCTGTGCAGGAGCTGGAGGAGTTTGTGAATGGTTCTGGAGAGCATGGGTTTGTTGTCTTCACACTTGGCTCCACGGTGTCACAGTTACCCGAGGCCAAAGCCAGAGTGTTCTTTGAGGCTTTTAGGCAGATACCTCAGAGGGTAAATGAAGATTGACTTTTAAAAAATAAGAAAATAATTTGAAATGCAAACTTTAATGTTACATTATGATGATCATGTTTGAGTTAGGGTCATGTTGGGTCTAAGGCCAGCCATATATTTTTGTGAAACAAAATAATGTTACACAAATGAATGCATGTCATCATATGATTAGGTTTGTGGCATTTCATTTTAATAACCTTCATAGTTCTCTTTGATTTGTAGGTGCTATGGAGGTACACTGGACCAGTCCCTGAAAATGCTCCAAAGAATGTCAAACTGATGAAGTGGCTGCCACAAAATGATCTCTTGGGTATGTTTATATTCTCATTTGACCCTCTAACCCCCCTGGGAGATATTTTATTTATAGAAATTAGATTGGTTGGCATTGCTAACAAGAGTCAGAGAATACATGATTTTTGAATTATCATGCCATATGATAATTGACTTCAAAATCAACTGCTAACATGTGTTTTTCTTTACGTTGTAGGCCATCCTAAGGTTAGGGCTTTTATTACACATGGTGGATCACATGGAATCTATGAAGGAATCTTTAATGGGGTGCCAATGGTGATGCTTCCTCTGTTTGGAGACCAGGGGGATAATGTTCAGCGCTTAGTGTCTCGAGGAGTTGCAGAAACCCTGAGTATCTATTATCTGACCTCAGAAAAACTGCTGGTTGCATTGAGGAAGGTCATCAATAACAAAAGGTAAACAAAATAAAAATGTTCAGCCTCTGCATGAAATCAGTTTTTGTTTATATTCATGAAATAGTATTAAACTCAGAGTAAAATATTAGACTGTATTTAGAGAATTGAACTGTGAAAATGATTTTTGGAGTATGTATTATATAAAAATGCTATTTTGTTATTTCACATTTTATTAAATTTCCATTTCATAGTAATTATTTGTGAAATTTACTAGCAATTATTGAGTGAGAATCGTTTCTAAATATTTCATACACCAAAATGTTTTCAGTGTGTAGTTTATTGTAAAGACTGCAGTCCTTTTTTAGACCTACTATGAAATTTAAACATAATTACTCCATCTTTGACTCCACAGCTATAAGGAGAAGATGACCGAGCTTTCAGCTATTCACAGAGACCGTCCCGTTGAGCCTCTGGACCTGGCTGTGTTCTGGACTGAGTTTGTTATGAGACACAAAGGGGCAGCGCATCTCAGACCTGCAGCCCACGAGCTGAACTGGATTCAGTATCATTCTCTGGATGTCATTGGCTTTCTCATTCTCATTCTAGTGACTGTTATTTTTGTGACTGTCAAAAGCTGCATGTTCTGTTACAGGAAGTGCTTCAAGAAAACTCAGAAAAAGAAGAAGGAGTAGATATATTTTGTCAGTTTTGTGTTCTTTTTTTTTGTGGGGTGATGGTTTAGAGCAGGGGTCACCAAACTTGGTCCTGGAGGGCCGGTGTACTGCAGAGTTTAGCTTCGACTTGCTTTAACACACCTGCCTGGAGGTTTCAAGTATACCTAGCAAGACCTTGATTAACTAAATCACATGTGCTTGATAGGTGGTTGATGCTAAACTCTGCAGGAGAGTGGTAGAGGTGGATTTAACCATTAGGCAAAAGTAGGTAAACGCCTTGAGCCCCAAAAGCCAAGGGCCCGCTAAAATGCTTTATATATATGAGGTGTGTGTCTAGTGCGGATGCAGAAGTGGATGCTTTGATATTCATTACCACAACCACCATCTTAATGTCTGCGTTGAACGCACTTCTTATAGCAAATGTAATTTTAATATTGACATGCACTAGTCCATTTCGCAGTCTGATTGAAATGTACTGACATGCATTGGATTTATTCAAATTTTGACAAATTCCTTGACATTCCACATTATACCGTAAACTTCTGTTGTGTAACACTTTGAATGTACATAAATTATAGGGTTTGTTTAATTTCATTGGAATAAAAGATATATTAATGTTTTTGCCTTCATTTATATACCAGAAAAATTGTAATACACAACACAGAATTTCTAAAATATAAATAAAAATGATATATAAAAAAATTCATAGGGAAAAATAAAACCGATTTTATAGAGCCCTACAAATGAAATGGCATGCGTCTGAAGCTATGATTCAATACTTAGCAACAGGGCATAATTATATGTTTTAAATGGCGCTCAATCGTTTCTGTGTCTAACCTACTCTAATATTATTATAACTTGTTTATGTGAATAAGGGAAAATTTTTATTATTTATATGTATATATAAAAACTGGACACAACAGCAGCGAGCATCACAACAGTGAAAGGAACCTTAACACTTGTGTTTTTAAGAACAAATATTTTTGTTTTCTGTCAATTAATCAATGTTTCTAGAGCAGCAAAACAGCATATTAAAATGATTTCTGAAGAATCAAGGACACTCAATATGATTGCCTTTTTTTTTTTCTTTTTTTTGATAATTCATTTAAATTCAGCTTTGCCATTACAGGAATAAATTAAAAATAGGGAGAAAAAAGTTATTTTAAGTAATTTTTTTACAAAAATATAAAATATATGTAGCATATAAAAGACATTCAAAACCTTTTAAAAAATGTTTACCAATCCCAAACCTTTGAATGCTATTGAACATTACGTGGTTCTCCCTGAATGGTGAAACTTTTTACTACTTACGAGTTATAATTCACAAACAAATGGAATATTAACATATACACAATGAAAAGGACACAATGGTATAATATTCTTATAATATTTTCAGTCCAGACATGTCGGTAGAACAGCTCTTCCTTTATTATTATTCTATTCAAAACCTAACCAACCCCCTCCTTGCTGTTTTTATTAGTAATTCCCCTAACCCCGTCTTTGCCTGCCCCCTATAGTGTCATTTAACAAAACATCACAATTAACATTACAAATGAGTTTCTAATAGGCTAGTTGAGTCTAGGGGTGATATACACGTGTAAACGGGTGTGATGTTCAGGAGTTTGATGATAAGAGAGCATGAACACTGATCTTAGAACTGGTTTGAAATAGAAACCAGGCAAATATCTTTGGAATCACTTAATTAGCTATGCATTTCAAAGACATCGTCTTTTTCAAATATATATATATATATATATATATATATATATATATATATATATATATATATATATATATATATATATATATATAATGATCAATAATTATAATGGAAAACAGTAAAAAAAAAAAAGCAATTCTTGCAAAACAGCAAACAGACCAGTATAATAGTATTCTAGAGCAATATTATAGCAAAATTATGATTTTATAAAGATTTTTTGGTGAGAAATGAGAAAATGCTCAACAATGCTGATGACATTTGCACATGGTTGTCTGTGAGCATAGGCTACTTAAAAAAAGACACATTTAAATAAGGTTATAACTTTTTAAACCATGACCTAGTTTATTTCTGACCATTTTCGTAACACATATTATAACTGTCATTACCAACTACCAGTAACTTTCCACAATTAAAACTGTTCTCACGTCACACATAGGCCTAGCAACAGGACTTTGATTTTGAAAATCGTCTGATGGGCGGGGCGCAGGGGAAATAATAATGAAACAGTTCCTGCTACTTCTTGCGGTAGATATTTTGCCTTCTTAACGAAACGTTTTGAGCTGCTGAAATGATTGAAAATGAAAACAGCGAGAGTCCTGAAGCAAAAGAGTATGTTGGACTTGCAGATTTTGTGGCTGAAGGAGATGAGCAGGTACATGTTGTGCAAATGATGATCGCCTTTCAAAATAAAGACCGATTTCACTGCTATGAGTGAGAGGGTGAGTGAGTGAGAGAGAGAGAGTGCAGTCACTCATCATTAAGCAGAGGAATTTATTTTTACTTTTATGTTTTTATTGTGTGTTTTTTTTGTGATAGAAGAATGACCAAATGATCTGGCTCATAAAACATCTGTCAACACATGATTTGCCCTATATATTTTGTCTTAAGCCATTCAAGTAGCTTTAGGCAGATCGATTAAAAATCACATTTCTTCACAAGATACACGACAAATAAACAAATAATGAATAAAAGAAATGTCTTTTATTTTCTTCTATTCTTTTTTTTTTTTCTTGAATCGACAGCTTAGTTTCTCAGTTGGTGATAAATTGAAGGTCCATGACAGGAGCTCAGACGTGTGGTGGTGGGCTGAACTGCAGGGTCGCTTTGGTTATGTCCCATCCAGCTTTCTGCATCAAACAGCTGAGGATGAGGAAGATGCTTGGCAGGATGACGAATACTTTGGCAATTATGGGACATTAGTAAGTACTAAAATGTTAAACTAGTCAATCTAAAAGCTTACATTCATTAAAAAAAGGTTTTGATCATTCAAATAAAAGGATTCTTGATTCAGAAGCAAACTTTTGGTTAACATGTATTATCTGCATCCTGCTGTCAGAGGCTTCATCTGGAGATGCTATCAGATAAACCCCGCACAGAAACATACAGGCGAGTGATTCTGGGTAATAGTCCCGCCCTGAGGGGGAAGGTGGTCATGGACTTGGGCTGCGGGACAGGGGTTATCAGCCTCTTCTGTGCCCGGCTAGCACAACCTGCAGTGGTGAGACTAACTGAATATTTGCTTTAAAATCATGCAGCCTTATAATGGGTGTAAATTCATAGCAAAGGCCAATAGAAAGAGCTTTTTTTAATTGTCATTGTACTGACATTTGTACGTATCTTTATGGCTGTTTATATTTAAATTATAACACAAATAGGGTAAAATTTCTGTCATATTGCTGTTGCTACTGGTGTATAAAAGAAATAAGTGTCGATGCTGTGTCATGTCTGTAGTAACTTTAGTAAAATCACAGCCACTGGCTTATTACTTTATTCTTACATTTAATCATGGTATTTATTTTATCCAAAGCAGTGTATAGTATAGGCTAATTTTAGGGGTCTCTTAAAGTAAAATAAAACCTGTGCCCTTGATAGGGACAATCGTCCCGAAGTTTAGAGTTGCAATTCACAACTGGTCTAAAATCTATTACAATTTCTTTACAAAAATTCAGTTGAATAATACTGACCTCAGAAAAATATACAAATGTATATTTAAAAATAAAAGCTCATATTTATATTCGAAATGATATTTCGAGCGCTTGTCTTTGTTCATGTAGGTTTATGCTGTGGAGGCCAGCTCAATGGCAAAACACACTGAGGAACTAGTGAGGCAGAATGGCTGTGAGGAAGTCGTGACCGTGTTCCAGGACAGAGCTGAGGATCTCACTCTGCCTGGGAAAGTGGACGTTCTGGTGTCAGAGTGGATGGGCAACTGCCTTCTGGTATGAATATGGCTGTAACGGTACAGTATATTTCAGTTCAGGTTTTACCGACAAATATCAACTGCATATTACAGAACACTGATAGTAGGTCTGATGAGTGCATAAGTAATGTAACTTTTCTCTGGGAAATTATTTTCACTTTAACTGTTATATGGCTTTGCATTCTACAAAATAATGGGTTTTAGTAAAGGCGACCAGGCTTTCTCGATGGCTGTTCCTATGCTCTGGTATAGTATTCCCCCTTAAATTTGTCTGTTTAAATTAACATTTTTAATTTTTTATGTTTAATTTTAATTAATTGTTAGGGTTTTAAATTCTCATTTGTCCGTTTGTTTACATGTCTAGATCTTAAATCAGTTTTACATTTCTTGTACACCACTTTGGTGTCAACGTCTGGTGTTCTAAAATGTGCTTTATAGATAATCTAAACCAAACTCTGTTTCTCAGTTTGAGTATATGGTGGAGTCAGTGTTGCTGGCACGTGATCGCTGGCTGAAGGAGGGTGGAGTGATGTGGCCGTCCTCTGCCTGTCTGACTGTCGTTCCTTGCCAGGCCTTCTCTGACTACAGGCAAAAAATGGAGTTCTGGGAGAAACCGTATGGCCTAGACTTCACCTACCTACAGTGAGGCCTTATATACAGCTCTTTCTGACCTTACTGTAGTGTGTATTTAAGCAACTTGCCATTGCATTAGGTGAAAAAATATCAATCAAGTGGGTTTGAAATGTAGGGCTGGGTATAGAGTTTGATACTTTTAGAAAAATATCGAAAAATGATTTGTTGTTCTGTACCAAATTTCGATACCTAATTTCATCGACGGCAGTGATGCAGCATACTTAATGTGCCTAAATCAAGTGCTGGTGATGGGCTCTGGCAAGGCATCAGGGAAAATCACTAGTTTACGGTGGTTCCGCCTAGACTCGTTTCTCACACGTGAGGCTTTAGTGTGTAAGCATCAGACCCCAATAGATGTAAGGCTACGTTTACACTAGTGCATTTTAGTTTTAAAATGACAACAATTCTCATCTCTACTGGCGTTTCCACTGTATTTGAGAAAATATCTCTGTCCATAATACTGTACATATGACCGAAAACACACGTCATGAGAGCATTCATGCACACTGTAGCATCATGCTACATAAGACAATTGAAAGATTTAAAATACACTTTTACTTTAAACCACCATTGAGTGTTTGTAAAAGCTTCTGATTGTGATCTAATGTGGGTTTTGGCTATATAATCTTGCTGCAATATTTTTTATTTTTAGCTTTTTATATCATACTAATCGCTATACCTGCTTAACATTTCTCATGTAAACACCCTGTATTGCAATTAAAATATGCAGAATCTCACGAAAATTACATACAAATCATATACTGTCGTAATCTTGTGTTAATTAGCTTCATGTTTCATCCATAGAAATGTTTTCCTGGGTTTCTTCTGTACAGAACTGAACGTGATAAGTGACATGGATGTTCATCATCGGAGACAGGGCGAGATATAAACGCGTAATATGATTGGACATTTGGGCAGCAAATGAGCTTCCTCTCAGTCAGAACAGTGATCGTGGAAAAGAAAACAGGCAGACAGCGCTGGAAGCAGCTAATGCTTATCAGTAAATCTGTGGAAAGTGAATGGAAATGATGATTCTAAGCCAGGGGTTTTCAAACCTGTGCTGGAGGACCCCATCCCTGCACATTTTGTATATCACCCTCATCTATAACACCTGATTCAACTCATCAGCTCATTAGCAGAGACTACAAGACCTGAATCAGATGTATCTGATATGGAAGACATAATAAATGTGCAGTGCTGGGGGTCCTCCAGGACAGGTTTGAAAACCCCTCGTCTAAGCTGTGCATTTTAAATTGAAAATGCACTAGTGAATGTAGTCTGAAAGATGCGGAAAAGATCAAAGTGTTGCTGCATGTCACCAATGCTTGTCTGTCTCCTGATAAAGCAGACATGCTCATTTTTTTTGAAGAACTTGAAGAACACGATTTAAAGATTAAGTATGCAGCTGTGAGCCTCACATACTGTCTTGAAACTGTTCATTTTGCACTTTGCACAACTATTTGCACTGAATTATTGTGTTGGTTATATATTGTTCTTTTGTGCAGTGGCTCAGGAGATGAGACTTTTGAGTCTGTAAAAACATCAACAAATTGAAAAAATGCAATATAGTTCAAATGTAAAATTTTGTTCATAAAATTGGTATAGATAAAAAGTATAATTCAGGAACTGGTATCGAAGTCAAGGTATTGGTTTAAAAAAAAAATGGAATGATACACAGACCTACTGAAATGATGATATTTATAATGAAAGATAAAATAGTTTTTAGACTTTGTGGTTGTCAAACATTAGAGGAACATTTATTTGTGAATGTTTATATTTAATGCGTTGAACTACACCTGTGGTTACTCCGATAGGACACCAACTTCATATATCCACTAGAAATCAACTTGGGACCCTTTGGTTAAAAGTCTTTGCAGCAATTATTCAGAAGTTCTTTAACGTCTGTGCATAAAATACATGTTAATTAATCAACAATTACATGATGTATTTAATACAAGTAGTTAATTCAGTTGCTGCTGAATGAATATATAGGAGTAATTAAAAACTCTATTGCAGAGGTGGAAAGTAACGAATTACATTTACTCGCGTTACTGTAATTGAGTAGCTTTTTTGTGTACTAATACTTTTTAAAGTATTTTTTTAAATCTGTAATTTTACTTTTACTTAAGTATATTTTGTTTAAAGTATTGTACTTCGCTACATTTTAAAACACATTAATTACTGAGTAAAAAAAAAAAACAAAACAAAAAAATCGCTCCCTGGAAACTACGGCAGTAAATAATGGGCAGGTTGGCAAACTGGCGCTAAAATCACAAGAAAGATGCAGACGGTCAAAACAGGCGTTAGTGGTGCAGACACCGCTGAAAACGAAACCCCGTCATATTCTGAAGTTGAACTCGAAGGAAATGAAGTGAACCCCTGGCCATATGTATGCTCTATTATGCAGTGTAAGCTGTACTTGCTTAGGAAGACCAAACTAGCAGCTTATAAAATCTCGACAAGACATCAACCCTTCGCAAGAATGTAGAGGTAAGCTAAATAATTGCATCGTTGCATTGGTGGTTAAAATGAAGCTTTGACATTTTAGCAAGAGGTTTTGCACAAATTAGCCAAAAAGACAGTGGTGAGGAGTGTGCTATATATATCATCTGCGATAATATCATATTTTTTGTTTTAATGATGTGCGCGCTTATAGTGCGTTCTTTCACTGTGTGATTCAGTCTCCTAAAATGCATTTAGAATCATAGGCGCCGATACCGTGGAGCACCCACGGAAAATACCGAGCACCCACGGAAAATGAGCACCCACGTGTGCCAGTGCCAGACTGCCAGTAGGCTACATTTATTTAAAATTAAACATTGCAGTTGGCGCTATGAAGCGTCTGCTGTATGTTGTTGTCAGTGACAGTGACATAACCAGTCGCATGCATGTTCCATATCCTATCCACCAATCACAGCGTTTCTGAAAACGTCCCATCCCCCACTATACAGTGCCGTGCGAGTATGTAATCATTTACTGCTTTCCGTAATCACTAATCATTAATCAGACTAAAATGGACAGATTTGTTATAAAAAAAAGCCAAACCTATTAATATTGATATATCGACATTCTTTTACTGGATCTAGTGGCTTTGGCTTTTTGTGAATAAACGTCCAGTATTTTTTCTCTTTCAAAGTTTTGTCTGTCATGTTCTTCCACCTCATTTCATACCCAGCAGTACGTTAATATGTAAATGTTACGGTACATTCCCTAGACTCCTTAAAGTTCGTAACAGGGTTTAAATGGGAACATTTTTCTGCTCAAGTATAGGCCTATATACGGTTTAAAAGAGGAAAAACTAATGGACACAAAAGTAGCCTACTTTTGGACAGAATACAAGTTCTTTGTTAAATACATAAAATAAAAAAATATTTTTTTAGCCTATATGAATAATGGATTCGAAACCTCAAAGAAAAGCCATGCCACTATCAAAAGAAACCTCGAAACATAAATGAGGTAGACATTCCCAGAAACTCATTATTTTAGTCGCAACAATCGGTTAATGGAAACGCTGTCCTTTCGCAATAGTCTTTTAATCAATATTTACAAAACATTAATTTCCCAAGAAGCTGAACGCATTAGCGATTACGTGTCAGTTAAACTTTTCATCTCCAATCCTGTTTGTATTTTTGAGAAGTGACGCTGTTGTGTTTGTTTGTATCGGCCGCTGTCCATTAGCCTAAGGTTCTGAAATGCAATATTTTTTTAATAGCCTAGTCTATTTTTTAATTTTTTAAATGGCTTGCGCCCTTGAGCACCCACGGAGAAAAACATAAATCGGCGCCTATGTTTAGAATGATCACAAAATTGAAGATATAGGGGCAGAAAATTCACATATTTATATAATTTCATACATTAAATCAAAATCACACAAAGAATGCCGTCTTTTCCTCCAAAAATCATCATGAATATATACATACATACATATATATATAACAGTTCAGTAAACAAGTTAATTAAGAGACTTGCGTTTTAGACACCATATTGCCTTTTTTAGCTCTATTTCTACAACAGAAAATAATTCCAAACACAGCCACCAAATCACAGTTTTGCGTCTCTGAGCAACGTGACAGTGTTTCGTTCCTGAATGAATCAACCGTTTAAATGATTCGGTTCAATCGCAATGACTCACTTATTAACAGTGACTTGCTGACACATACTGGCCATTTTAATATCACATTTAAAGTATCTTTTGATTTTTTTTAAATAATTAATTTCTTATAATTTCAAATGAGTATTCAACATTTTATGTTTTGTATATCAAAACATTATTCATGCATTTGTAACTGCAGGTTAAATGCATTCTTGTCCTGCACTAGTGTAATACATCTAAATGCCACTTCCAATGAATCTTCTGCATTTCCTCTGCATTAAAAGATGAGTTTGTTGATACTGATTTGCCTGGTAACAGCCCAAATGTTTTATTATTCTAAATAACTGATTCCTTTAATTAAAAACAACTAGTTTGAGATTAATAGACCTATACCATGGGTGTCAAACTCAGTTCCTGGAGGGCCGTAGCCCTGCAGAGTTTAGTTCTAACCCTGCTCCAGCACACATATCATGTAGTTTTCAAATAAACCTAAATGATTAGATTAGCTGGATCAGGTGTGTTTAATTAGGGTTATATCTAAACTGTGCAGGACTGTGGCCCTCCAGGAACTGAGTTTGACACCCTTGGCCTGTCCCATTTTTGACTCCCTCCCACTGTTAAAATGTAACTAAGTAATTTTTACTCTGAGTAAATTTTAAATGAGCTACTTTTTACTTTTACTTGAGTTGATTTTTAGACTGGTACTTTTACTTGTACTTAAGTAAAATTTGATTAATGTAATGGTACTTTTACTTGAGTAGAATATTTTTGTACTCTTTCCACCTCTGCTCTATTGTGATTTGTCACAAAATGACCGAATTCATCAGCTATGTATATCTTTGTTATGATAACTGCTAAAACTGACCATTAGTTAATGTTTTGTAGGTCACTTGCACAGAAGGAGTTTCTCTCCAAGCCTAAATTTAGCCATCATCTCCTACCTGAGGATTGTTTGTCCACACCAGCCGATGTTATCACTCTTGATATGGTCACAATACAGGTCTCAGACTTAGAGGTAAATGTTACAACTTGGGTTAAGTGGAATAACCATTGTTTAAAAGGCAGCACATGTTAACTACGTTTCTTTTCCTGACTTCTTCTGCTCAGAGACTCAATGGTGGGTTTAGTTTCAATGTTGAGAAGTCAGGCGTGTTTCATGGCTTCACTGTCTGGTTCAGTGCACACTTCCAGAGTTTAGAAGAGGATGGACCATCACAAGAGTTGAACACCGGACCATTTTCAGAGTATGATGCATAAAAAAATAACCAAATAAACACATCATAGCATATATTCACTTAACAATTTCAGATGTGAATGCAATTTATACTTTGAAATACTTACAGTATTTCCAGGACAATATGTGTACAGCATTAATCTGAACCCTGAAATGTAAAACCTTAAACAAAGCCTTCATTATTCCCAGGATCACTCACTGGAAACAGACTCTCTTTATGTTGGATGCACCAGTGACAGTTGAGGAAGGGGACATTATTGTAGGGTCCATATGTCTGCAGAGAAATCCCGTCTGGAGACGTCACTTGTCAATCACATTTTCATGGAACATAAATAGCACAGAAGATAAAAAGGTGAGTTTCTACATGTAGCATTACTTGATCTCCTTTAAATCAACCATATGACTTGTTTTACCGTCTTCATTTTGGCAATTGCTTTTTTTAACATTTACCTGTGGATTTTTATCTTATGGAGATTACAAAATTTTAGATGCAATACCAGCATGAACATTTGAATCCCTCTTCATTCAAATTCTAATATTTTTGCAGGTCCAGACAAAGTGTTTTCCTATGTGGAGATGACCCATGACCCATTCATTAACGTTTTCAGTAAATAGAACATTTTCTTTCCTTTTTCAGTAACACAATCAGCAGTGCACAAAACAAGACACTACCTTCCCCTTATAAAATGGATCTTCAGGTTTCTTTTCTCTTTTAAAACTGACAATAAAAAAGCTATTTTTATCAAATGCTTGCTGTAAAAATCTTTGAATCCACCAAATATTATTAACAATTATAGAAAACGTGGATTTTTTTTGCAGCTCTCAGTAATTTTATATTTGCCTGTGTTTTTTATATAATAAGTATGATTATAAATAACAACAATATAGTTAGGCAGAGTCACATTGTTCTGTAATTGTTATGTCAATGGCAGTTCAGTATTTCTTATAGAGCAATAGCACAATCTGCTGGCATAGAGGTGTAGTGCAACTCCAGCTCAGGATATTACATTCCTGAAGGTGGTTTTCAGTCAGACTTGCATTCTAGCAGAGGTGGAAAGAGTACAAAAATATTCTACTCAAGTAAAAGTACCATTACATTAATCAAATTTTACTTAAGTACAAGTAAAAGTACCAGTCTAAAAATCAACTCAAGTAAAAGTAAAAAGTAGCTCATTTAAAATTTACTCAGAGTAAAAATTACTTAGTTACATTTTAACAGTGGGAGGGAGTCAAAAATGGGACAGGCCAAGGGTGTCAAACTCAGTTCCTGGAGGGCCACAGTCCTGCACAGTTTAGATATAACCCTAATTAAACACACCTGATCCAGCTAATCTAATCATTTAGGTTTATTTGAAAACTACATGATATGTGTGCTGGAGCAGGGTTAGAACTAAACTCTGCAGGGCTACGGCCCTCCAGGAACTGAGTTTGACACCCATGGTATAGGTCTATTAATCTCAAACTAGTTGTTTTTAATTAAAGGAATCAGTTATTTAGAATAATAAAACATTTGGGCTGTTACCAGGCAAATCAGTATCAACAAACTCATCTTTTAATGCAGAGGAAATGCAGAAGATTCATTGGAAGTGGCATTTAGATGTATTACACTAGTGCAGGACAAGAATGCATTTAACCTGCAGTTACAAATGCATGAATAATGTTTTGATATACAAAACATAAAATGTTGAATACTCATTTGAAATTATAAGAAATTAATTATTTAAAAAAAATCAAAAGATACTTTAAATGTGATATTAAAATGGCCAGTATGTGTCAGCAAGTCACTGTTAATAAGTGAGTCATTGCGATTGAACCGAATCATTTAAACGGTTGATTCATTCAGGAACGAAACACTGTCACGTTGCTCAGAGACGCAAAACTGTGATTTGGTGGCTGTGTTTGGAATTATTTTCTGTTGTAGAAATAGAGCTAAAAAAGGCAATATGGTGTCTAAAACGCAAGTCTCTTAATTAACTTGTTTACTGAACTGTTATATATATATGTATGTATGTATATATTCATGATGATTTTTGGAGGAAAAGACGGCATTCTTTGTGTGATTTTGATTTAATGTATGAAATTATATAAATATGTGAATTTTCTGCCCCTATATCTTCAATTTTGTGATCATTCTAAACATAGGCGCCGATTTATGTTTTTCTCCGTGGGTGCTCAAGGGCGCAAGCCATTTAAAAAATTAAAAAATAGACTAGGCTATTAAAAAAATATTGCATTTCAGAACCTTAGGCTAATGGACAGCGGCCGATACAAACAAACACAACAGCGTCACTTCTCAAAAATACAAACAGGATTGGAGATGAAAAGTTTAACTGACACGTAATCGCTAATGCGTTCAGCTTCTTGGGAAATTAATGTTTTGTAAATATTGATTAAAAGACTATTGCGAAAGGACAGCGTTTCCATTAACCGATTGTTGCGACTAAAATAATGAGTTTCTGGGAATGTCTACCTCATTTATGTTTCGAGGTTTCTTTTGATAGTGGCATGGCTTTTCTTTGAGGTTTCGAATCCATTATTCATATAGGCTAAAAAAATATTTTTTTATTTTATGTATTTAACAAAGAACTTGTATTCTGTCCAAAAGTAGGCTACTTTTGTGTCCATTAGTTTTTCCTCTTTTAAACCGTATATAGGCCTATACTTGAGCAGAAAAATGTTCCCATTTAAACCCTGTTACGAACTTTAAGGAGTCTAGGGAATGTACCGTAACATT
This sequence comes from Carassius carassius, assembly GCF_963082965.1. Classification (NCBI taxonomy): domain Eukaryota; kingdom Metazoa; phylum Chordata; class Actinopteri; order Cypriniformes; family Cyprinidae; genus Carassius; species Carassius carassius. Next base: position 14,499,734 of record NC_081765.1, read on the forward strand.
TACATATTAACGTACTGCTGGGTATGAAATGAGGTGGAAGAACATGACAGACAAAACTTTGAAAGAGAAAAAATACTGGACGTTTATTCACAAAAAGCCAAAGCCACTAGATCCAGTAAAAGAATGTCGATATATCAATATTAATAGGTTTGGCTTTTTTTTATAACAAATCTGTCCATTTTAGTCTGATTAATGATTAGTGATTACGGAAAGCAGTAAATGATTACATACTCGCACGGCACTGTATAGTGGGGGATGGGACGTTTTCAGAAACGCTGTGATTGGTGGATAGGATATGGAACATGCATGCGACTGGTTATGTCACTGTCACTGACAACAACATACAGCAGACGCTTCATAGCGCCAACTGCAATGTTTAATTTTAAATAAATGTAGCCTACTGGCAGTCTGGCACTGGCACACGTGGGTGCTCATTTTCCGTGGGTGCTCGGTATTTTCCGTGGGTGCTCCACGGTATCGGCGCCTATGATTCTAAATGCATTTTAGGAGACTGAATCACACAGTGAAAGAACGCACTATAAGCGCGCACATCATTAAAACAAAAAATATGATATTATCGCAGATGATATATATAGCACACTCCTCACCACTGTCTTTTTGGCTAATTTGTGCAAAACCTCTTGCTAAAATGTCAAAGCTTCATTTTAACCACCAATGCAACGATGCAATTATTTAGCTTACCTCTACATTCTTGCGAAGGGTTGATGTCTTGTCGAGATTTTATAAGCTGCTAGTTTGGTCTTCCTAAGCAAGTACAGCTTACACTGCATAATAGAGCATACATATGGCCAGGGGTTCACTTCATTTCCTTCGAGTTCAACTTCAGAATATGACGGGGTTTCGTTTTCAGCGGTGTCTGCACCACTAACGCCTGTTTTGACCGTCTGCATCTTTCTTGTGATTTTAGCGCCAGTTTGCCAACCTGCCCATTATTTACTGCCGTAGTTTCCAGGGAGCGATTTTTTTGTTTTGTTTTTTTTTTTTACTCAGTAATTAATGTGTTTTAAAATGTAGCGAAGTACAATACTTTAAACAAAATATACTTAAGTAAAAGTAAAATTACAGATTTAAAAAAATACTTTAAAAAGTATTAGTACACAAAAAAGCTACTCAATTACAGTAACGCGAGTAAATGTAATTCGTTACTTTCCACCTCTGCATTCTAGTGTGTGCTCGTGAATACTTGATCTCACTGAGTGCATGTGCCAGATGAATTGCCAATTAAGGGCTTATAAATGTGGTGCTGCAGCATTGATTACACAGTGTCTGATGAGTCTGGTATTTGTTTCAGTACCACTTTGGCTGAGATTCCAAGCGAGCCATACCCATAGACTGTATGGCCATACCACATGGCAAAATGTGACGTGTAAACCCTGCTGATCACTGATTGGTGGGAGAGCATACTCTTTTCAACATACTATGCTTTGGGACACACTTATTCTAATATCACATACTATTTAGGATAGATAGTATGAACATTGAGACGCAGGGTCAGTTAAAGAACATAAGATATAAACCTGCGTTGTATGTTGTGTTGTTGCCTTTGCTTGGTCTTTACCCTTCATCTAGATGCAGTTTTAAAAGTTAGATTATGCTCTTTTGCCTCAGCACTCATCAATGTCAAAATGATTCAGGTGGCCAATCAAATCAAAGAAGGTGGGGCTTTACTGTTCACAGAAACTGAGCGGGATAACTGTAAATAAAGAAAAACAAAAGATTATCAGAATCTACAAGAAGAAATAGAAAATAATTAACATGGAACAGAAAGACAGACCAATACTGACTTGATTCAACCAAGTTAGACAAGACAACTGCCACATGATGAGGAAATAGAAAAATGGCTCAAATTCGTCAAACAAAAAGTAGTCTACAATGAGAAAAAACTAAAATAGAGAAACTCATATATCCTGAAGAAAATGAAAACAACAGACAAAGAATACAATCTGTAAAACCAGAGATCCAAGATGTATGCAACCAATGAAAATACTTTGTGATATAATTAACAGATGTATACACTCAAACAGCCAGGGTTCTTCAACTCTGGAGAGATTTCTAGAATCTATGCACCTGCCATACCAAAGAAAAAGTTACTTAGGCAGAGGACACAGATGGCCATCCATAAAAAAAACATAAGACCCCAAATAACACCTGCAGATGTGGAAGATTTTTATTAATTAGATTTTAATCAATCAAGTATAATCAATGTGAATCTAGCCATTTTTGTTGCTAGTTATTATTCCATTATAATCCTATAGGTTAAGTACAGAAAGGAATATGCCTACGTGGCCCAATTGTACAGACCAGATGAGAAACATATGGTCAGACATACAGACAGGGCCTTTCTCTAAAATATTACTCCAGTAAAAGTACTTTTTCAGTTTTACTTAAGTGAAAGTACAAAAGTGCCTAATTAAGTAAAACAGTACCAAAAGATAGATTTTGATATTATATATGCTACTTAATTACATTATAATTACATTATATTGGCACTTTTTTTTTTATAATCCTACTGCTCAAAAAACCTGGGACTTTTCCTAAAGAACCACTATAAGGAGTCAAGATATATTTTTGTTGTAGATATGGACTACACTCACCTAAAGGATTATTAGGAACACCATACTAATACTGTGTTTGACCCCCTTTTCACCTTCAGAACGGCCTTAATTCTACGTGGCATTGATTCAACAAGGTGCTGAAAGCATTCTTTAGAAATGTTGGCCCATATTGATAGGATAGCATCTTGCAGTTGATGGAGATTTGTGGGATGCACATCCAGGGCACGAAGCTCCCATTCCACCACATCCCAAAGATGCGCTATTGGGTTGAGATCTGGTGACTGTGGGGGCCATTTTAGTACAGTGAACTCATTGTCATGTTCAAGAAACCAATTTGAAATGATTCAAGCTTTATGACATGGTGCATTATCCTGCTGGAAGTAGCCATCAGAGGATGAGTACATGGTGGTCATAAAGGGATGGACATGGTCAGAAACAATGCTCAGGTAGGCCGTGGCATTTAAACGATGCCCAATTGGCACTAAGGGGCCTAAAGTGTGCCAAGAAAACATCCCCCACACCATTACACCACCACCAGCAGCCTGCACAGTGGTAACAAGGCATGATGGATCCATGTTCTCATTCTGTTTACGCCAAATTCTGACTCTACCATCTGAATGTCTCAACAGAAATCGACACTCATCAGACCAGGCAACATTTTTCCAGTCTTCAACTGTCCAATTTTGGTGAGCTCGTGCAAATTGTAGCCTCTTTTTCCTATTTGTAGTGGAGATGAGTGGTACCCGGTGGGGTTTTCTGCTGTTTTAGCCCATCCGCCTCAAGGTTGTGCGTGTTGTGGCTTCACAAATGCTTTGCTGCATACCTCGGTTGTAATGAGTGGTTATTTCAGTCAAAGTTGCTCTTCTATCAGCTTGAATCAGTCGGTCCATTCTCCTCTGACCTCTAGCATCAACAAGGTATTTTCACTCACAGGACTGCCGCATACTGGATGTTTTTCCCTTTTAACACCATTCTTTGTAAACCCTAGAAATGGTTGTGCGTGAAAATCCCAGTAACTGAGCAGATTGTGAAATACTCAGACCGGCCCGTCTGGCACCAACAACCATGCGACGCTCAAAATTGCTTAAATCACCTTTCTTTCCCATCCTGACATTCGGTTTGGAGTTCAGGAGATTGTCTGGACCAGGACCACACCCCTAAATGCATTGAAGCAACTGCCATGTGATTGGTTGATTAGATAATTGCATTAATGAGAAATTGAACAGGTGTTCCTAATAATCCTTTAGGTGAGTGTAGGTCGATGAAAGTAATGTTCTGTAATGTAAACAGATGACTATCTGATTTTCACCAGTAAGAAAAAAAAGTGTTTTAAAGTTTGTTGCTTTGCAGAACATCAGTTATATATGACATGAGAATAAGGCCTGAGGTTAGGAAGTATGGAAATATAAATATATTTTCATAATGATTTTTTTCCTTCTCAAACACCCCTGGTCAAATGCCCCCAGAGGGCATCACTTCCAACTCGGATAATTACTGCACCATGTTCTGAACATCACATCCTTTCTTTTTCCCCCAGATGTCGGTGGTTGAATAAAAATATTTATCCTTTATTTTTTACAAATTACCTAAACTTAGCACCAGCAAGTTTGTTATCTATCAGCTAACAATATTTACTTATTTCCAGTATGGTTATGAATAAACATTCATATCTGTCTACTCGGCTAGTTTATCCAAAAATGTAAATAAAAAAAAATGTATACTGTTGATAAACAATATAAAAACAGACGTCATATAGGGCATGCATAGCATTTTAATAAAACTGTTAACATTACGGCAGCGGGGAATTTGAACGTTGTTTTATTTAATCTGTGTTATTTTAATGCTTGTCTTTTATTATTATTATTGTATCTAAAACACTGTTTGATGTGTCTGCATTCAAGCATTTAAGTGGGCTTAAATATTTCACTCTTTACAGCAGATTTAGTTCACAAACAACTGGCAGTTTTGACCTAAATATGATTTTCAGTTACAATAATTAATCCTAAATTTAGACATTAATAACTTACTGTTAACAGCATCGGACACGCGTGCCCTCACAAGCCCGGTTCTTACTTGTGAATTCAGTTCACTGGAGACTCGCACTAAACGGTTCATTTGAATCAGTGAGTTGTCGACTCTAGAACAGCTGCAATCACATCATTCTAATTCGTAAACGAATTGTTTGGTGCAATTTGCGATTTTATTTAAAAGGTTCATTGAATTGACTCAGTTCGTTCAAGAATCAGAAACATTCAAAATATTCGATCACGCCTGTTATAAGGAGTAACGATATGTTTTATGAAATTTAGTAAAGTAAAAAGTACGTTTGCTTTGGAATGTAGTGAAGTAAAAGTAAAAGTTACTCAAAATATAACTACTCCAGTAAAGTACAGATACTTGAAAATGTTTCTTAAGTAGGCTACAGTAACGAAGTAAAGCTACTCCGTGACCACCATTGGATAATAAACCGTGTTAAGATTTTAGCGAATAGCAAACTGAAACAGGGTCCAAACCACCCCAACTAATTCACCCCCTGTTGATTCCTCTGCAGCTGTAAGTCACTGACAGTATACTAAAAACCCTCTGTAAACTCTGTATGATCTTACAATTACCCATTAACCCTCTCAAAAATGTAGTAGTGCTGATGCCGCATTTTTATTGCATTTTAGCAAAGATGGTGAATTTAAGAAAATATATTAGTATGTGGAATGTGACGTTTTGTTTAAGTGTTCAGTTGTTCTGTAAGATCCATTATAAAGTTACAAACAATATACAAGGAATATATTTTTATTGTCAAATAATCATGGAATAAAATGTTTGAAAATGCAAAAATTTGTTCATATTTATGTTTTACTTTTACTATGATTCATTTAATGTGCCAATACTTTCGTATATTTAATTTTAGAATACAGATCAATTAGTTACTTATTCTAAAATAGATTTCAACATTCTGAAAACAAATTTTAAATAGATTTCACACTGGTCAGAAATGTGACTACTGACATGTTTACACTTGTGATCATAATTAATCTTAATTATATAATAGTCTTAATAATCATAACAATTGTAACAGCAACAATAATATGTAAGGGTATTCTTTACTTAAGGTGGTTTGTTGCAAATAAATGTTAAAAACACTTCATCCACAATTACATATTTTTACATCCTCTTGGCATTATATAAAATAATATCAAACCAAGTGGCATTTATTTTAAAGACAAAACAAGCATGCTTTTCATTCAAAACCTTCATTCAAAAATTACCTTTGCTAGATTTCATAATATGAAATGATAGATCTTTGTCTATTTATTTATTTATTTATTTATTTATTTATTTATTTATTTATTATCAGATGTTACTTTATTTTACATTTGGGCATTTATAAGCTTGACATTAGTTACCCAAAGTGTCAAATTCCAGATGCTTTTTGGGTCCATTATATTTGTTTTTCTTTTATATTTTTATGTTTGCATATTTAGGTTTTATACTATCTTGTTTTTATAGTTTTGTATGCTTCATTACAATGTAATTTATATATACAGATCAAAATTCTGAATCATATTATAATAATGTTATGCTATCTGTTTAAAGATGAGGGGAGGAGAGAATTGAGGAGGAGCAGACATTATAAGCAGCCTATAACTACAGTAGGAACCTGTTCAGTACATGCAAACGTGTCTGAGCTGCAAGGATCTGTCATCATGCCACATTCAGAGCATCCATCCATTGAATCCAACTCGATGAAAATGCTGACTTCTGGCAGTACAATTGCATTTCTATTTCTTATTTTTCAGTACACATTTAAGCTGGACTTCAAATGCCCATGTGATGCTTTTAATAACGTGTGTTTCTGTGGAATGTATTTTTTTCTGCCATCTGTTGGACTTTTTATAGTATTGACCTTAACTACTAAAACATTTCCAATAAAGTGCAGATTATGTTTTTTAAATGCACCTTCAGGCATTTACAGAAGATGCTGTTGGATTACCCTCAAACATATTATGAGAAACTTATTTCTTTCTGTGTTATGGATTGTTACAATTTTAATTGATGGAGACGCTTATGTTTGCTGGAAACTAACAGACATCCACGGAAAAATGAATTGGACGGATCAACTTCCTTGTAAAGAGAAGAACAAACTTACAGCTGATGAGTCAGAGAATATTACAAAATGTCAGTCTGAATCACAGGTATGTTATGAACCATCCAGTAATATGAATTTTAATACTAAATTAACGGATATTTATGGTAATCCAAGTGTCATTTTATAACCAAGCCTTCTGTTCTATATAGTTGTTATATATATATATATAATGCAATAGAGTATATTTCTTTTGTCTATAGGTATACGGCTTGGTTTTTCTCTTTGCCTTGCCAGCAATTTTCTTGTTGATTTCAATAATCCGCCAATGTTATTTAACACCCTACAAGTCACTATTTGAAGATGTATATGAAGAGGAGACATCAACTGCTGTGGAGGTAGAAATCAGAGAGAACATAAAGATCAATGCTAAAGAAAAACTGAAGAATATTTTAGATGATTGCACATATGATGATGAGGGATTGAAGAACTTTTCTGATCGACTGACCAGTTTAAATTTTGAGTATAACCCTGCATCAATGACAGACAGATCTGAGGCCTCTTCTCCAACCCTTGAAAATGAGTCTATATCTAAGTTTATATCTTCTTAACACCTCCAGAATCCTCCTCCACCACCTCAGCACACTCCTTTTTACAGATTCACTTACTCAACCACTTTAGATGCAATAAGTACACAAAATCTAGAGTTTTAAACTGATGATTTTTTATTTTTATTAATAGTATAAATTTGTAGATAATACTCAATATTGCATTATCATTTCTCTCACTTATGCACACACACAAACAGATTCTGTATTATTTGAATATTATATACTTTGTGTCAAAAGAAAGATAATGCTTTTGCATCCAGGTATCTGCTTTATAGTCCCAGTTATGATAATTGTGAAGATGACACTCTCAGAAAAAAATAAGTACAAATGTTATCATGTGTTATCTTTTTAAAAGGTATACCTTTACCATATTTACCCCTCAAAGGTAGATATTAGAACCTAAAGTGTACACATTAGTGCCCTTTGATAGGCCCAGTGACAGCTTTTGTACTTTTCCTTCTTATCGTGTAATGAAAAAAAACATTCATTTTAGAGGTCAGAAAGTGCATTAAATAAATACTGCAAAAATGTGGTTACATCCCATGTCTTTTTTAAAGATCAATTTAATGTTATGTAATGGCAGTGATTCCTAACAAATATGTCTGTTCCTGCTTTAATGCACCTTTGTTTACTCTTTACTTTTTTTCCTAATAGTGTAACATTTATTCATTTTAGTAGTCAGAAAACATGCAATTTAATGTATACTGCGAAAATATGTGGTTACATCCCACTTCTTTTTTTTTTAAATATAAATTGTATATTTGTTATTTAATGGCAATGATTCCTCCTAAAAAATGTATCTGTTCCTGCTTTAATGTGCCTTTCTTTATGGTTTATTGCATTGTATTTGTATTGCCATTATTTAAGAAAAGAAAAGAAAGAAAAGTGCCTTAAAGAGACTTTGAGCCAGTCCAGTTGTGAGACCATTTATTCAGGAGACAAGACAGCTGAAAGTGAGTGCTAATAAATAGAAAGAAAAGTCAAGTTCCTTCTCACAGCAGGGGGTGATAAAAGAAGGCAAGTACCTGATTCATCCAAACTGGAGTAGGAATGATTAAATCAGTTTTAGTATACCTGTATATCTGAAATCACTTAGAAATTTAAAAAAAAGAACAATGTTTTTTGCTTTGTATTAGTTATTTACTAAGATTTATGGCGATTCAAGTGAGAAGAGCAAGCATTTATACTGTAAATAAATTATGCATTTCTCAATACAGTGAATTGTATTATACCTTTCATACATCAAGTGGATGGCTCCAGATATCATATGCTTGGAGATCTACTACGGAATGATGATGAGAAAGGTATTCATCCAGCCTGTAAGAATCTGGAGGAGTCTTGGTCGGAAACTCACCAGAAAAGAAAACTGGCAACTGTACACAAATTAAATCAAATCAAAGTCATAGTTCTTGTTTTGCATATGTGTGTTTTATCTTTAAAGTGTGAGCTCTGTTGGTTTGTAGTGGTCCAAGATGAAGAAAAGGAAATGTAAAGTATGTGGCTGGTTAAATCCACACACTTACATGTCCAAATACATTAATATCTGCAAATAAGAGTGAGAAACTATATCTAACATGTCCTCTATGACAGTCAGGCTTCGCACAGTGGTCATGAGTCATTTGGGTAGCATTAGTCTTGACCATTTAATAAAAACATCCTTTAATATAGAGGTGGAGAACTCCTTAAAATTACATTTACATATTTGTTCAAAAAGTCTATTTTTTAAGTTGTTCTTTTGTTCATGTTTACTATTGAAACATTTACATTTAACTGCATGACCATATGGCCTCTTTTTTTCTGGTCAGATCCTGGCTGGGATTCCTTAAGTTCTCTAAGTTCTGTCTTAAGTTCTCTCCTCGGTTTCTTTGGTTGTCGGTTATTGATAAATGTTATTCTCTGTGTTAGACCATCTTCATCTTGCGGATTACCATTAAAATGATTTGTTTATATGATCTTCATCATGCCTTCGTCATCTGAGCAGCAGGAGTGTGAAAACTGTAGGTTGCTCCTGCTTCCCAGGTGCCGTTTGAGGCATGTGTCTTAAATGTGGTGTCAAATGTTGTCAAACCAAGTTGGCAATTTTTGGAGTTGCTAAAAGAATAATGATGTAGCATCACTTTTCTCACTGCTTGGAACATTAAGAAAGTTAAAACATCTGTCATATTAAGGGCATCCACTAATTTGTGGATATCTGGGAAAAACATTGATAACCAATGATGGGACTGAGCTTGGAAAATAGAGTTGACTAAAATACCTTCTTTATCTATTCTTTTGGTCAAATTATTATTATTAAAAAAAAAACTATCTACACGTGGGTTTGTTTATGCATTCAACTCATGGCCACTACAAAACGAAACCAAAGTTGTTGTTTTTTTTTTAATCTTACAGTGACAGTCATTTCTTAATTTATGCCAGGAGTTATCTAAATGAAAACGAATTCGAGATCAATAGCTACTTGAGTCGTAGACCTTTTTAAGTTATAGTTTATGAAGTTAATTACATTCTTAGTTTCAAAGTTAGGCTACTGCTAGTTTAAATGTAAACAAAGAACGCTTCTGTGCGCTGGTGTCCTCCCACAAGTTAAGAGATTTTAAACAAACACTGTTGATACACATTTATAGTAAACCAAATGAAACGATACACATTTTAATGCTATAAAAGTGTGTACATTGAGAGAAATAAACAGCAGATGTTCATGAATAAAATTAAACATTATAATAATGTTTTAATGCAAGTGAATAAAAGGAAACGACCCCCTCGCAAGCCTCTGCTCATGATCAGTGAGCTGCTTTCATAGACTGGCTGCTTCTCGGGCCGATGACGTCACTTCCAGGGAGGCATGTTGTAAACGTCCCAGTTCCTTGACTTCATCCACGTCAAAACATTGGCAGAAAGTGAGACCATATATACAGTCTGTAGATGCGAGACGCGCAGAAACGTGAAACGCAAAGGGAAAAACGTATTGCAAGCTCAAACTTGACTGAAACGCAAAATTAAAGCAGCGTTGCAAATAAATTAGTAAATTTGTCCATAGAAATATGAATTGCAAAGTCATTGCTTTTGCACTTTTTCATTTATGTTTTGCAATTCTTTATTTTTGTGTGCAAAAAGAACATTTATTTTTCTCAATATTAAAATTTTCGTTTGCAAAACCTTATTCTGTTGCATATACGTATATGCGGCATTATATTGACTTCATAGAAGGTCTCTTCACAGTCCGATAGCTATCACTAAATTAAGTGGTCTAAATGTACTTATATCGACTGTGGAAGGCATAGGTCCATAAAACGTTTGTCCAAACATATTCCTCGGTCTGATGGCTATAATAGGCTGTGTTACTTACCTCCCTGTCAACATATGTTTTTGCATACCTCCGAGCACCCTGTATGCGCAGACATGATACATGATTATCGCAGACAGAGTGAAAATGGAAGGCATCATGAGACATGAGGTCATCTGAGTTGCAACGCTGGTCTGCTCGGGTTTGTGGACACTTTTTTTGTTTTGGAGGAGGCGTGGCTTTGGAGATTGAATTGCAGAGAGGGTGGGATCTTATGCTTTCAAAGCTAACTATTCCTAGCCTCTCTAAAATCGCCCACCCTAACTTTACCAAGTTACAAATATGTTTCAGCCATAGGCTACATGATTTTATAAATGTATTTATTTTTGGCATATACCAATCAAATAAATACACATTTCTGACTTTATAACTCACATTTATGAGAAAAAAGGTCAGCATTGTGAGACTCATAGAAAAAAAGAATCAGAATTTTGAGATAAAAAGTTGCAAATTAGCTTTTTTATTTTGGTTACACACAGTTGACATAATTTTTTGATCTTTCTGTTTCTTTCAATTCTGTCAGAATGGTTAAAATCTGCTATATATATATATCATACACATCATACAGTTAACACAGTGTCAGTTCGTGAACAAGTGCAGAAACCCAGCCGGCACATGACCGACCTTCAATGTTGAAATATGGTTGAAATAATGACAGTTGTAGTTTCAACGTTGAAACAACGTTGATACAACCTTTAAAACAGAACGGATTAAAACCAGCTGGCAAACGACCATCCTTCAATGTTGAAATATGGTGGAAATAATGTCAGTTGAAAAAGTCAGATGGTGAAACAGCGTTGCAATTTCAACTATGAATCAACGTCACAATATCAGCGTTGATCCAATTTGCAAAATCGAAAGGTAATTCAACGTTGATTCAACCATGGTACATGACGGTTCAACGTTGAAATGGCGGCTGAGAAGTGTGTGCAAACAGAGAAGGAACATCACCTTCTTGAGCAGAGACAGGTGGCAGCAGCACTGCCTGAGACGCAGCAGCAGTGACAGGATGTGGATGGTGCTGGAGGCCTGAGGCTGCTGAGAGGAAGACAGCGAGTCCGGCTGAGACATCCCGAATTCCCTCGCAACTGAGACACAAACACAAATGAGCTGCCGATTACCTTCTTTCCTGTTTCCTTACATAAACACTCCCACACAAGCCCTGAACTATATTCAACTATATTCTGTATTTGCTTATGATACGGGGTGGTGACAGAGAGTGCTGACCTTTCTCAAAAGGATTGCTTTTTAGTGTTTCCTTCTTCGTGTCTCTTAAGATAGTTCTGGATTGTAGACCTGACGAGGAAGAAGAGAAAACAATAACATCATGTATGCAAAACCCAACAAATATACTGAATACACATACAGATGGTGGTCCTGTGATGGTGCAGGCGTACCTGGATTGTGCAAACACGACATCATATACAGCCTGTTCATCTTCAGACAGCTTCAGCCTGTGAACCTCACATGTCCGATCAGGCAGAGACACCTGAAACAGCACAAACATCACAGGATTCCTTCAGGTGACCAATGATTTTTGATGAAATTGTGGTTACAGATCACTTCACATTTTACCATGATTACACTCTCAAAGAGCAATGTCTAGTTGATTAAAGGAATTAACAAGAAAATATATACTTTCTACATTAATCTTCCAGGCCTAAAATGTACTTGATATTTCCAGCTTCTAAAACAATGGGATCTAAACATTGTGTGTGTGTGTGTGTGTGTACCAGTGGTTTTCCAGCAGCGTCCAGCTGATCTTTGGTCCTGCGAAGAAGCAGCGCTCTGGTGAGGATGTTCAGTCTCTCTCCTCCTCTCTTTGAGCCATTATCCACCTGAGCCTTCCACAGCTTATACTCATCAAATGGAAAGCATCTCAAAAACCTGCACAGAAAGAGTAAAAACAGCAGAAGCTCAAGAAGTCTGCCACAAAACAAACCACTGTGATCGACTGAATCATTTTAAGAATCAGCAAAATGTCAGATTTTCAAATTATCTTCCAAAAAGTATTTTTACAAACTTTATTCCTTTTCCTTAATTTCCAATCCCATCCCATCTTTTACTAAGGAGTTTATAAAGTAATGAAACATGAGAAATTACAAAGAAACATTTTGAATTACCCATAGATTATTTTAAAACATGGGTAAATGTCTGAGATATTTTACAGATTCATACACACGTTTTCTCATGCTCCAGCATGCTGTAACCACAACAAAGAAAATTTGTGTACCCAGACACCATTGTCAGATATGACTGTTCAGACGACTCATAGTGTGAGCATGACGCCAGCAATTCCAAGATCTTGTGCTAGATTTATGAGACATTGCAAGATGATAAACTGATAAAATGTATAGCTTTAATTTGCTTTGGATAAAAGCATCTGCAAAATGCAAAAACAAACAAACAAAAAAACATTCCAAAAATCAGATTTTAAACCAGATTTCAAACAAAATAAGGGATTTAGATAAGGAATGTAAATATACAAAAGCAATGTTTTTTTTCTATCCTGGCTACAAAAAAACAAATTGGGTAGGAAACAATTACAAACATTTTTGTTGCCTTTCTGAATAAAGGAGATTGTTACATTTAAATGTCTCAAACTATAGCTAGAAAGGTCTGGTTGGTGTGATTATGTGATGGCAAGCTGAACATACTTGAGCAGTGAATACATATCCAGCAGGTTGTTCTGAATGGGGGTTCCAGTAACAGCCCAGCGGGATCGAGCCCGCAGCTTACACACCGCCATGGACGTCTGGACTTTAGGATGTTATGAGCTTCATCAAAAAAATCACACGTGCCCAGGCAACACGTAAAAGCTGAAGGATAATGAAATCACACTGTACACTGTAAAAAATGACTGTGATTTTAACAGAAAAAACTGTGAAAATGCTACAGTACAAACCTGTTTACTGGTTAACGGTAATTACCTGTAAACTTTACAGGGAAAAACCAAAAACTTACGTTCCCAGAATTCTCTGCGTTGCATTTCAAATTTTGTTTGAATTGGATGTTTTTTCTTTGAAATAACTATGTTTCTTCTTAATTGTTTCTCATCTGTTATGTTTATTAGGTTTGTATGTTACATAAAATGTTGTTACATTAATGTTTATTGCATATTTCAGTTTAATGAGTCTCACCATGATGGTGTTTAGTGCTTGTGTGAATGACACCGTGCACCTTCTATGTATCTTATTATTTAAAAGCTGCTTGAAATGGGCTTTGTTGCACCACATGACACTCTCATCACCACCTGCTTTTGATGGTTACTAGTGATGGGAAGTTCGGATCATTTTACCGACTCGGACTTTTGAGTCTCGTTCAGCAAAATGAACGAATCTTTTTTCGAGTCATTTTGTTCATTTCGTTCATTTGAGCAAAATGTAATGAAAATGTTATGTGTTACTTCCCCAACACATCTAGTACTTACGCAAACGTTGATCCCACTAAAAACAATACAAAACTAAAATGCTATAAGATACAGAAAAAAAATTCCTTCTTTACCTGGGTCTTCAGTCTGTGATTAGCTCACTTCACCTCTTATCTGACAAGAGTCCTCGGGTTTAAGTCATTCCTTAATCACGTGACAGCCACATACGCAAAACTAACGCAGTCTTGAGTCGGAAAGAGAATTGATTAGTTCATCTCATGAGTCTTTCGGGTCTCGGGTCGAGTTTGACTCGTTCCTTAATCACGTGACAGACCCATACGCTATTTCTGACATTTTCTGTCACTGTGTTTTTGTTACTGTTTGTTGAGGATCTGTGGTTTGTTATTATTTTATAAATAAATAAAACCCTGTTATAAATAAAATATTGATTAATTTGTCTTTTTGACTGTCTATCGGTAAATAAACACTAGGCTATATAATAATATAATAATTCAAGCTTACAATAAAAAGTATTTATACTAGTTTGTTCATTTTTACTCCAATTTTGAGTTTGCTAGTATAATAATTGCTTTTCCTAGGCAGACTTGACATATTGGTGTAATATATGTATAAGAAGATTGCTCAAAAAAGGACATAATGACATATACATTAAAAGCAAATAAAATTTTGAATTTGAATTATTAATGTTAGTTTAAAACATTAAGGTTATGATAACTTCAGCTTTAACAGTTTTAACCCAGCTCAGAGTGAGGAGGATACTTCAGATCCTGGTGCTACTGCCAGTGCAGGGGCCTTGTTTTGGGAAGACTTTGACGAGAGGGTAGCAAGCTTGAGGCCTTCTGCTACCTCTTCTAAGACCTCAGATGCTATAAAGGTGCAGGCCTACCTTGCAGAGCCACTCTTACCCCGCACATCAGACCCTCTGGCCTGGTGGAGGAGATGTTCACCAGTATACAAAAGCCTTTCTGAAGTCAAAGACAAGACTTTGCATTGTGGCCACATCTGTGCCATCTGAAAGAATTTTTTCTAAAACTGGGCAGATTATCACAGATAGAAGAAACAGACTCAGCCCATCCAAGGTCAGGGAGCTTGTTTTTTTTAATGCAAACATGCCTTAAAGCAAGTCCTAAAAATATAGCCACAGTGTGTTATTTATTTTAAAGCTTATTTATTTTTATTTATTTAGAAAAAGACTAGCTTGTTGTGCAATATTTTTGTTGTTGTTGTGATTTTAAAGGTAATTTGTTATTGTTATAAGGCTCCGTAGCTTTAGTATCTCTTCATTTTCATTTATTTTTATTTAAATGGTTTAAAATTATTTGGGGAATAGTTATACTCTTTGATATAAAGTTTTTATTTTGGCACAAAAGTGTTATTTTAAAATGTATTCATTTGAAATTATTATATAAAAAAAGCAAAGCTTGTTGTGCAATATTTAGTTTTTCTTTTTTTTCTTTTTTTATATTGTACTTTTAAAGTTCATTTGTTAAGGTTATTAGACCCTGTGGCTTTATTATCTTTTAGTTTTATCTTTATTATACTTTTTTATTATTTTGATTTATTTTGGAATAGTTGTCCTCTTTGTTACAAAGCTTTAATGGCACAAAAACAAACAATAAACAACAATTCAAAAGTATGTACACAGTGTTTTTTAATGTTTATAAAGTGTCATATGTTACAAAAGTATGGTTTATACAGACAATCTGATTTAATAATTACTCTAGCCAATGTTGTCACATCACGGGACAAAAGAACGAACAACCCGAAGAACCGAAAGATGAACTAATCAATTCTCTCTCCGACTCAATACTGCATTCTTTTACTGTCTATGGTTTTAGTGTATGGGGCTGTCACGTGATTAAGTAATGACTCGACCCGACCCGAAGACTCATGAGATGAACTAATCAATTCTCTTTCCGGCTCATATTGCATTGGTTTTAGCGTATGTGGCTGTCACGTGATTAAGGAACGAGTCAAAAACCCGATAGACCCGAACTATGAACTAATCAATTCTCTTTCCGGCTCATATTGCATTGGTTTTAGCGTATGTGGCTGTCACGTGATTAAGGAACGAGTCAAAAACCCGATAGACCCGAACTATGAACTAATCAATTCTCTTTCCGGCTCAGACTGCATTGGGTTAGCGTATGGGGCTGTCACGTGATTAAGGAACGAGTCAAAAACCCGATAGACCCGAACTATGAACTAATCAATTCTCTTTCCGGCTCAAGACTCCATTGACTGACAGGTTAATCCATAGACATGTATGGTGAATCACTACTACTAGAACAGAACCTATAGAATAATGCGCATGCGCGACTGAACGAATCACTCCCCGAGACGACTCGTTCTTCCCGAGTCACATTAAAGATTCGTTCAAAATGAACGAATCGTTCAAGAACGACACATCACTAGTGGTTACCAGTGTAATACAAAGGTACAAAACAGATTTCAGTGCTTCAATAAGTTCGTATATTAATATTATATCAGTTAAATTATGGTATTAAACTGTAAATATAAAGTAAAACCGTTAAACCTACAACAGTGTAACTGTATTTTTTACAGTATAAAACCGTTAAACCAAAAATGGTTTTACTGTATTTTTTTACGGTATAATTCTGGCAACCACAGCTGCCGGTTTTTTACCGTATATTTTACGGAATATTTTTAACAGTGTAGCCACAATTCTATGCTCCTGTACATTGATTTAATGTAGCTATAAGGGAAATAGCTGAGTGTTCCATGTAGGAGACAAACTAATTCAACATAGAGACACATTTAACTTGAAATTGCTGGACAATTCCGGTATTACAGTTATTCTAATTTTACACGAGACACGGTCTAGAATGCATAGCATCTACAACCTTTTACCTAAGCATTTTAAACAAGACTTACAGTAAAGCAATCATGTGTTTTAAAGAATAAACTCAACTAGTCTGTGCACATGTAGTAGCACAAACAATTATATTGTGAGTTCTATGAGCACAATGTGTTTTCCACAATTTCATATCTGAAAAAAAAGGAAAACAAAAAGTGTTGATAGCAAAGCAAAGAAAAAAAAAGTTCAAAAAACCTGATAGCAAAGAAACACAGCTGGATGTGAGAGATCTAGATGCAGAGCTCCACACACACTGTGCGGAGGATTTCTGGTTACAGAATCCCAGATTACTGTAATGCCACTTTGCTATTATATGAAGACCAAAACAAAAAAATCTTCAAAAAGACCTTTTGGTTTGTCAGGATCTTGTGACCCAAGGGTCACACCTGGCTGGAAAAGGGAAAACATTCTAACAGACACTGAGGAAGACAAACCCCTCAGCAGCAGAACAGAATTCTTCAAAGTTGTCTTTACAGTGACTGCTGTAAAATTGATATGATTTTACAAATCACACTGAAACCTTCAAAACATGAAACACAAAGGGAAAAAACAACAGATTCATAATATAAAACATGTGGTATATAGTCATTCTTAGTGAACTTACAATGAAGCCGGGTAAAGGAGAATAGTGAAAGGGAAGAGGAGGATCACAAATGAGCTAGGAAAAAGGTTTGGCAAGGTGGTGTCATTTGTTATTTTTTGAGATATTTTCCCCAGATTAGTGAGTTTCATTGTTTTGTTGCATGGCATTGACCTATGACTTATAAAAATGTACAATACCTTGATTTTGTCATTTAAAAAGAGATATGGCATGTGCATTTTATTAGATGTAATACCTTGCAGAATATCAACTTGATATGTCATCCACATGCAAGTAGCATGAGGTTTAAAGATGCATTGTGAAATGTACTATATATTTAAATGCCCTTTAAATAACTGAAAAGCTATTAAAACAGTAAGAATATTATAATGACAGGAAACAATTAAGCAGTGACATTATTTAAGTTTATTCAGCGTAAACATGTAGCATTTGAATATAAAGTCTTTGCTTTCATGACATTTTCCAGAAAATAGGATACATGGTACAAGACAACAAAAGTAGATAAAATAATTTTGAGACTGTAGATGTATTATTTACTTCTGAAAATGCACATCACACACCAAAGATGATCCTGAGATCTGCCAGAGACAGTTTAGTGAATGATGATCCAGTCCCAGACAAAACTTTCTGAGCTAGCTCCTTCTTCTTCTCCTGCAGTGAAGAAATCTTGTCTTCCACAGTACCGTCACACACAAACCTGTGGCGAGATTGACATTATGCAATCAATCTATCCGAGAGTTTCATTTTTGTCAATTGCTAATGTTTCCTTAATAGAAAGAAAACTATTCTGAATGCCAAAACCTCTATATATTCAGAGAACTTTATCTCCCAGTATATACTGTGCAACAGTCTATTACTGAATACAAGCAGCATTTCATCCTCACCTGTGGATTGTAACATCCCGGGACTGTCCCACCCTATAGATCCGATCACAGGCTTGGTCCTCTAGTGCTGGGTTCCTGTGAATGAATGTCTTGGTTCATTTAAATGTGCATGTCTCTGTAATCTATCCAAATCATACCAGCTTGCAATATGAACTGAAACAGTTTTGTTTGCGTTTTCTTATTCATTCTGTAAAACTTCAGACTGACAAAGTTAGTTTAATACGGTCTTACCAGTATTAAAGCAGCTAGAGTTTTGTGTAACTTTGAAACTATTATGAATAAATCATTAAGCATTATTAAAACCTCTTGAGGATCTACGAAGTGGCTTACCAATGCATGTCAATGAGAAACAGATGATTGCCTCCAATCAGATTGATGCCCACACCTCCAGCACACAGAGACACCAGCATCACCTGCAATATCAAAACCAACCATGAACATAAAGCTTTCCAATTTCAGAGGGCAAAGTCACCAAACACATAAGCAGTCACGAAGATTACAATTATTACAATTAATTACATTAATACAATCACAGTAAATGAATAGTCAGACCCTCTGTGATGTGAATGTGAAGGAATAAGCCACATGCCTGTGGTCCTTTAGGGTTAGTGTTGAACTCCTCCACTAGGTCCATTCTGCGCTTGGGATTGACAGTGCCATCAATTACCGCAAACTTCAGACCCATTTTCTCCAAATGTACAGCAACAATGCGCAGCATGCTGGTCCACTGAGACACAATCACACTGCCAAGCAGGAATCAAAATCGACAAATTACAAGTAGTACAAAAACTGGCTTTGGGTAAAGAATCTCAATATAGTACATTGTTGAAGTCAGAATAAAAGAAAGATAGTCTGATTATTTAATTAGTCATTCAGATAAAACACATGTTGCAACTTGTGACTTGACTTCTAATGACTTCAACCTAATGACTTCAACACTATCATAAGTTTATATAGAAAAAAAACAAAACAGTATTTTTCCTTCAAAACTCCATTTCATGAAGTGCTACACAGAAGAATCATTCATGTGGATTCACTGACAGTAAGACCCAAAGGAAGATCAGAAAGATATTTAAAGGTTTCATGGTTTATCTACAAAGAAACTGCAGTGGACATACCTTTTTTGATTTTTCTTTCTAATTTCTCTCATCTCAGTCAGAATAGCTGAAACCTGAAATAAATGACAACGTCACCACAAATAGCATATTTGCACATGGCCATATACCGCAGAAACATTAGACACAGCATTGTATGGCAGAGGATACTGACCTTAGTGCTTTCACGGGTGTCCTGGAAGAGCTCAGAGGAGAAGCGACTGCCGTTGAGGGACACAGTGTCTTTAGGGTCAGAGTCTGAGGGCTCAGACAGAGACAGAGCACACAGCTGCTCTTCTAGAGACAGAGCTACACCATCCCCCTGCAGCTCCGACTGATCTAGAGTCTGGAAAAAACACATCATATATTTAACACGGTGTCAGTTCGTGAACAAGTGTAGAAAGTGTGTGTGAGACAGAGAAGGAACATCACCTTCTTGAGCAGAGACAGGTGGCAGCAGCACTGCCTGAGACGCAGCAGCAGTGACAGGATGTGGATGGTGCTGGAGGCCTGAGGCTGCTGAGAGGAAGACAGCGAGTCCGGCTGAGACATCCCGAATTCCCTCGCAACTGAGACACAAACACAAATGAGCTGCCGATTACCTTCTTTCCTGTTTCCTTACATAAACACTCCCACACAAACCCTGAACTATATTCAACTATATTCTGTATTTGCTTATGATACGGGGTGGTGACAGAGAGTGCTGACCTTTCTCAAAAGGATTGCTTTTTAGTGTTTCCTTCTTCGTGTCTCTTAAGATAGTTCTGGATTGTAGACCTGACAAGGAAGAAGAGAAAACAATAACATCATGTATGCAAAACCCAACAAATATACTGAATACACATACAGATGGTGGTCCTGTGATGGTGTAGGCGTACCTGGATTGTGCAAACACGACATCATATACAGCCTGTTCATCTTCAGACAGCTTCAGCCTGTGAACCTCACATGTCCGATCAGGCAGAGACACCTGAAACAGCACAAACATCACAGGATTCCTTCAGGTGACCAATGATTTTTGATGAAATTGTGGTTACAGATCACTTCACATTTTACCATGATTACACTCTCAAAGAGCAATGTCTAGTTGATTAAAGGAATTAACAAGAAAATATATACTTTCTACATTAATCTTCCAGGCCTAAAATGTACTTGATATTTCCAGCTTCTAAAACAATGGGATCTAAACATTGTGTGTGTGTGTGTGTGTGTGTACCAGTGGTTTTCCAGCAGCGTCCAGCTGATCTTTGGTCCTGCGAAGAAGCAGCGCTCTGGTGAGGATGTTCAGTCTCTCTCCTCCTCTCTTTGAGCCATTATCCACCTGAGCCTTCCACAGCTTATACTCATCAAATGGAAAGCATCTCAAAAACCTGCACAGAAAGAGTAAAAACAGCAGAAGCTCAAGAAGTCTGCCACAAAACAAACCACTGTGATCGACTGAATCATTTTAAGAATCAGCAAAATGTCAGATTTTCAAATTATCTTCCAAAAAGTATTTTTACAAACTTTATTCCTTTTCCTTAATTTCCAATCCCATCCCATCTTTTACTAAGGAGTTTATAAAGTAATGAAACATGAGAAATTACAAAGAAACATTTTGAATTACCCATAGATTATTTTAAAACATGGGTAAATGTCTGAGATATTTTACAGATTCATACACACGTTTTCTCATGCTCCAGCATGCTGTAACCACAACAAAGAAAATTTGTGTACCCAGACACCATTGTCAGATATGACTGTTCAGACGACTCATAGTGTGAGCATGACGCCAGCAATTCCAAGATCTTGTGCTAGATTTATGAGACATTGCAAGATGATAAACTGATAAAATGTATAGCTTTAATTTGCTTTGGATAAAAGCATCTGCAAAATGCAAAAACAAACAAACAAAAAAACATTCCAAAAATCAGATTTTAAAACAGATTTCAAACAAAATAAGGGATTTAGATAAGGAATGTAAATATACAAAAGCAATGTTTTTTTTCTATCCTGGCTACAAAAAAACAAATTGGGTAGGAAACAATTACAAACATTTTTGTTGCCTTTCTGAATAAAGGAGATTGTTACATTTAAATGTCTCAAACTATAGCTAGAAAGGTCTGGTTGGTGTGATTATGTGATGGCAAGCTGAACATACTTGAGCAGTGAATACATATCCAGCAGGTTGTTCTGAATGGGGGTTCCAGTAACAGCCCAGCGGGATCGAGCCCGCAGCTTACACACCGCCATGGACGTCTGGACTTTAGGATGTTATGAGCTTCATCAAAAAAATCACACGTGCCCAGGCAACACGTAAAAGCTGAAGGATAATGAAATCACACTGTACACTGTAAAAAATGACTGTGATTTTAACAGAAAAAACTGTGAAAATGCTACAGTACAAACCTGTTTACTGGTTAATGGTAATTACCTGTAAACTTTACAGGGAAAAACCAAAAACTTACGTTCCCAGAATTCTCTGCGTTGCATTTCAAATTTTGTTTGAATTGGATGTTTTTTCTTTGAAATAACTATGTTTCTTCTTAATTGTTTCTCATCTGTTATGTTTATTAGGTTTGTATGTTACATAAAATGTTGTTACATTAATGTTTATTGCATATTTCAGTTTAATGAGTCTCACCATGATGGTGTTTAGTGCTTGTGTGAATGACACCGTGCACCTTCTATGTATCTTATTATTTAAAAGCTGCTTGAAATGGGCTTTGTTGCACCACATGACACTCTCATCACCACCTGCTTTTGATGGTTACTAGTGATGGGAAGTTCGGATCATTTTACCGACTCGGACTTTTGAGTCTCGTTCAGCAAAATGAACGAATCTTTTTTCGAGTCATTTTGTTCATTTCGTTCATTTGAGCAAAATGTAATGAAAATGTTATGTGTTACTTCCCCAACACATCTAGTACTTACGCAAACGTTGATCCCACTAAAAACAATACAAAACTAAAATGCTATAAGATACAGAAAAAAAATTCCTTCTTTACCTGGGTCTTCAGTCTGTGATTAGCTCACTTCACCTCTTATCTGACAAGAGTCCTCGGGTTTAAGTCATTCCTTAATCACGTGACAGCCACATACGCAAAACTAACGCAGTCTTGAGCCGGAAAGAGAATTGATTAGTTCATCTCATGAGTCTTTCGGGTCTCGGGTCGAGTTTGACTCGTTCCTTAATCACGTGACAGACCCATACGCTATTTCTGACATTTTCTGTCACTGTGTTTTTGTTACTGTTTGTTGAGGATCTGTGGTTTGTTATTATTTTATAAATAAATAAAACCCTGTTATAAATAAAATATTGATTAATTTGTCTTTTTGACTGTCTATCGGTAAATAAACACTAGGCTATATAATAATATAATAATTCAAGCTTACAATAAAAAGTATTTATACTAGTTTGTTCATTTTTACTCCAATTTTGAGTTTGCTAGTATAATAATTGCTTTTCCTAGGCAGACTTGACATATTGGTGTAATATATGTATAAGAAGATTGCTCAAAAAAGGACATAATGACATATACATTAAAAGCAAATAAAATTTTGAATTTGAATTATTAATGTTAGTTTAAAACATTAAGGTTATGATAACTTCAGCTTTAACAGTTTTAACCCAGCTCAGAGTGAGGAGGATACTTCAGATCCTGGTGCTACTGCCAGTGCAGGGGCCTTGTTTTGGGAAGACTTTGACGAGAGGGTAGCAAGCTTGAGGCCTTCTGCTACCTCTTCTAAGACCTCAGATGCTATAAAGGTGCAGGCCTACCTTGCAGAGCCACTCTTACCCCGCACATCAGACCCTCTGGCCTGGTGGAGGAGATGTTCACCAGTATACAAAAGCCTTTCTGAAGTCAAAGACAAGACTTTGCATTGTGGCCACATCTGTGCCATCTGAAAGAATTTTTTCTAAAACTGGGCAGATTATCTCAGATAGAAGAAACAGACTCAGCCCATCCAAGGTCAGGGAGCTTGTTTTTTTTAATGCAAACATGCCTTAAAGCAAGTCCTAAAAATATAGCCACAGTGTGTTATTTATTTTAAAGCTTATTTATTTTTATTTATTTAGAAAAAGACTAGCTTGTTGTGCAATATTTTTGTTGTTGTTGTGATTTTAAAGGTAATTTGTTATTGTTATAAGGCTCCGTAGCTTTAGTATCTCTTCATTTTCATTTATTTTTATTTAAATGGTTTAAAATTATTTGGGGAATAGTTATACTCTTTGATATAAAGTTTTTATTTTGGCACAAAAGTGTTATTTTAAAATGTATTCATTTGAAATTATTATATAAAAAAAGCAAAGCTTGTTGTGCAATATTTAGTTTTTCTTTTTTTTCTTTTTTTATATTGTACTTTTAAAGTTCATTTGTTAAGGTTATTAGACCCTGTGGCTTTATTATCTTTTAGTTTTATCTTTATTATACTTTTTTATTATTTTGATTTATTTTGGAATAGTTGTCCTCTTTGTTACAAAGCTTTAATGGCACAAAAACAAACAATAAACAACAATTCAAAAGTATGTACACAGTGTTTTTTAATGTTTATAAAGTGTCATATGTTACAAAAGTATGGTTTATACAGACAATCTGATTTAATAATTACTCTAGCCAATGTTGTCACATCACGGGACAAAAGAACGAACAACCCGAAGAACCGAAAGATGAACTAATCAATTCTCTCTCCGACTCAATACTGCATTCTTTTACTGTCTATGGTTTTAGCGTATGGGGCTGTCACGTGATTAAGTAATGACTCGACCCGACCCGAAGACTCATGAGATGAACTAATCAATTCTCTTTCCGGCTCATATTGCATTGGTTTTAGCGTATGTGGCTGTCACGTGATTAAGGAACGAGTCAAAAACCCGATAGACCCGAACTATGAACTAATCAATTCTCTTTCCGGCTCATATTGCATTGGTTTTAGCGTATGTGGCTGTCACGTGATTAAGGAACGAGTCAAAAACCCGATAGACCCGAACTATGAACTAATCAATTCTCTTTCCGGCTCATATTGCATTGGTTTTAGCGTATGTGGCTGTCACGTGATTAAGGAACGAGTCAAAAACCCGATAGACCCGAACTATGAACTAATCAATTCTCTTTCCGGCTCAGACTGCATTGGGTTAGCGTATGGGGCTGTCACGTGATTAAGGAACGAGTCAAAAACCCGATAGACCCGAACTATGAACTAATCAATTCTCTTTCCGGCTCAAGACTCCATTGACTGACAGGTTAATCCATAGACATGTATGGTGAATCACTACTACTAGAACAGAACCTATAGAATAATGCGCATGCGCGACTGAACGAATCACTCCCCGAGACGACTCGTTCTTCCCGAGTCACATTAAAGATTCGTTCAAAATGAACGAATCGTTCAAGAACGACACATCACTAGTGGTTACCAGTGTAATACATAGATACAAAACAGATTTCAGTGCTTCAATAAGTTCGTATATTAATATTATATCAGTTAAATTATGGTATTAAACTGTAAATATAAAGTAAAACCGTTAAACCTACAACAGTGTAACTGTATTTTTTACAGTATAAAACCGTTAAACCAAAAATGGTTTTACTGTATTTTTTTACGGTATAATTCTGGCAACCACAGCTGCCGGTTTTTTACCGTATATTTTACGGAATATTTTTAACAGTGTAGCCACAATTCTATGCTCCTGTACATTGATTTAATGTAGCTATAAGGGAAATAGCTGAGTGTTCCATGTAGGAGACAAACTAATTCAACATAGAGACACATTTAACTTGAAATTGCTGGACAATTCCGGTATTACAGTTATTCTAATTTTACACGAGACACGGTCTAGAATGCATAGCATCTACAACCTTTTACCTAAGCATTTTAAACAAGACTTACAGTAAAGCAATCATGTGTTTTAAAGAATAAACTCAACTAGTCTGTGCACATGTAGTAGCACAAACAATTATATTGTGAGTTCTATGAGCACAATGTGTTTTCCACAATTTCATATCTGAAAAAAAAGGAAAACAAAAAGTGTTGATAGCAAAGCAAAGAAAAAAAAAGTTCAAAAAACCTGATAGCAAAGAAACACAGCTGGATGTGAGAGATCTAGATGCAGAGCTCCACACACACTGTGCGGAGGATTTCTGGTTACAGAATCCCAGATTACTGTAATGCCACTTTGCTATTATATGAAGACCAAAACAAAAAAATCTTCAAAAAGACCTTTTGGTTTGTCAGGATCTTGTGACCCAAGGGTCACACCTGGCTGGAAAAGGGAAAACATTCTAACAGACACTGAGGAAGACAAACCCCTCAGCAGCAGAACAGAATTCTTCAAAGTTGTCTTTACAGTGACTGCTGTAAAATTGATATGATTTTACAAATCACACTGAAACCTTCAAAACATGAAACACAAAGGGAAAAAACAACAGATTCATAATATAAAACATGTGGTATATAGTCATTCTTAGTGAACTTACAATGAAGCCGGGTAAAGGAGAATAGTGAAAGGGAAGAGGAGGATCACAAATGAGCTAGGAAAAAGGTTTGGCAAGGTGGTGTCATTTGTTATTTTTTGAGATATTTTCCCCAGATTAGTGAGTTTCATTGTTTTGTTGCATGGCATTGACCTATGACTTATAAAAATGTACAATACCTTGATTTTGTCATTTAAAAAGAGATATGGCATGTGCATTTTATTAGATGTAATACCTTGCAGAATATCAACTTGATATGTCATCCACATGCAAGTAGCATGAGGTTTAAAGATGCATTGTGAAATGTACTATATATTTAAATGCCCTTTAAATAACTGAAAAGCTATTAAAACAGTAAGAATATTATAATGACAGGAAACAATTAAGCAGTGACATTATTTAAGTTTATTCAGCGTAAACATGTAGCATTTGAATATAAAGTCTTTGCTTTCATGACATTTTCCAGAAAATAGGATACATGGTACAAGACAACAAAAGTAGATAAAATAATTTTGAGACTGTAGATGTATTATTTACTTCTGAAAATGCACATCACACACCAAAGATGATCCTGAGATCTGCCAGAGACAGTTTAGTGAATGATGATCCAGTCCCAGACAAAACTTTCTGAGCTAGCTCCTTCTTCTTCTCCTGCAGTGAAGAAATCTTGTCTTCCACAGTACCGTCACACACAAACCTGTGGCGAGATTGACATTATGCAATCAATCTATCCGAGAGTTTCATTTTTGTCAATTGCTAATGTTTCCTTAATAGAAAGAAAACTATTCTGAATGCCAAAACCTCTATATATTCAGAGAACTTTATCTCCCAGTATATACTGTGCAACAGTCTATTACTGAATACAAGCAGCATTTCATCCTCACCTGTGGATTGTAACATCCCGGGACTGTCCCACCCTATAGATCCGATCACAGGCTTGGTCCTCTAGTGCTGGGTTCCTGTGAATGAATGTCTTGGTTCATTTAAATGTGCATGTCTCTGTAATCTATCCAAATCATACCAGCTTGCAATATGAACTGAAACAGTTTTGTTTGCGTTTTCTTATTCATTCTGTAAAACTTCAGACTGACAAAGTTAGTTTAATACGGTCTTACCAGTATTAAAGCAGCTAGAGTTTTGTGTAACTTTGAAACTATTATGAATAAATCATTAAGCATTATTAAAACCTCTTGAGGATCTACGAAGTGGCTTACCAATGCATGTCAATGAGAAACAGATGATTGCCTCCAATCAGATTGATGCCCACACCTCCAGCACACAGAGACACCAGCATCACCTGCAATATCAAAACCAACCATGAACATAAAGCTTTCCAATTTCAGAGGGCAAAGTCACCAAACACATAAGCAGTCACGAAGATTACAATTATTACAATTAATTACATTAATACAATCACAGTAAATGAATAGTCAGACCCTCTGTGATGTGAATGTGAAGGAATAAGCCACATGCCTGTGGTCCTTTAGGGTTAGTGTTGAACTCCTCCACTAGGTCCATTCTGCGCTTGGGATTGACAGTGCCATCAATTACCGCAAACTTCAGACCCATTTTCTCCAAATGTACAGCAACAATGCGCAGCATGCTGGTCCACTGAGACACAATCACACTGCCAAGCAGGAATCAAAATCGACAAATTACAAGTAGTACAAAAACTGGCTTTGGGTAAAGAATCTCAATATAGTACATTGTTGAAGTCAGAATAAAAGAAAGATAGTCTGATTATTTAATTAGTCATTCAGATAAAACACATGTTGCAACTTGTGACTTGACTTCTAATGACTTCAACCTAATGACTTCAACACTATCATAAGTTTATATAGAAAAAAAAAAAAACAGTATTTTTCCTTCAAAACTCCATTTCATGAAGTGCTACACAGAAGAATCATTCATGTGGATTCACTGACAGTAAGACCCAAAGGAAGATCAGAAAGATATTTAAAGGTTTCATGGTTTATCTACAAAGAAACTGCAGTGGACATACCTTTTTTGATTTTTCTTTCTAATTTCTCTCATCTCAGTCAGAATAGCTGAAACCTGAAATAAATGACAACGTCACCACAAATAGCATATTTGCACATGGCCATATACCGCAGAAACATTAGACACAGCATTGTATGGCAGAGGATACTGACCTTAGTGCTTTCACGGGTGTCCTGGAAGAGCTCAGAGGAGAAGCGACTGCCGTTGAGGGACACAGTGTCTTTAGGGTCAGAGTCTGAGGGCTCAGACAGAGACAGAGCACACAGCTGCTCTTCTAGAGACAGAGCTACACCATCCCCCTGCAGCTCCGACTGATCTAGAGTCTGGAAAAAACACATCATATATTTAACACGGTGTCAGTTCGTGAACAAGTGTAGAAAGTGTGTGTGAGACAGAGAAGGAACATCACCTTCTTGAGCAGAGACAGGTGGCAGCAGCACTGCCTGAGACGCAGCAGCAGTGACAGGATGTGGATGGTGCTGGAGGCCTGAGGCTGCTGAGAGGAAGACAGCGAGTCCGGCTGAGACATCCCGAATTCCCTCGCAACTGAGACACAAACACAAATGAGCTGCCGATTACCTTATTTCCTGTTTCCTTACATAAACACTCCCACACAAACCCTGAACTATATTCAACTATATTCTGTATTTGCTTATGATACGGGGTGGTGACAGAGAGTGCTGACCTTTCTCAAAAGGATTGCTACTGTCCCCCTTTTTAGTGTTTCCTTCTTCGTGTCTCTTAAGATAGTTCTGGAGTGTAGACCTGACGAGGAAAAAGAGAAAACAATGAAAACAATAACATCATGTATGCAAAACTCAACAAATATACTGAATACACATACAGATGGTGGTCCTGTGATGGTGCAGGCGTACCTGGATTGTGCAAACACGACATCATATACAGCCTGTTCATCTTCAGACAGCTTCAGCCTGTGAACCTCACATGTCCGATCAGGCAGAGACACCTGAAACAGCACAAACATCACAGGATTCCTTCAGGTGACCAATGATTTTTGATGAAATTGTGGTTACAGATCACTTCACATTTTACCATGATTACACTCTCAAAGAGCAATGTCTAGTTGATTAAAGGAATTAACAAGAAAATATATACTTTCTACATTAATCTTCCAGGCCTAAAATGTACTTGATATTTCCAGCTTCTAAAACAATGGGATCTAAACATTGTGTGTGTGTGTGTGTGTGTGTACCAGTGGTTTTCCAGCAGCGTCCAGCTGATCTTTGGTCCTGCGAAGAAGCAGCGCTCTGGTGAGGATGTTCAGTCTCTCTCCTCCTCTCTTTGAGCCATTATCCACCTGAGCCTTCCACAGCTTATACTCATCAAATGGAGAGCATCTCAAAAACCTGCACAGAAAGAGTAAAAACAGCAGAAGCTCAAGAAGTCTGCCACTGTGATCGACTGAATCATTTTATGAATCAACAATATCAGATTATTTGAAATTATTTCACTGGATAAGACCTGGAACCTTGTCATTTCTCTGCTAAAAAGCATTTTTGCAAACCTTCTTCCCTTTTCTTCACTTCCAATCCCATCCTTTACTAAGGTGTTTTTAAAGAAATTAAACATGAGAAATAATAAAAATATTTTTATGTACCCATAGATTATCGATTACATTAACTCAGGTTAATGACTGTAACGTTTTTCATATTCATACATGTCTCATGCTCCAGCATGCTGTGCCCACAACCATTATTTTTTCAAATCATCATATGAGGAAAGAAAATGTGTACCCAGACACCATTTAGCACAGTGTGTCGCCTGAACTATGATTTAAAAAAAAAATTTCCAAGACCAAGAGACAGATGTCTGAGATAATGCAAGAACTGATAAAATGTATAGCTTGAAGTTGCTTTGGATAAAAGTGTCTGCAAAAACAAAATAGGTAAGAGTCAATATAACAAACATTTTTTTGCTGCCTCTTGTCTACACATTTTTGCTGTCTGAATAAAGTTCTGGGATATTGTTAAATGTCTCAAACTATAGCTAGAAAGGTCTGGTTGGTGTGATTATGTGATGGCAAGCTGAACATACTTGAGCAGTGAATACATATCCAGCAGGTTGTTCTGAATGGGGGTTCCAGTAACAGCCCAGTGGGATCGAGCCCGCAGCTTACACACCGCCATGGACGTCTGGACTTTAGGATTCTTAATGTTATGAGCTTCATCAAGAATCACACGTGCCCAGGCAACACGTAAAAGAGGAGGCAGGTCTGAAGCCTGTAACCAGAAGAAAGTAACTACTTAAGCTGGAAGATGGTTTTATGAGTGGTGCTTAGACAACAAAATTAAAAGGTCCAGGCTCTCAAACATCATTCAAATGTTAAGGTCACTATCCACACCACATGATCAGAGTCTTTAGATGGTTTCTCAGCATCCTCCTTCTGCACAGGGATCTCCTTAGAGACCAGACTGTATGTGGTGATCACCACGTCATGCTCAGCAAGGCTGGTGGAGACAAGAGAGGATGAGAAACTAAGCAAGGCAACAAACAAAAGCAAAAAGTGAGAGACATAAAAAGTTAATGACATTGTATTGTGAAACAAAATATGAAATAACCCATGCCAACTCAATGTGATTTATTTTAAAATAATTGCACTAAAAATGAAGGTTCTGACTTCATAGATTCACTAAATTAGGGACATGCTGCTTGCTGGGAGGAAGGAGACGGACAGAAAGAAGGAAGGGAGGATGCATGAATAAATAAAAATGTCAAATGTTGTCAGATGGTTTAATATTTTGTATCTGTAATAGCAATTTTAAGTGCAACTGAAGTGCCCAGATAATTCTTGGCACATTTTTGAAAAAGCGTTCAAGTACTCATACAGCATGTATGGTTTGCTAAATGCTTCACAGATATATGCGTGTATGATCAGTCTGTTGTTGGTGTGTATGTAAGTGTGTGGCCTACATGCTTGAACTCCTCTGTCGGTTGGGGCCATGGTACAAGTACACACTGAGGCGACTACTCTTCACACGCTTGTCAATCTCTTTCTTCCAATGATGCAACAGAGAAGCAGGACAGATGACCAGTGTCCCCTGAGAAGCCACTATGGTTGAATCTGAGGATGGTAATTATGAAACATTCAATCTTGAATCTGTTAGAGTACACAACAGCTCTGTAAACAGCAGACACTGCAGAAAGTTCTAATAAGATAAAACACACAAACACACACAGACAAACGGAAGATCTAAGACTGTGAGCTATTAATCACTGATGGATACCCTTTTTAGAGATCCATTCCTCCAGTTTCTCATCCTTCTTCTTCTGAGACAGAATGAGGGCGATCATCGTGAGGGTCTTCCCCAAGCCCATGTCATCAGCTTAAAAAAATAAGTAATTAAATAAAAAATTAAACATTGTAAGTCTATTTTTTTCTTTTCTTTGATATATAAATTATTTTTTTTATAAATTCTCCCAAATATTACAACTTGTGTGGGAAATGTGAAAAAGGGTCTATGGACTTTTAATTTCATAATGCCCGTGAACTGAATATAACAATAGGCCTCAGGAGTTTTTTTGCATTATAATGGATTATTACATAGTTCAGGCAATTACTGATAAATCCAGAAACTCAGGCAACTATTTTTCAACATAGCTCAGCTAGGTGCATTACTCTCATTTCACTTTTTTCATATAATAAAAAAGTAAAAAAATCTATATTTAGTGTCCATTGTTTTTATTAAATAAATAAAATATTTAAATACTACATACGTATCTTACATTAAAAACAATTCCTATAAGAGTTGATTATTACCCAAAATTCCTCCACATGGTTTCTGCGTCTCTCTCCACAGCAGCCAGGCCAGAGCTTTCCTCTGATGAGGCAACAGCTCCACCTTGTGAAGCAAGATCATCATGACACAGTTATAGTTCAGCTTTATAAATGATGTAAAGTGACATTTCCATCATTTAAACCTTACTAACTAAAACAGTGTTTTTTGACCATTCCAATAACTGCACAAATTTATAAATTATGCTCATCTCTCTTAAAGTGATTTCCAAAACAATTTTCAAACACTTTAAAAATTGGGATGATCCATACCATATACTCATCAAGATCATCAATATTTTGCTTTTGATGGTATTATGTGAATGCAACTTTAAAGTTGGATACTGGGTTCCCCATTAAATATTTTAATAACGAAAGGGATTAACAAAATAATACTGTTCATAGCATGAGCTTGAGGATCATGTGACACTGAAGACTGGAGTAATGATGATGATGAAAAATCAGCTTTGATCACAGGAAAAAAATATAGATTTTAAAGTATATTAAAATAGAAAAACAGTATTTTAAATTGTGATAATTTTTTCACAATATTCCTGTTTTTATCTGTATTTGAGCTGACTGACTTTGATTCCTTTGGGATCGGGTGCCTCTGTGTCATCTGTAGGGCAGGACTCCAGCGAGTCGTGCAGATGGTCGAGGGCCTCAGTGGTGGCATTGCGGACAGCCAGCAGTCTGTTCTCAGTCATCCTGCCACCATAGAAAGCCTGGTTCTGAGCATTCACTGCAGAAACAACCGGCCAAATTAGTAATGGGCACAGAAACACCAAATCGCAGGAGAAGAATGAGATTAAACATTACACCTCCAAATGTCTGGGTGTAGCCTTGACTGAAGTTCAGACCCAGAGAGCTACCAGAAGATTCCTTCATCATGGGAGCTGGAGCTGTGGGAAGGAGGATGGTGCCTCCAGGACGACTGAATGGATTGGAAAGGCTGTGTGCTGCTTTATGTTCTGCCTGTGATTTGTCTTCATCTTGAGACTCTATATTTAAAATAGTGAAATCATTTAAATTAATTTCAGTATTTCCTCATGTAAGAGTATTACGTTTATCGAGCTGAATTATAAATTCATAAAGATCATCATGTTTTTAGGGAGCATCTTACAAACCTTATCTTTTTGAAAGTATATTAAAATATAAAACCAGTATTTTAAATTGTAATATATATTGATTAAATAAAACAGCCTTGATGAGCAAAAGAAACTTCTTTGAAAAAAAAAAAAAAAAAATTACAAATCTTACAGATCCCAAACTTTTGACCGGAAAGTAGATCTCAACAAAATAATGACTTTCATTGACTCAAAAATAAAATGAGTCTCACCAGACAGAGAAGCTGTGGTCAGGCTCAGAGACTCCAGAGCCTCTTCCAGCTCCTTCACCTGACTCTTCAAACGCTCTCCTTTATCTGGCAGAGCTGACACGTTCACCACTGAAAGAGTGGCCTAGGAAAGACAGAGAGCAAATACAGAGGGATAGAAACTGAGCGTTGAATCTTAAGCATAACCAGCTGAATCAAATTTGTTATTTATCACTATTATTTTAATTTTCACAATATTAACTGTAACAACAAAACAGTAAAGAATGAGAAACCTTCTTCTGCTTGAGCTGGGCTGTGAGATGGCTGTGGAGGGCCCTGGGGTCCTCAGACCGACCCTGGACTTTAGAAGCAGGCTGGAAACCAGGATAAGAGGTGAGCGTTTTCTGAACAGGTGCTGCTGGAGTCGGGACACTCTGCTGGGTGGGAGGATGTACTGACACCAGCTGAACATCATCTTCCTCGTCACTCCACTCACCAAACCGCGCTATGCCCTTCTGGTCCTTCTCTTGACTCTGGTTTGGTACGGTCTTCTGAACATTAAGTGCTGTGGGCTTTTCAGAAACTGGCACATCCTGGGACGTGGAGCATGAGGATGAGCTGCTGGTGCTCTGCAGTCTTTGAGTTTTATCTGTAACTGATTTTAAATCAGCTGTGCTTTGCTTGCTTGAGCAGTCATCCTTTGCTTCAATCTCTACTGAAGCTTTCTTATCACATGCAGCTGAGCTCTTTAAGGGGATTTGTGGAGCGCCACCTGTTTTCATAGGCTTCTTCTCTTGCTGGTCTTTGAGGCTGGTCTTGGATTCACTGGGTCCTTGAACACTTTCATTCCCAGAGTTTGGACTCTCAGGACATGCCCTGTCCTCTGCTTTGCTCCTCAGCCTCTCATCATCAGACACTCTCTTCTTTATCTTTATCCCAGCAGGAAGTGTCTTGTTCCTCCAAGACTCTGAACCTCCAGAGTCTTTCCCCTCTCTGTCCAAGTCACTTTGACCATCTGACCCATTCCTGTAATTCCCTTCTACCTCTGTTGTCTTGAAACGCTCTTCTTTCTTTTTAGCACTACCATGATATTTACCGTTCACATGTTTATTTGCACCACTGATCTCGTCTCTATCCTTTGCAGCATCTGGATCCATCTTGAATTCTGAAGAATTGTTGTGTTTTGTCTTGACTTTGAAAGGGTTTCTGACAGGAGTGAGGCTGGAAGATTGAAGATCTTCGTCTGACAAATCAGTCCTTTTCTTAGGGTCTTTCTGCAAGTGGTAAAGAATTTTGGCAAGAATATGTTCATACATATACACCTATACATACACACACACACACACACACACACACATACATGCATATATATAGATATATAAAAATATGTATGCTAATAACTAATATGCTAAACATTTATTGAATGTTTAAATAATTTTAGATAATCCACGTCTACCTCTCTCCATGGAACACAACCACACCACTTCTGTCCTTCAGATTTTCCAAGCATACAGCGATAAAACAACCTGATTATGAAAGAAATAAAGTATTAACAGTGTGGATTCAGAATCCTTTCCTCTTTAGCTTTCATTTATTTCCATCTAAAAGTCAATTACGAAGATTGTGCATAAAGAAGTTTAGAGATGTTCAGGGAAGAGTCATTCCATGATTTATGACTAACCTTACAACAACCTACATTATGACACTTGCTTATGATTAGTAATGTTATGAGTAATGGTTCTTCATTGTTCATATTGATCTGTACTGGATCTGTGCTCCCCAACACGATGAATTTTCATTCTCACAGCAGAGAGATATATAGTATAACCCTTACTTGTATTCGTCCCGTTTTTCATTGTAAATGAGAGACTGAAGTTCAACCATGGACTCCTCGTGCTGAAGGCAGTGAGATGCTGGGATCCTGAAAAACATACATGAACTCAAAGCAAGGCAACACACTGGCTCATCCACATTTGATTTAAATAAACAAATCCACTTGTCCTGTGTCCAAAAATGTTGTGAAATTAAATTAGACATTTATTATTATAGTGCGTATATAAATGTGTATAAACTCACTCTGTGGGCAGTGTAAAGTTGCAGGGCGTTGCATCACGTGTGGTGCAAATATAGAAACTTTTGCCCTTATTCTTTCCTTCCTTTACACCAGTCTTCAGTAAGCATGTACTGCCTGAGTAACACAAGTCGAATTAGCCCTTTGTTTTGTTAAACAAAAATACATTTAACGTTAATCTGTACTTTCGGATTCATGTTGGCCTATCAAAATAAATATCAGAATAAAACTGCTCAATTCAATTCTTTACTCCGTGACAAACGAGAGCACGATACTTACCGTGTGTTTCACACAAAATTCTTTCCATCTTATGATATGACAGCACCTTATTTCATGTAAGTCCCCGGCTTCACTTTCACTACGAAAGCAAACACCCGCCGTTGTCGCGGTTTTGATGACGTAATCAGCACTGTAGCCAATAAATGCCTCACTGAAAGTACTGTACTAATGTAATTAAATCTGTTCATCAAGTAACAATAATAGTAGTTATAATGGTACTTTAGTAGACGTTATTCTTACCATGGTAATTTTCGCACAGGTATGTTGCCCTATATTGTTCAAACAAATACATTTCTAATGTCCTTCAATTTGCTCAGCTGTTCCAGCCATAGACAGTAAGGTTCCAGCAGGTGGAGCCATGGGCACATGAATGGACATGAATGGCGCATCTTATTGTTCTGAATATGATTCATAGGATCTTCATTAGATACTGACCATGAGTCACTGCATGAGTCACTATTTCCACATAAATATGTCCAATCATATTTTGCTTCAAATAAACTCTTCTCCCAAACTTCAAGGTTCATCACCACCCAAAAAGGTATCTTTAAATGATTTTATTATCCAGCTTTCTTTAGAAAATCTTTTCACACAGTGGTCCTTCTATTAGTGGCATTGAGTTTTTAAAAATGGCAGTATTATCCATTTTGTAACTCTCTTTCATTCTTCCTTTCGTTTTTAGCACTCCTGTGTTTTTTTTAGCTTGTTTATTATGTGCAAAATTGCCAACTAATCTGAATCACATTGTGATTCCACTTGCATCCCTAGGAACCATAAAAAGCATAAAATATTATAATTCTAATTGTTAACTTTAAAAAATGCACAAGACTTGCTTTATTTGAATTCATGATTGTGAATCTTTTTATGCAGCTTATCTTATTCATTAAAACATTATTAACATTACAAACAGCATTTGTCATTTACAAGCCAGCATTTTTTTATTATGTAAAAACATCTAAATATATCAGTCTCATATTCTCATGAGTGTATAAATGCATCAGATGAAAAAGCATGCTGACAATACAAATTAAAGCATCTGCTCGGATTATACTTTTAAGTTTTAGGTTTCTTCTAAGCAGGCAGGTAGCTATCATCTCTTCCTGCTCTGCGAAGAAAGATTTGTTAAATTATGTGACATGCCATCTGGAGCAGTAATATTTCTCCGAATCATGAAAAGGACACATGAGGACAAGGACTACTCATCTCAAGGATGAGTAAAAGTGAAATATAACCCAACAGTAATACAGTTAATAACTGCTAAAGCCATTCACAGAGATACATGCACAGATAGATATCTAGAATATAGCTTTTAAGTGATATTGAATGCATTTTTTTTACTTTTCTGTGCTGTTATACAAAGAATAACTTACTGTCAGAATTGTTGATGACTACTAAACACTGGCCTACTAGCATGAGACATACTCATGGCCAACAAAAACACATAAACAGAGCTCTCTGTGTGTAGCAAAACTGCTGGTGATGACACAGTGATGAAATTGTTGTATTTAGGCAGACAGTCTGTTTGTGATTCGCTTTGGGAATCAGATGCTCCCAGAAAGACTAGGAAAATGGCAAACACAAAAACAGAGTTTAGCTTACAGCTACTGTACTGAGGGACCATGAGCGCTAGCACAACAACTGACTCTTTAAATCCAAACATGTCCCCTGAAGTTTAAGCTGGTCACAAAGTGTTTGAGTGAACTTAGTCAAGTGTATGTTAGTCAATGAATTATTGATTATGTGGGACTGCAGCTACTGTAGCCTTACCAAAATTGCTACGTGTGCTCAGTGAGAATTAAACAAATTCAAGTTTCCATGTCTAACCGTGACAGTGAGCACCCCCCACTGCCACATCCACATATACATCACCTGCGGCCGCTCAGAGTGTGAGGGAACACGTTTATTAAGAATGTGATCCACTCATGAGTGGAGTCAGCACCGTCAGTGAGGGATAATCCTTTTAGGAAGAGTGACAAGTGCTCTCAGCTCCTCTACGCTCAGCTTCTCACTCATTGCTTCCCTGAGGTACTACAGCCCTGGAGGAGCACAGGCTGCAGTGAACTGTTGTCTTTGACTCTGGGGAGCGTATGAGAGAAAGGACAAAAAGAGAGTGTATAAATTGGAATATTAAAGCATTACATTTCCTTAAAACAGCAGATGCCCAAGCTCTAGGCGAAGTCCTATCTGTATACGGTGCATTGTTTAAATGTAATCATAAAATTTCACACTTTTTACAGATTTTTAGACGTTGACCCACTTTGCTGCACTTTTCCTCATTTCCATAACTGAGACTCACAAACCTTTCTGTTTTTGCTTTGCTGTCATAATTAACGATACATCATGTATGTCATGTAATGTTTGAATGGCATATTTTATAGCATTCTTGTACATTCTTAAATAAATATAGATTACTGGTAAATTTATCAAAATAAAAGTAATCATTGCCAATGGGTGAGGAAAAAAGGATTTCTTTTTATTTTTCATTTTTTTTATACCCCATTATAAGCACTTAATTTTGATAAATTTCCCAGAAAATAAGATTTGTTTGATATCTTGATGTGTTTAGATATTTGTTTACAGAGGCTGAGCCAGTGGTTGAGAACCGAATTAGAATATGCTCCAAAAATATGTAATAAACAGATGATTGTGCATCAGACAGCTGAGGCAGAAACAGTAGTAGCTTCAATATTTGCCTCAGCAAATACTAGGGACTACTGGTAATTCCTTTAGTCTTATGAAACTAGCTTGGCATGTATTATTAAAACATTTAATCTTTGTCTCTATGTTAGTAATGACTTCAGAAATATGTATTGCTGTATTATGGAATTCATTAAGACTCTTAGCAAAAGTGATCAGTAGATTTATTTTAAGCATATTTTATTCACGTTCATTCAGAATTACTCAGTCCCAGAAGAGAAGGTAAACAGAACTCAGATTATTAATTTGCTGTTGTGACAACATTTATTGTAAAAAAAAAAAATACTTTAGTATGTGCCAGCAGAGTAAAATAAACCACAAACAACAACATTACAGAAGAACTGATAAACATGCACTGATTGAATATCGTGCAGAGAAAAGCATTTGCTTACCAGGTATGCCAGTGAGTCCAAAACCAACGGTTAATCTCTTCATATACCATTGTGTGAGTGTGTTAAAAACAGAGGGAATGTAAGTGTAAAATCATAGGGGGATCATGCCAGCCATAACACAGCCTTTAAAGCCTCACTTTAGCTAAACTAATAATAACTAATAAGTATTCTGATGTGTCATAGATTGATAGGTGTCTGAAAATATTAGCATTTTTGGCTAGTAGATGCACCCAGGCGATCAGCTACCATCCCAAAATGAAATTTCTACCATCATTTTGAACACAAAAGAAGACATTTTGAAGTTTTTTGGTAAACAAGCAGTTGCCAGTAGCCATTGACTTCCGTAGTATGAAAAAATACTGTAGATGTCAATGACTACAGACAACTGGTTATCAACACTCTATAAAGTACAGTTTGTGTTCAACAGAAGAAAGAAACTCATTCAGGTTTGGAACAGTTTAAGCGGGAATAAATGATGACAGAATATTCATTTTTGGATGAACTATCCCTTTAAGTTAACTCTTTTCCAAAATCTATTGTTATAATAAACACAGCCCAATAAGGTTGGTTTTAGTTGGTTTTAGCTTTAGCTGGTTGTCAAGCATGGCTGGCTGGTTTCCCATTCTGGGGTGCATTTCCCAAAAGCATTGTTAGTCAACTATGGTCGCAAGTTCAGTCATTAGCAGCATAGTTCAATTACAGGTATATGGCATTACCTAGAAAATGGATTCAATGAACATGAATTTACAGTAGCACAAGTTGTGTGGTTGGAACTACCGCTCATGACCTTTGGTTAGAAGTATAGTTTATTTTAGTATGAATAAGCAGGCTAACATGCTATAAAATGTAATGTATACTGTTGTGTTACTGCATTCATTCTATTAATAAACAAATTTAATTTCTCATCTTTTAGTTTGCACAGTTTTTGAAGAGTGTGCACGTGCTCTATCCCAGGGTAAAAACACAGAGTACAATGCATAAGGGAATCTGCGAATGAATCAAGCATCTGTAAACATAGCAAAACAAGGAGGAACAAAAATAGTGAAGTCGTCCACAACATGATTGTTATTCATGGTAATAATCAGACATTAATTCAATTTTGAATCCGATTATTAGTAAGTTACTATTCCACCACCTTCTCAACATCATTAATGTCAGTCCTACAGTGTTGAAATGAGGTTTGAGAGGAGTTAATACTGCAACAAGGGGAAATGGTAGTGGCTAGCAAGTTAATTTTTACATATATTAATTATATTTAAGCAGTTTTGTCATTGTATGAAAAACGGATTTCTGACCATGCTTAAAAGAACCCCTATAAAACCATGGCCAGGACTGGGAGACCAGCTAACCACCTAGGCTGCCTTTGTTAACTGTTTTACTGTTTTGTTTTGTTTTGTTTTTAGCAGAGAATGGCAAATTAAACTACAACTAATGAAAGTGTTTTCTGTTGTTGGTCTCTAATACATGTAATACTTTGCTCATGTTGGCCTCCTCTGGTTAAAATCACAGGGTAAGCAATGTACCTGTAAAGGGAAGCTGAAGTAGTATTTGCCTAATGCCAGCAATATTGCTAAAGAAAGGCATTTCTTTGTTTAGAAGACAATTAATTAGGATCAGTGAGAATGTAAATCAATCAAATCCAGCATTTCAAGTGATTTTATTTGACTGTGAACTCTCAGTAGGGTTTGTGTGTATACTCTTCATATCTATGTACTTGAAGCTCAGGTTAGTGGAGACCACTGTGATGCACATAAATCAATACAGTGTTAACAAACCTAAATGACCACAATTTCCCTATAATGAAACCCTTCATTTACATAACACTTAACACAACAATAGCTAACGAGACTGGATTCAATGTGGAGGTTAATAATGAAACCCTTCGGTGCAATCTAAAACACGTCAAGCAGCAAAACGAGACTTTATGAACATTCCCTCTATAAACAATAACAACTAAACTAAACACTTGCCCTGAGGCAAATGAATAATACAGTAATACTCACCTGAAATGCTTCAGATTTCACATTGCCTTGAAGTAGAACTCATTAAAGCGGTGCTGAGCCCCCACAGAAAACCACACATTTTAAAGCTCATCTATTATGGATGGCTGTAGATTGTGGTGAGAGTACAACAACAACCGAGCAAAATCAGAGAACATGAAGACAGCAGTAGCTGGAGTTTTCTGTGATGTTTAGCAGTGACTATAGCATAACTGACAACGTATGTGAAACATGTTTATTCATATGTTAGATATGCTCTGAATTTTATTGATCACCACATACTGTTATTTAGCCTAATTAAACGGTATATACTAAAGTTCAAACATTTGTGGTTGGTAAGATTTTGAAAGAAGTCTCTTTTGTTTGCCTGATAATATATTAATAAACATACAATTGTGAAATAATATTACTA
Organism: Carassius carassius; assembly: GCF_963082965.1. Lineage (NCBI taxonomy): Eukaryota > Metazoa > Chordata > Actinopteri > Cypriniformes > Cyprinidae > Carassius > Carassius carassius. Next base: position 14,540,605 of record NC_081765.1, read on the forward strand.
TGTAAAGTGAGTTTATTTCTGTGATGATAAAGCTGCATTTTCAGCATCATTACTGCAGGCTTCAGTGTCATTCTATCATTCTAATATGCTAATCTGCTGTTAAAAAAACTTTTATTGTTATTATTATCATTAGTGTTAAAAACAGTTGTGCTGCAAATTTTTTTTGTGGAACAGCATTTACTTAAATATTTTTTTAAAACAATGTAAAACTTTTGATCAATTTAATGCCTCCATGTGCAATTAAAAAATATTAATTTCTTTATAAAAAAAAAAATCTTACTGACCCCGAACTTTTGAACAGTAGTGTATGAAAAATGTTCAGTCACCTAACCATAATCACAAAATAATAAATTATTTTGCGATAATGGCCAACAGATGTACACTTTACATAGAGTATGCTGCTTGCAAAATGTTAACTTCTTCAGAATACAAAACAACTTTTAAATTGACGTCAATGGAAAAAGACTTCATAAAAAGTTACTCAGAGTGCTTTGACTTCAGTTTAAAAAAAATATTTAAAATAAATAAATGTTGTCAATAGACGATTAAACTTGCTTTCATAGAACACAAAGGCAACGGTATAATTAAAGAAGCATGTCTGTAGAACTCTACTGGTGTCTGTTGAACTGAGGTCTCAAATGGAAAAACACAATTCTCCTGCTAAGCTGTAAGATATGAAAGAGACTGATGCTTTGTTTTCCATCTGATCAAGGCCTATCAGACAACACAACCTTGCTAAGAGGCTGGGATGCTTCTGAGGCGGACAAATCTCCTTGCATCACCCAGCTGTGACATAAACACACACTCTTTACATTTTACTTCCCATGTTCTTTTCCCAAGGCATCTGTCTGCATTCTGTTATCCATTATCTGATTTCTGTGACAGTCTGTCAGAAACATGACCCTGGCTCTAGATATATATATATATATATAAAAAAAAAAGTGCGTCCCAATGCCCAGAATCGAGGTGTGGTGTCTGTTCTCCTCTCTAACACTTTTTTGTTATATTACAAATGACACAAAGGCACACACCTGTGGCACAGGTTTGCTTTCATCAGAAAGTAATTTCCGTTCCATTCAGGGCTTTCATAGGTCCTGTGACACAAAGCACAGGCGGTGGTGTCAGCAAACTGATATGACACCATTCAGACAGGCTAGAAGGGAGACGAACAGTATCTCCCACAGACCCAGAAATGAGAAACACAATCCAACATACATCATGGAGTGAGAGAAGTATTAATATTCATGAACCGAATGGAGTTTTAGCCGGCGAGTCAGGATGAGTTATGATAGATGTGATGTGATTTGGTCCTGGCCCCTGGTGGTCACGCCATGCTTGGTTAGCAGACAGGACAGCAGCGGCAGACAGGAACATCAAATAATGAACAACAGAGCTCTGCATGCGTGATTTAGCTTAAAAACCCTGTGAAATTAAAATGAGAGGTTTGTGGCTTTCACTCCATGTTTAATGTCATCTAAATGCTAGTGTACTCTTAAATGTTGACAGAACATTCACATTTACAGATATACTGTAGGCTGTCTACATAAAGTGCGCTACAGAAGATTTTTGGAGTTAAAAATGAACAAAAAGTTGCAGAGCAAGTACATCAGTGTTCAGAATTGTTCTTGCCTTTCTAAAATTCACAACGCCACGTTTGTAATAATTTAATAATAATTTATAATAATATAATAATTTGAGCTGTCTGCTTGAACTTTGTTTGAAATGTTGTTTTTTATGGCATTAGTTATTTTAAAACAACATTTTTCATTGAAAGACAGTGAACGTTTGGGGTCATTAAGGTTTCTTTGGAAAGAAATATAATATAATAATAATTTTATAATAATTTTATTCTGCAAGGATGCATTAAACTGATCAAAATAGCAACAGTAAAGACAAAAAATATATATTTAGCAGCGCAAATGTTTTCGACATTATAAGAAAGGTTTGAAATCAACATTTAAGATGATTTCTGAAGGATCATGTGACTCTGAAGACAAGAGGAATGACTGATGAAAATTCAGCTTTACCATCACAGGAATAATTTACATAAACTATATTAAAACAGACAATGGTTATTTTAAATTGTAATAATATTTCACAATATCTCTGTTTTTGGTCAAATAAATGCAGCCTTGGTAAACAAACTTTTTTAAATAACATTTAAAAAATCTTACTGACACCAAAATTTTGAATTGTAGTGTATCTGCCCCAAAGACATTAATTACCAATATTCATATTTTATATTTTACATTGTCTTCTCTTTTTGTAAGGGGTGAGAGGTTGGCATTATTAGTGGCATTTGCTCTGATGAGATCGCTGCAACTCCGTGGACCCCGGTACGGCTCAAACAACAGTTTTACACCTCATTCGCTAAATGACCAAAGCTTGCATACGGTGCTTTTAAGATGAAAGTTTTACTAAGATACTGTATCCGTCCTGTTCAAATGCTCTCTAGAATGAATATACCGCAAAAATCTGGTCTTTTCTTTTCTTTTCTTTATTACAGGATTGGATGCTACATCATTTTTTTTTTTTACATTGTAAATGTTGTAAATGCAACAATGGTCTAGAACAGTGTAATATAAATAAAAGTTACTGATTTATTAATTATAGTTACTTATCAATTTCAGTAGGTCTTTTCTAATTTAAATTTTCTTCATTAGGGGTGGCTAGATGTTTAAAATCTATTTTACTGAAATAAAATAGTAACTTTTGTTTCTGACAACATTTGATCAGTTAGCTTGTATATTCTTTTCTCAGCCTGTTAAAAAACGGTATTGTGTCACCAAGCAGCACTCAGCTGAGCCAAACAGAGTAAAACAAGCGAAGTTTCACAAATGTAAAATATTTAATTGTGTTTGGGTCAAATATCAGCACTAATTGTATGCCAAATTTGGGGCCCGTAGATGTAATTTGCAATTACACTTATAGAAAATCACAAAACATTAGTTAAACAAAGCACGGAAGCGTGTCTTCATCCAGACATCCTAATTCACACAGCCAGATGCAGAGACTGGCCACTGTCTACCATTAAATCAGATTTGTGAGCAGGAAGGGCTCTCAATGTGGGTCCGCTGCATTGCTCTGGAGGTTAACAAGCTCTGGCATGCTATAATAACGTAACTCATCCGGCCCACAATCCAAAGGTCTGACTCCAGAGCAGATGAGACACTGCAAGATATGTCAGATCCCATTCTCACCTTCTTAAGAGACAGTCCTTTCAAATCCCTCTCAGAGCCCTGGAGGTCAAGGTTGGGAAACATTCACAAACTCTTGTTATTCATTAAGGTGTGTGGAAGAAAGGTAGAAGCCTTATTCTTTAGATGAACATAACTAATATGTGATTGTAACACTGTAAAAACGAACTTTTTTGGTAAAGTAATATATATTAAATTAACCATCATAATTTTTACTTCATAAAATTAAAATTCAATGAGAACTAGAATTTCCTAAGTAAAATTTTAAATATCTACGCATTTAATTCATGTAATAAATTAACTGGTTGTAAAGAGTAAATCTTATTATATATTTGCTTGTAATATTTAAACGTTTCATAGTCACTTCACATAAACATAGTAATTTTAAGTAAATTTTAATTGAAAAGTATAGCGCGTTTGAATCCGCACATGCGTGTTTGGACAAGACAATCTAACTGCGCACTTTGGATCATCAGAGACGAATTGGCGGGCTGCTGCGTGGCTGCTTTTTGTCGTGTTTGAGGCATTTCCAGTCTATGGTTTGAGGTAAGTTTGTCTTTCTGTTTTACATTTAATAAAACATGGGTCAAAGCACTGTTTTTCGTGTAAAAATTTCAAACTGATTGGAAATTATTAGAAAATCTTTACCGTTGTAACTGCTAGCTAGCTAAAATTAGGCCTTAATATTATTTAACGTAACCACTTTCCTGCTGAAGTAACGTTATACTGTTGACTAAGTTATGGAAAAGTTTGAATGTTCTTACTGAATATTGCTCAGGAACGTCTAACTTACACATAACGTTAAAGCTAAAATTTTTTCAATCGCACTAAATCGTGCATAAATGAGGTCTCAAAATAAGCAGGGCTGCGCTTCTAAAACTGCGCTAAGTTGATTGTAGAGATCGTTAGTGACAATAATGATTATGAAAATATATGGTTTGTGTATTTTTCAAGCAATCTCGTGGTATTTTTAAAACACTAAAGTAGGCCTAACGTGATGAGTAATGACCATTCGCAGGCAGCTTGATTGACAGGTGATCTGACCAATCATACTTCGCCATCCACCATTTTGTCCGACAAAGCAGTCAGGAGAGTTAGTAGATTACATGGGAGGATTTGAACTTGGAAAACGGAGTGTACTGACGTCTTTCCGTGGTTAAAACAACATTCCTTCTTATGTTAGTTTATGTTTATTTGAGGCTATAAATTAACTAGAAGGAAGAGATGATCGGTTCACGAGCAACTTTAACTGATGCTCTACGGCGATCTGTCACGACACATTAAAGAGCCACAAAACGGTATTTATAGTTTAAATTTCTTTTAAAAAATGACCAAATTTGAAAGGTGAGACTTTGTTTAATATGTTTATTTAATATCAAACGTAACCGAAAAGTAACCTGGTCTGTCAGCGTGTTGTCAGTCTCCTCTCTGCTCCGCAATGTATTTTTCACTGAGTGAGAACGGCGTAGCTTGTCGGACATAGCGACAGTAACTAAGGGGGGCGGGTCTTTGCGAAATATATGTTATGCCTTATTCTGTTTTTTTTTTTTTTTTACAGTGTATAAAATCAGTGATGATTCAGTGTACAAATGTTTGCAGTACATAAAACAATCAACCAATTTCCATAAGGAAAAAAATATAGAATAAAAATTAGAGGTTGTTGTTTAGCAGTGCATCTGATTTCTTAGCCTTACAAAAAAAGATGACTATGCCCCTGGTAGCAATGGTTCTATGATCTACTTGTGTATTCAATTAATGAATTCAATTTACCACAATAGCACTGGTGCAACATAGTTTGCGTGTGTGGTGACAGCTGATTATGGAGCTCCAAACTATTTCATGAAAAAAATATAAAAAATAACGTAATGTATGTTTCATTCATACTGTAGAATGTGAGAAGATGTAACTTTTATATCATTGATCAATGTTTTAATATCACAAATTGTGTCTGTTTATTTACAGGGGGACCTTACCTAACACTAGGACGAGCCAAGACAGTGGACAGATTTATGTTTTTCAACACTGGTGTCATCAAGGAAAAAAGAGTAGGCTTTCAATGATATGAGTTGGCCATGCAAAAAAATGCAGATTTAAAACTTCAAACCGTTTACAGCTCTTAAAGCATTATAGATTGATACATCTACAGACTGGACAAGGCCGGTCAGTACCCTGCTTGTACTCAGATTGTCCTTGCTCATTTACAGGTTGGGGTGCACTTCGCACACATTTGTCTAGAGAGCATACTCAAACTGAACAGTTAGGGCAAGTTGTTTCATTTACATGTCTTGTATGTAATTCATGTCATTTTCACTCAGAGAGGCAATATTTTGAATACCTTGGAGTTCATCTGAAAAAGCACGAAACTGTTCAATGTGTTTTTAATGACTGTGATTACAGTAGTAATATATATTCAACTTTTGCTTCACATAGAAGTAGGAAGCACAATCCCCACTGCCTTGAAGATTTTAAACGTAGTGTTTTACAGACGTATACAAGTCAGGCAACAGAAGATAGTAGTCCGTTGATTGATGACAGTGAAGTTACTTCTGATGAAACACTTGTCACAATGTATTTAAATTACTGAAATGCACTATATAATCACACCGGTTTAATCGTACGCATCAAAGGGTTAACATAATCGAAACCATATGGTCTTATAGTATGTGTGTGTGTGTTTGTTCATTCTGTTGTGATAATGAAGTCACTTTAAATAATTTCAGCAATTCTATTTTTGTTTCTCAAAAGACTTATATTTTTTCTTCTAAATTGTATGCAGGAGGACAGCTGCAGTGACATCACTCAGCACATCATAAAAAATACAGGTTGTCCATGGTGCTGATGGAGAAGATCCGATCAATGTATCCATCCTTCCTGAAGGGAAAGAAATGCTGCCAGGATGCGGCAATACTGCAAAGATATGCATGCTGCTTATGGGCCTGATTTATGCACTAAATCTGCAATACCCCCGAGTACTGCGATACACGTTTGAGGTGTTACAAAAAATTCTGTTAGAGCTTGATGGAATTAAACTCTCTCCAAAAGTTCAAAAATTGAAGATGAAGTTGTATTAAATGATATGGCATGATATAACCGTTTAAACATTCAGCTGTTGATGACGTTTTAATACATCAAGGTTTTAATGGTATTCTTAAAAGTTCACTATTTGAGACTGCTATGTTGAATGTTTCGCATGCATTTTTTTAAATACATTTTTGTTTAAAACAAGGGTTACAGTATAATTCTGTACAGTTTAAGTTATATAAACACAGTCTAAAGTGTGGTGCACGGAAAGTTTTATTGCAATCAACTGACAATAGCAAAAAGCTTTTCATAATAGCAATTGCTATGATTTAATAAAATAAGTATAGATATAAAAAAACACAACAAAAATGTAACATAGTACAACAAAAACACAGAAGCATAAAGAAAAAACTATGGCAACTTAAAAAAAAAATCAGTGCACTGTTTTGGTTATTTAAAAAAAAGAAAGACATAAAAATCAACACTTGAAAAAGAACAGAAAAATGAACAGAACACACATCAACACAATATTTTTGTCATTTGTTAAGTTTTTCTGCAGCTATACTGCCAGTACGCAGCCATGACATGCAGCCCTCGAAATGCATTTACAACATTGTGAGAACATTATGATTCAGCTGGGCATGTTGAACTACAAAAACACTATTTAGAATTCTGAATAAGTCTGTACAGATTGAATGACAGCAGAACCACAATGTCACACTCATTGTCACACTACATATCTCCTGCTTGCGGAAGGCCAACCTATTGATCAAACAGAAGTTTGCATTACATTTGCGAGTTGCTGTGTTCGAATGGCTGAACAGGTGCTTTGAATCAGCAAAGCCTTCCACAAGGATGGAGATTCTGAGGATGCCATGGATCTGATGTGATATCACGACTAACAACTTTCAAACATTAATAAAATGTCCCCCTTACTCATCATCATGCACTGTACAGTTCAATACAGAATTTAGTAGATCAAGACAGCTAGATCACTGTGTCATCTGTATAAAGATTCTCAGACTGGTTCAGAATTACTTCCCATAATCCTCTAGGCTACTGCACGCAAGCAGCCAAGTTATAGTTGCCTAAATGTTCACTGCTATTTCTACCCCATTCTGTCTACTCAGATTTATGAAGTTCACATATTCTATCTAGGACTTTTATGATTCAATAAATAAGACAACCACAAGGTTCAAATGGATTTAAATTTCATTTACAGAAAAGCCGCGAGATCACATGAGGGCGGCAGCGACCCAGATGATACTCTGAGCGACTGTGGGAACAGAGTGAAAGTTGCACTGTCAAAAGGTCTTCAGTGTTGCCTATAAGTGAGACACGTCCAGTTTGATGTCAGACCGCACGTCTGTGTTACTGGATAAGACGTAAGTCCAAGTAGAAATAAAGGAAAAGAAAATTGAACATAAAATGAATTAACACTACAACTAAGCTCTAAACAAAGCTCAGCATAGAGCTTTCTTGAATGACACAGGACTAGTGTGGATTGCAGAGCAAATGTGAGGATCAAGTTCTGTTATAGCATCTTCATTGGTCAAATATGGCAGTGTTTATGGAGACCAACAATAATTTAGATGCTATATTAACCCTCAGAGATATAATCACACTAGTAGGTCTTCACAGGTTACAGGTTATGATGGCGCATTAAGCTTTCACAATTGTTTCAATTTTTTTCAGCAGAAACACAAAGATCGGGCACCATATTTCAAACACAAACCAATAAAGAGAAGAACAACACTTCATGTGACTTAGAATATAGATAAAACAAAATGTCAAATCCCTTCATAACTCATATACGCAGAAGTCTACCAATATCTGCTCTCCTTCTGGTTCATTACAGGGCACGTATGATGATAAAAAGATCTTGGCACTGTGTCAATAGTCAATAGTGTCCTGTTAGCGGTCTCCCTCAAGACATTTTTTTTTTTTTTTTTTTTACAAGAAATTGTAAAACTCTGGAGAGAAAAGCCCTTCGTGCCCCCTTTTGTTTCCATTTAACCTTGCATTATGAAAATGCGAGGACACTGAGGCGAACGCTCACTAAATGTGGGGTCAGCTGTTTATATACACACACGCTTATGATCACAAGGGTGTTTCTGGAGATAAATGAATCTTTTTTTTTTTTTTTACATTGGAAAGGTCAAGAAGACCTTGAAATGAAATTGGCAATTTGGAGGCATGCAGAAACATCTGAGTGAGGAAACGTGTCAGTGTTGGAATCTCACTGTCATTTCTAACTGGATGACATCAGATGCTCTAATCCTATTCAGTGTCAGTGAATTTGAATTTTTTTGGCTTTTGGAGTTGTATTGGTCTTTGGCAGTGATGATGAGCTGGGGTCCATGTATATCCTTGAGTCTGTGGGCAATGAGGGCTCTTCATAGTCTATATCCGTTAATACAGAGGAAGTTCTCAGGTCAGTTCTGTGGCACATGCACACAAACAAAATCAATATACATCCATTGTCAGCTTTCTGGGTTTTTCTAAGGAAAGATTGTCCTTTTCTTCCTTCATCCATACACCATTGTCTATAAAAACCGTTCAGGGTCCTGCAATGACCTTCCAGTCTTATTGAGCAAAAATGAGCACAGACAAAATAAGAAATAATATGCAATGGTTTTCACCAGATTTCATGAACAGGAGTAAAAAAAAGAAACTGCTGTTTCCTATCCTGGAGAGAGAAGGAGGTTAGTGTCAGTTGGGTAAAATACATCAATGCATATGGATACTGCCACCTCAAAGGAAAGGTTCTCACATCAGAGCATGAAAGAAAAGTAAAATCATATTTTAAAAAAAGAACAGGGAAAAAAAGCCAAGCAACTGTCTAGGCATCGGTGCCAGCAGCCACTGTAGTCATGGCAACTTCAACTGAGGAAGGTCTTAGTCAGTCACATGGACGGATTGACAGGCCAGGCTAGAAGCCCAGATTACTTTCTGGTGGCCTCATCACGGACGAGGAGGAGAAGAAAAAGAGAGAGGGAGTCAAAGAGAGAGTGCAGATGAGCGAGACAGGGTCATGTTCGTGTCTCTGTTACTCCACAGAGCCGGGGTGAAGGCTGAGGACTGGGGGGTCCAGACAGGTTGGGGAATAGCTGAGATGAGGCTCTTTGATCCACAAGAGCGGCGCTCCGTTCTTGCCCTCCTGGTTCTTGCTGGAGCTGCGGGTCTTGTAGCGCACCAGCAGGACCGCGATGAGGAGGATGCCGAAGATAGGGAAAGGGTAGAAGAAGACAAAGTAGAAGAGGGAGTCGTTGGAACAAACCACTGACTGTAGGGTAGAGACTAGAGGAGAGAAGAACAAAATAAAGAGTCAGAATAATTTAATATGGAAGTTAAATATATATAACAACAAAAATAAAGTACTGTGAACCCTATGTCCTACCCGACATATTGAAATGAGTAAAATTCTGCATTTCATTTTTCTATCTATCTATCAATCAATCAATCAATCAATCTCTATATCTATCTTTCTATCTATCTATCTGTCTGTCTGTCAAAAAGTGGTAAAAAAAACCTGCAGGAATGAAAATAATACATGGCAGTCAGAGAGGAATTAATTGTTACATTGCGCCTGGTTAGGAAATAGTGTAATAGCAGAAGAGAATACAGTATTAACAACCATATGAGTAGATGTGGTTAGTGCTTATAAAATTCAAAAGCTCACCCTGCTCCATAACATTAACAACGGTGACCCCAGAGTTGTTGGTGGCCAGACGGTACCAGGCATTGCGTGGGTTCAGCAGCCACTCCTCCACGTGGCAGAAGTAACTGCCGGCATCTCTGGGCCGGGCTTTCTGGATGGTTAGACTGTACAGGTCAGAGGTGGTGCGTTCAAACTGCAGGCGAGAGTTTAGAACGGGCTCCTCCGTAGGGCTGCAGTTCCCATTACCAAACACTGCATCATGACCAATGGAAAAGACGCACTCTTGTTCATCCTCCTCCTCCTGTCCCAAACGGTACACATACCAGGATACAGAGAAGCGGGAATCTTTTGAGGACTGAGACAGAATGCTGCAGCCCAGCCGGATTGATCCATCTTCAGGTACGGTGATATTGGATTCTGCCTCCTCCACCTGCAACTTCACCACTGCAATAAAAACCCATGATAAAAATCATCAAGTGCAACAATTCTAATCTTCCTCAGCTCAGGTAGCATGTGTTGCAAACTCGTTGTTACATTTATTTAGAGCCAAATATTCTGGTTTAATTAAAGGAATTATTCACCCCCCAAAAATTAAAAACAGTATGACCATCTTCTTTTGAAGACACAAGGGGACATTTGAAATAGGATCAATAGTAATAGTAAAGACTTTTATAAAACAAAAAAAAGATTTCTATATCAAATAAATGCTGTTCTTTTGAATGTTCTATTCATCAAAGAATCCTGAAAAAAAAATGAACATGGTTTCCACAAAAACATTTATAATAATAAGAAATGTTTTCATCAGATAAAAAAGTCAAGGTTTGGAAAGGACATGACAGTGATTAAATAATGACAGACCTAAAAATGTTAATACAAGTATAGAAAGAATTTATATATTCCAACACACCCTAAAATCATCTCTATTCTCTATCGAAATTCTGCAGGGCATCACGCATCCAGGGATGTGGAACTAGCTGTTCAATATGTCACTCTCAATTGGAGGTGAGGATCATCACATTTTGTGTGAGAAGTCACAAGCTCCTGCAGCAGTGTCTTGAGCTGAGATCAGCTAAAAATAAGACTGCATTTTCCGGCACACTTTAAGGGGCTCCTCTTATCTTCTGCTCATGCAAAAGCAGTGCAATTTGACTTTTAAGATAGCAGATTATAAGGTGGTGAACCTTTCATCAACCATCTATTTGTACTTCATCTATTTGCTACTTCAGGCAATCATGCAGCGGGGTGGTGATTTGACACGCATCCCGGGGAAATAAGACTGGAATTTAAGCGCATATTAGATAAATCAGAAATATGCACTGTGTGCGTGTGTGTGTGTGTGTGTGTGTGTGTGTGTGTGTGTGTGTGTGTGTGTATATATATATATATATATATATATATATATATATATATATATATATATATGTGCGCTAAAGGAAACGCATTCATACATAAATGCATTAAATGAAGAATAGAAAACGCACAATGCATAAATAACTATGCAAAATAAGGGCTTCTATAATGATCAGCATGTCCATGTGAACGTTAGAATGCATTACTCATTTAGAATAATAATTTAACACTTTTTGAAGTTATGTGAACAGTAAAAAAAAAAAAAAAAAAAAAAAAGGGTACCACCCAAACTCCCTTTTCCTTGACCTTGATGTGTTTCAGAAGAGCAGATGTCTTGGCCACCTGTGCTCCTAAAGCTACTTGCTTAACAGACCCGAGGACAAACTACACAACAAAACGTGTCTGTGTAAAAGCGGTAAGTCGATGACCCATGTGTAGTGCAGTAATACTGAAAAGTGTTTGCTGTGCCAGGTTCGGATGTGGGGGTGAGATCTGTCTTCCCTGCTCCTCAAAACTTTGATTCAGCGCTGTCAAAGAGTCCAGATGACATCAGACTAATGCAAATCTTGTCGACATAGTCACCTGAACCACAATAGTCTAGACCTGCATACAGGAGCTAGGCCACGATGTCATTGGAAAAAAGTGGACATTATGGCCAAAAGGGGGAGGGGGGTATAGATGAATAGCTGAGGCAGCTTGCAGCAGGGGGCTGTGTGGGGTGAATAGAGGAGAGCAGCTGTGTGGCACTCAGATGGGCGTCATGAGTAAAGCCTCTGGGCTCTGGCAGCCGTGATTGTGTCCATTATGAGGTTCAGACTCCCCCTCGCCACTTGTACTGTGAGTGCTAAGGTCTATGGCCCATGCGAGGGGCTCCCTGAGGGGCTGATATGCTGCACGCTTGTGTTGGAGGAGTTACATGTACAAAGCCCCTGTCTCTTTTTATGTCTTCCTCTCATAAATGCACAGATGCTGATGAGTGATTCAGCTCAGGCAGACATGAGCTCAGGATGGCTGAGCTCCATGGTGGTCTCAGGGGGAGAATGCTTTCATGCTGCTCTTTCCGATTCTCTCATGCCAGATGGCCTGATAAGCCCATGGGATGTTACACACACCTAAAACTGAATCTCAAAGGCTTTGGTGTCTGCTATAGGAATAAAGGCCAACTCTGCTAGTAGGGTGCCATTGTAAATACTGCCCAGAACTTTCCATGAACAAAATTCAAAAAGGACTAGAAAATGTATGCTCACCAAAGCTGCATTTATTTATAATAACAGTAGGCTAATAATGTGAAATGTCTTTCCAATTTCAAGTTTTCCAGTTGTTATTTATTTTTGTGATGGCAATGTGAAATTCCAGTCTTTACAGTCCTCAGTGTCACATGATCATTTAGATAGCATTCTAATATTTCTTATAGTAATGTTTCTTCTTATTGTTGTCAATAATAAACATTTTTTTTATTTTTTTTTTGCAGAAATCATGATACATTTCTTTTCACGCTTATTTGATGACTACAGTAAGAAAAAATACATTTGTATGAAATTAAAATCTTTTGTATCTTTATAAATGTCTTTACCATCTCATTTTATCAATTTAATACTGCTCATCTTTAATAAAAGTTTTCAGTAAAATCAGTAAATCAGTAAAAAGGTTCAAACTAAATGAGGGACACAGATAAATATACATTTACATACAAATATGCATATAATGCTAAAGCTACTTGCTCAATGGGCATTTGATAAGCCACCACATTCTTACCTGGCTGTCTCACTACCACATGTGTGAAGCCGGAGGAGTCTTGTGCCAGACGGTACCAGAGTCCATCGGGGTCCATGAGCCACTCCTCCACAAGGCAGTAGTATGTTCCAGAGTCGCTGGTCTCAGCACGGTGCAAGGTGAGGCCATATAGCCGAGGAGATAGTCTCTCTGACTGCACACGGCTGCGGAGATGTTCCTCCTCTGCGTATGCTCCATACTCGAACGCACCAGAGTGTTCGATCTTCAACAGCAGCTCATCTGGCTCCCCTGCCTCGGCCTTCCGGGCGTACCACAGCACTGCATGCTGAGAGTCTGGGCTGGTTTGAGAGGTGATGGAACAGTTGACACGCACCCGACTGTCCTCCAGAAACTGCAGACTCTGGTTCGACCTGTGCACCTTCAGTTTACTCACTAAAGGAGGATAGAGCAAAACAGGGAAACGGTAGAACAATGAATACTGGGAATCACAGCCTATTTAGACCAAATACATAAAAAAAGAAACTTCTGTCTGTTGGCGGACAAAATGTTCTTCTGAAGTGATTACCCCTGTGAAAAGGTTGTGAATTTAATTACCTTAAATGTGCACTTGTAATGTAATTTAAATCCTAAAAGAATATTTAAAAACTTTCCTTGCAGATAATATGTTATTAATATAATAGGCCACTTTCATGTTTGAAAGACACACTTAAGTATACTTATAAAAAAATAAATAAAAAAAGTGCACTTTGAAATCATATCCATGGGAATCCATTGATTCTTTCTGATGTGAATAGGCATTTAATCGGAATGGATAATTGCTGTTGCTGAGGGAGTGCTGGAATCACTTGTTTTAGATCTGGTAGAAATAAGATGTCAGAAACATCCTTGGGGGAGAAGGGCTGTGGGATCCTGGGTATACATATTGGATTACTACAGGTGCTTCAGGTGAGACTGCCATCAGCAATGACTGCTATTTCACATCATGAGTGGATTTATGGGCACCACAAGAGCTCAGGAAGACACAATGAAGATGGGAGACACACGTTCATACTGGCAAATAAAAGGTCTCACACACTTACAAACGTAGATCATTAGATAGGCGCAACAGAAAAGCATTTAAAAGTAAACCGAGCAGATGTCCTACATGTACGGCTCTGTTATTTGGCATGAAACGTGCAAATGGTTCAGACACACTTTCAAACGCATTAAACATATGCCACTGCATTACTCCATTGCTCCTCTCGATTTTGCTCAACACACACACACACACACACACACACACACACACACACACACACACACACACACACACACACACACACACACACACACACACACACACACACACACACACACACACACACACACACACACACACAGCCTTTCATCAAGAAAATACAAAACTGTTGGTCATATCACTTCATATGATTGTTTTTACATCTTTTATTACCTTAAATTAATGAGCATCTGTGAAACTTCACATTCTGTTTTTCCTGCTTTAATGCCTTTTTGCTAAAAATCCAATTTTCCACTGACACTTTGGCTCCGGTAATCCCCCTCACGCATTTCTGCACTTCTAGCAAAGTCCCCTGATTGATCCCTAAGCCAGAACCTTCTCCGTGAATAACAGTGGTATGAACACTCTCATGCATCTAACCAGCAGGCCAGAAACTCAATCCTTGCAGCAAAGCTCCTCAGCTCAATTGTATAATGTCAAATCTCACCGATTTTAGTTTTTTTCTGTGTGTGTGTTCAGTCTCTAAGGTGTTTTAAGATTTATAAAAATAAAACTGCAAACTAATAATGAATTGTTCCTCAATTCAGGCTTTTAACTAACCAAATATATGGGTATTATTCCATATTCTTAAATGCCAAACATAAAACTCTCCAAAAACTGCAGAGAAATCTATGACAAATAATTAATGATCAAAATTGTATTTGGTGCGACAGCTGTGTGTTTGAAGGATTACCGCCGTTTTCTGACATACTGTTGTCACTGTATAAATGCTATCAGCCCAAGAGCTTCTAAAATTAAAATGTCACACTGCAAAAAGAGCTTTGTTCACTCCTGCAGGGCTATCATAGCTAATATCTCCCGGAGTTCAGCTTCAAAACAGAAGACCCCAACAAGATTGACAAGAATTAGTGTCTGTGTCCCTTCAGTTGTTGATACAGTAGATCAGTTGCGTGTTGGCACATAGCCAGCTAACTGCTAATTTAGCTCTTAAAGAGGTGGTAGATTGCGATTTCACTTTTTTAACATTAGTTAGATTATAATGTTGCTGTTTGAGTTCCAGTGCAAAAATTTCAATGCAAATTGCTTTTAAAATTCTGTCAATTCAATGCCTACAAAAACGACTGGTGAGGGACTACAACAAGCTTCTTCCCAGGTCTGTTATGACACGAACCCAGATAAACCCCGCCCTCTGGAACACGCAACAAAGAGTGCGAGGCCATGATCTGCTGCTTTAGAAAAGAGGAAGAGAAAAATAGGGGTGCACGTAAGAATCTGTGCATATTCTGTCTTCTAATGATTCTAATGGATTCACAAGTTTTAAAACCAATGTTCTAAAGCAGCGGTTCTCAATCCTGTTCCTCACATCACCCTGCTCTGCATCTCTCTCTCTCTCTCTCTCTTCAATGAGAAGCGCTATACATGGACGTGCGTACCGTTGCTGTGCTGTATTAAACTTTAATCAGAATAAAACCATATATTAAAAGCTAACAGAAGCAATAGCACTTACAAACAACAGCGTATCTAAAAGTATGAGAAAACAACAAACAAACATTCCATTAAGAGCTGTGCTTGCACAGGTTCTGCGCAATCCTCTTCATTAATATTCTCTGCGTCTCATTCGGCTCAAATTGATAAGCAATACAGAGGACGTCATCGTTTACAATACAACTGGAGCACATTCTAAACTTGAGCGACGGGATGTTAAGATGCGTGACCAATCTTAGCCAATTGCATATTTCTGAGGGAGGGACTTCATAATAACAGGAAATAAATCAAGCCGTTTGTCAGAAAAGAGACAGATCGGTGTGGAATAAAGGTACATTATGTGAAAAATAATGCGTTTTTTAAAAAACAAAGCATGAACACATGTTAGACTGCACCCTATAAACACAATCAAGCCTAGAAAAAAAACAACAGTAAACCACCCCTTTAAAAGAAAATTTCACGTAATAACAAATGGAAAATCACTATGAGAATAAGTCAAATTTTAATAATATGTTTAAATAATATGCAAACTATTGAAAGCAAGAATAAGCAACATAAAAAAGCAACATAAAAAACTTTAATTATTACAGATAATTTCTATTTAAAAAAATGCTGTTCATTTGAATCTTCTATTAGTCAAAGTATACTGAAAAAAAGTATCAGGGTTACCACAAATATATTCAGCAGCATAAAGTTTTCAACACTTTATAATAAGAAATGTTTTGAGCATCAAATCCGCATATTAGAATGATTTCTAAAGGATCATGTGACTGATGACTGGAATAATGATGCTGAAAATTGCAAATTGCCATCAATGGAACAAATTACATTTTAAAATATATTAAAAAGCAGTTATTTTAAATTGTAACAGATTTTCAGTGCAGCCATTTTGATTTGGAGAATTTTCAAAAACATTTAAAAATCATACTAACCCTGAACTTTTAAATGGTTGTGTATTTTTATTGAACTGCAGTTTTCAGGACACACACACACACACACACACACACAAAGAGTGCATTTAGAGTCTGCAGTGGGCCTGAAATTAATTTAGATTGACAAAAATCCACAAACTTCAACATTTTTTGACACTGCTAACAGGCATTTATCCTGTAAATGCAAAATTGCATCTTGTGTGCCCTCAGACATAAAACATTATTGGTTGGGTAAACACTAAAGATGCTCTCAAAGCGCTGGCTACAGAACCCTTCAGAGCTAGCAGCTAATCGCAGGAGAGTGACTCTTCAATCCTCTAAAGCAGAACCACCAATGGATGGGATTTCCACACAACAGACTTCTTAGTTTTCTTTCTAATTTCTCCGGTACTGACAGAAAACAAGGTTCTGAAAAAGAGATGTCAGGGATTAAAGACCCCATGAAATCAAAATTAGAGTTATGTGGCTTTTACTTCATGTAGTTTAGCTTCAAAGCAGTCTATGTGCTAGTGTACTTGTTGAAAATTCACTCTTAGCAGACATACGTGGTTAAAATTTACAATCCTACTCATCTGTACAGAGTCTACAACTATTTCCTGTCATTTTTTCATGACCTCAACCCGTGTTGGGGAAAGTTACCTTTAAAAGTAATGAATTACAAAATTGCGTTACCCCCTAAAAAAGTAACTAATTACGTTACTTGGTTACTTTTTATCGAAAGTAATGCGTTACATTACTTTTTTAATATGAGCAGGCCTTGATTGTTTTTAATATAAGAAGTTCTATTTATAGCAAATGTAAAAGCCCTTTTACACTTTTTTGGTTTTTTTTTTTGCTTTTTTCTGACATTTTCTTGTAAATTAAAAAGTATTGCATTACTTTACTAGTTACTTGAAAAAAGTAATCTGATTACGTAATTTGCGTTACTTGTTACTTTTCTTCGTTCACAAACAAGTCTGTGGCTGATAACATCACTGATTACAGGTGCATTCAGCATTGCATGATATTCAGAAAATCATACACACACTGGCATTTTCAAAGCAGTTTTACTCTAGCACTGCTGCACAATTTAATATAATCATACAATATTGCTCAAGTTTAAATAAGGTTATTCACAGAGGCTTTGAAATCAGGGAAAAGTTATGCACGGCAGCTCACAGTTGAGACACAGTTTAGTCTTCTGGGCAACAGAAAAGCAATACAGCGAATATGATTTGAAACATTTGCTTTCTTTGTTTCAAGCTCACTCCTGCTCAATGCTTTTCTTTCAGCATAATGCACAAGTGGACTTGGAGCGGAGGACTGATGCTCGGAACTCTCTCTTACCCCATTCAATTTTCTAATAAAGAGACTGAGCAGAACAGGGAGCCTGTGACAAGGTGGGAATGAGGTCCATTGCTTTTTGTACTTTTCTGTCCTACAGGAACAGCTATCCTTTTATTAGCTCTCAAGAGTTGCAGCAAATAAGATTATCTCCCCACTCATATTAGCCATAGTTATGACTAGCCTTGCTTGGGTTTTTCATCATTCACTTGCCTTACTAGGTCTGAATCCTTCGGAGGGTCTCTTCCATGTGTCCTAAAGAAGGTAACCAATCAAATTCTGATGGAATCCTCTCTGACTCGGACTCTGCCAGGCACGATTAAACAATTTAATTAAACAAGATATTTGTTATTGACAAAACTACAAGCAATTTCATTTTTGTTGCATAATCGAATTAGGAAAATCGATAAATGTATGAAAAAGGAGAGAGGGAAAAGAAAGATGGGGGAGTAAGAGAGACTGCGAAAATGAAGCAAATCAAGCAGCACATTTTAAACAGCTCAGAGCTTGATAAGAGGCAGTTTGTGACGGCTCTCAGACGGAGGGCAAGGAGATGCGGAGGGGGAGGTTGGCAGCGGAGAAAGCAAACAGAGAAAAAGTGCATTTGTGATTTTCTAAGAAGACAGCGAGCTGTGTTCCTTCCTTTTGCATGTGTCCAATTTGTTAGCCCCAGTTAATTTCCAACATGCTGTGCTGACGAGATAAAAATGCTTTTATTTGGTTTATTTATTGATAACACAATCTCCAAAGATAATGCAGCCTTCCCAACAAGAAACAAAAATGTATTTATTACATTAAGAAAACATTTATTCCAGTGACGTCAACATGCACTGGATATTTTAAAGGGACCACTTCATGAGGAATAAATAAATGTTTATTGTGCTGTGACATACTATAACTCTGAGCAAACAAAATGTCCTTGCCATTCTAAAAAGAGCATTTATTAAAATTAAAGCCTGAACAATATGTTCCCAGTGAGATCTTGAGTGAAAGTCAGAATGTACAGCTTGCAGGAGCAGTAACGCTGCACAAATGCCAAACTAATTTTCTGACACTGCCAGAACTTTGTCAGAGTCTGAGATTTATTGCAAAGACAATAATTATGGCCCACTCAGACACAGTGAGTTAGATAGGAAGGGAGGGGGGGGGGGGGGGGTGTGTGCAATGTTTATGCTGTTCCTGACTGTGTGTAGCACCTTCTACTCTGCACATCCTACTGATAATTTCAGTCTGATCTCATGACACATATTGTTCTGTGATTACGTCAGATGTGATGCAGAATTTGCAAAAAGGTTGCTACTGAAGGATAGAGCAGATAAAAACTATATTAGACTGAACAGTAAAGTGCAGCTGTTGAATAGGTGCAGCACCTTGAACTGTTGGCACAGTGTAAATTGGCTTAAGACTAGATGATAAATAAATAAAACTAACATTTATGTGACCTGCCATGAAAATGGGATCTATGCTACTAAGTATTTCTTATTCCATTATCAACACAGCGATCTTTCAAGAGTTCTGTTGATGATACGAAAACACAAGCAGTCATTAGGGATGAACAGTTAATCGGTAGCTGCTAATATCAACCCCCACTGACAGATAAAGAGTCCTTATCACTGTCAATCAGCATAATAATATCCCAGTTAATGCATTTTTATGAGTTCCACAAGCATGTCTATTTGTCCGAGAATGAGGAGAGACATACCTGTATCATACCGGTGTACCTGTAAACATAAAAGACTTTTTGGAGCGGTTTCTTTTTTTAAAAGATGGGGGGGGGTGTAAAGTACCACTGAGTGGAGCAATGACAAGTAGAGGTGGATAAACAATGGATATGAAAAGAGGAGACAGAGGATTGCCTGAAAGGGACATAAGAACCGAGAGAAGGGGAAAAAGCACAACATACTTTATAAAAGGGAATCAGGGAGTGAGCAAATGGTGCCGTAATATTAAGAGGGAATCGCTGAATCACAAAACGGCAAAAGAGCTGCTCACATTGAACAGAGATAAAGTAGATAACTGAATAACGTGTTGCCAAAATGAGAGGAAAAGTGAAAATATGGACTGTGGAGTGAAGTAAGTGACTTTCAGTTGAAAACCCACACACACAAATGTGTTTCTTTTTTACACGGCACTAACCGAAGCACATTGAAGGTCAGCTTAATGCTCCAAACTTAGCTGCTCTTCCATGAGCTCTTCTAACTGTTAATCCAAGCAGCAGAGCCTGAAATGTGTCATATTAACATTCTGAAATGTGCTTAATCCCAGTGAAACAGATTGAGTGTGTGTTTTTTAAGGGGTGGGAGGCTGTGCTCCCTCAGGAGAGCAGTTTAAGCAGATCCGCCTTGCATAGTGAAGAATGAGGCTTGAGCACTGCTGCCCTCCGTCTGCTACAAAAACATAATGGGAGCCTAATATCTATGCTAATGAGGCCGATACATCTCTGATTCCTTTGTGTTGCAGAAGGATTTCCAGCAGTCTTCTACAATGCAGTTAGGGCTATATTGTAATTATGTGGATCTGTACTCGGGCAGGGAGTCCACAGATGAGCCCTCGGTGTCCTGTGCCTCCACCCTGCTTTAATTCTCCAACTTCCATTGAGACGTGTCCCCCCTCCCTTAACTTGCAACATACGTTCTGGGCTGTGATGCAGCAAAAGCAGCCTTGTGTGGTTATTAGTGAACTCTGGGATTGCTGTGTGCTATCAGAAGCGTACAGTATGTACACTGAAGTCTGCTAGAGTAGGCATACTGTAGGTGACATGTGTTTATATGCACTGAGAGAGATGCATTCAACTAAATACAATGTTTTCTGTGGACCGAAGCAATTGTGTGGTGAGGAATGTGGTTGAATAGAATCTGTTTAATGCTCTCGTCATTTTAGCCAACAGGTGTTTCGGTCATTTTGCAATCAGAGCCTCTTTGTATTATGATTATGTATGATAATCAGCAAAACATCTTGTGCAAAAAGTAAAAAGTAACGATAACATTACAGAAAGTGTAGAGTGAAAATGTCAAGTAACATTAGCTAGGGAGCTCAGTGAATAAGGAAATTGCTTTGAAAAAGACGAGTAACATCCTCAGAGACTTTGATTAAAAATGCTATGAAGTGTGTATATGGATATAGGCAGGGGAGAGTTAATGAAGATGAGTTAATACAGACAGCTTGAAGAAGCACTAGTGACAACCAAGGACATATATTTGAGAGTTTAAAGTGTTTACAAGTGGTCCAAAAGAGTGGTTTGAGCGAGAAAAAAAAAATTCAAATATGCAAAATGACATTTGGAACAGAATCAGTTAAAATTTCCAAACACATTTAGAGAGACACTTTGCTGTCTACACATGTCTACACATGCAGCATTATGAAACAGAACCTAAAAAGTGACCAATTTGGAACACTCTATAGGTAGCAACTTTAAGAGTCATGCAAATAGCACACCTCATTTATGTTGCATAAGCGACTCAAATAACAATTGATTTCAAAGGACTTTGGGGCTTTGTTGCTAAGGTAACAATGCAATACTCTAAGAAAGAAAAAAAAATCTTTCTCTTGATTCGTAAACCATCTTAGATGGATTTTTATTTCAATAAAGTCAGAGCAAATTGTCTACACTGTCTACAGTGCAGCTCTAGAATTTAGCTAAACAAATGTATTTAACAAGTCTGCATCGTTTTGTTGCTTCCATCCACATATGTTATCTTAACCCCAGCCCAGGGTCAATAGGGGAAAAAATGTGCCTGTGGCGACATTTCTGTAAAATGAGGTTTTTTGCACATTTTGCGACATTTTAAAAGTGAAATGTCCACTGAGTGGTCTTAAAAACTTGTTTAGTTTTATGAAACATTAATGTGAATCTGGCAAAGTTGTATTATGTTGGTTCTATCACAGACATTTGGAAAATTAGGAAATGTCCAGTGAGTGGTGCTAAAAGGCTAATGCTCTATCATGTTTGAAAATAACTTACCACCTACACTAAACCCTACCCTAAACTTAACTAATAGTGTTGACAAAAGCAAACATGAGGTTAAAGACATTTGGTGAAGCAACTATGCCATTTCAGCTTAACTCAAGTACTCCGCATTGCAACTGAAACAATCTAACGACATGCTCACATATCAGTTCAATACAATTTATGATTTAATTGTATAGCGCTTTCACAATAAACACCACTGCAAAGCAACTTCACAGGAAATTAATGTTTCTACATTACAATTAGGAGTAGATTATCGATGACTATGTCAAGGTGATGGCAGAAATGTACAGTTCTGCAATAATAAAAATCATGCAGTTAGTTAACGACATGCACTTAGAAATGGTGAACATGATTAACATCAATGGTTATATGTTGTGACCAAAATTATAGTAATTTGAGAAAAATTAGGTTGTTTTGTTTTTTGGGTCAGGGTTGGCATCATCTGATGTTTATGACATATGCCATACATATGCAGCTGGATATATGCTGTAAATGTCAAAATGTACTGGTGGTAATGGTAAAAAAAGTTTTGAAATCATATAGTATTATGCAAGGAATCATGCAAAAGTCTTTCTTAACTGATAAATGTTTTATTTAGAATGTTTTATTTAGAATGAGGTGTGTTTTTGGAGTTTTGCAAAAATGTAGTAGAGGCGGGTTACTTCTAATGAGCCTATGTTGCTTAAAATGCTCTCTGTGTAAGCAGTTCACTAGGTTTTAGAACACAGCCAGAGTGCAGGTGGGTGTGAGTTTGTGCGTACTGAAGAGGTTCTCTGTGAATCAGGTGGGAGACAGTGCCCTATATTTTGACCTTGAGCATCACTTCAGAGCTAATTAATTACCAAACCTGTATGAAATGGTTTTGGATATGAATGCTTCAGAAACAAATGTCCTTCATCAATCTTCCATTGTGCCAGTGAATGTCATGAAATAAGGTCTATTGCCTCGGCACTGGGACGGAAAATAAGGAAGCACACAAAGCTCTAGTGATTGAATTAGGAGTAAAGAGCTTGTGGGCTCTAGAAGGAATATAAGGTGCTCTACATAAAGGCTCCTGGGACACGGTCTGAAGAATCAGAGCTTCTCAGATTTGTCAGGCCAAGCATCACCTGTAATCAAACCAGAACATCCATGTACTGCCGACTAACTCATCGTATCGTAATGCCTTTTTATTTTTATGTATTTATTTATATATGCATATCAATAGCACTGTAAATAAGACCAACTGTGGTGCTGTAATACTCTTGACTGCCCTTTTGCACATCTAGGGAACCTAACAAACGCAGCATCTAAAATAAACACACATGCTAGGGCACCCACAAATTACTACTAAATAAATGCATTTGATCTGAAAACCTCTCCCATCTGCCTAGAGGAGCTTGTTGTTTCAGAGTCAGAGGCAGGCCACATTAAAAGCCACTTCCCTTCAAAAAATTAAGCATCTAGATGCTGCTTGGAAGCCAAACAAAATCATATCTCATCTTTTGATCACGGCTTCATTCTCTTGCTGCTCTCCCTTTAGCACTTGGAATAAGATTGTGTTGCACAAGACACTGATCAGCACAGATACACACTGTAGAAGACTATGGCTATGAAACTCCATACCAATGAGAACCACTGCTCGTAGGTCACATCATGTAGCAGTGAAATTGGGCACAAAAAGTGTCGTCATGCAACCTATGAATATAGAAACTTGTGAATAAGGTTCACAGCTTCAATGCTGTGATCTTATGAGTGGCTCTCCTCTCAGAGCAGGAGGTTTCTTGGAGATATAAAACACGTGCTGTTCACATCTAGTCAGGTGCACTAAATTGCCTTAGTGGGGTAAAGTGTGATGGACAAACGGGTTCAAGGCACAAGGACTATGAGAACATGAATCTACAGGGTCTCGTGAAAGGAGAAATGAAGAATGTGTGTGGGAAAGAGAGAGGTGGATAAATCCTCTGTGCTCTGGAGGGAGATTGTTGTGCAAGCTGGAAGAATGTGCTCCTAATGAAGAAGGACAGAAGAGATCCATCCATGGGACACAGAGATAGCGGTTCTCCATGACAATTCAGATGCCGTCAATTACAGGCATAGTGAGAGCCATCAGTGGGCAGGATGACTGGTGCCCACTGGGTACGACAGGTGTGGGAGAGCACTGATCCATCACTGCCAGGACCCATTTATGTAAAAGACACTTATCAGTTTAACAAAGGGCCGCTGGGACAGCACTGTTTTAATGAGAAAGAGTTTCAACAGCACCAGGTACAAGAGTGAATGAGAGAAAGATAGAAAGAGAAAGATGGGAAGGCAGCTAATATTGATTGTTTGTTAATTATAACCCTTTGATTTGATTTCAAGCTAATAACATGCATCTCAACATCAAACAATAAGATAATGCAAGGAAGCACAGTGGAGTAACTAAGATACGAGGAAGCTGTTTAAAATCTGAAGGTAAGGATGTCTCTGGAGGAGGAAGCTTTGAGCTGACTACCCCCTCAGGTCTGGTGACACATATTCCTGTAAGATTGGCTGGCTGGATCCAGTCATGGCTGATTACTGGGAAGCCAGTAACACAGCGAGATGTAGGCTAACAGAAATAAATGCTCAGCAGATGAAGCTTCAGTAACTACAAAAGCCATGGGCAAATAGCATGTTTGTCAGTGTGTTAAAGTATGTTAACTTATTAGTTGTGCACGTCCTGATTCTGCTGAGTTAGATGTGTTCCTAGGTCAACATATTTTGTTGACCCTGGAACAACATTTAACTCCAAAAATATATTCTTGACCATTTCCCTACACCTAAACCTAACCCTAAACCATGAGTAATCCCTAAAATCAGAGGAAATGATAGATGAATGACACTGATGTACAAGCAACAAACAGTGATTTTAAGCGTAAACTTCACAAAATCTATAAACTGGTTCTTCAAATCTGATTGGTTAATCACAATGTTGTTCCAGGGACAACAAAGATGTTGTCCCAGGAACAGGTCTCACTTGGTAAAATCAGGTTCTGCGCACACATACGTTTGAATGTTTCATGATAAAACCCAGTTAAACACCAACACAATCAGTGTCTTGATTGTCACATGATCTTCCATAAATCATTGTAATATGTCAGTTTGCTGCTCAAGAAATATTTCATGTGAGTTATAATTTCATAAAACTTATTTAAAAAGTTTGAAAGAGTTAGATAATGTAAAAACTCAATTTACTGATCATATATATATATATATATATATATATATATATATATATATATATATATTTAAAGTGAACAGCATTTATTTGAAAGAAATTTGTAACACAGATGTCTTTACTATCACTTTTGAACAGCTGAATGTGTCCCTAACGTGTTCTTGCTAAATAAAATAACTACTTTTGAATGATTTACATTTAGATTCTAATTATATGGAAATCACACACACAAGCAATTTAAACTCAGAAATTGCATTTAAAAAGATAAATAATAGTAATAATAAAAATTATTACTATTATTACATATTTAGTATATTTGAGCTCACTGCAATGCATTGCGGGATGCTCTATTAAAAGCACATGCTGCAGGGTGATGCTGCCTTTGAATTTGGCCAAAAGAAGATGTCTTTAATGGCAGAGTAATAATGCTGAAACAGCATGATGCTTTAAAATGGTTTCTTGGTAGGCAGCTCACCAGGTTTGGAATTGAAACTGAGCTAATAGATCAGCATGTACACTCAGCACAGCTCTGACAGTGGCAATCTGTCTGTTTTCCATGTTGAAAGCATGTACAAACAGTATGCATTTTTACATCTGGGTGTGTGTAGGTGAACTCTTTTTGGTTCAGTATTCTATGTAGGGCATATAAATCCAGTTTCTGTTCCATTTCTCATCCTGTTTGTGCTGAGAAATTAATAAAAAAATGTTCATATTCCACATCTGACTGCTTCATTAATCTGGAGTTCGAATAGTCCCATTAGGACACATCCACCGGCATTGCTACACACAGATTAGATTGTCACAACGTTGGAAGGCTGGGCAGCTTCCCTAGAGATCGGCATAAATGAACGTGTTATCTTATTGCATTTCACATGCTCCATAAAAGCACAAACGCAATCATAGGAGGAGAAACAACCACTAAAATTCACATTTAAATGCAAAATCTAGTTTTAAAATGTAAAAAGATTCATAAAGTTGAGCTCAAACATGAGAAAATCACATTGCACGCCCTGCTGGGTCGTTGTTTTTGTGTGGATTCTTCATTAGCGCTCTGGATTTCTGATGAAATCACACCTAGAGGGGATTCCTCTATTGCTCTTGAAGACACAAAAATTCTAATTTAAGAAAAAGCGTGAGCACTAACAGAAGACGAAGATGAATGTCGATGCCATAAGGCTTTGGATCAACCTGCCGGTGCGGTTTCATTTAGTGGCAAAAGTGCAACAGAGGGACAGCTTAATGAACAGAGCAACAGCTGAATCAACCTACTCTCACAAACTTCATACATCCACCTTGACATTACTGCTGGCTTCCTCCTGAGAAACTGAATCGCATAAACCGGCTTCACAACCCACATCTTATGTATATGGATCTACGACAGGAATCCATCAGGAGGAAGGGTGGAATGAGTGATTTTCCAGTGTATGAGTTTATGTGGATGGACATAAATATTTAAAAAGTGTGTGTGTGCATGTTGCAGTTTTATCATTCTAAAGAAACTGTAAGCAGCTCTGGGGAGGAAAAAAGTGCTTCTTGCCAATTCTACTAACAGATGGACCTCAGTTTAATGTCTTTGAAGATGTCATGATAACACACCCACTCAGAGAAGGACCAGCGGTCAATGGCCGCTATCACACCAGAGCTGTGACTGTGCCTGACAGGAGCGCAAAACACCTTTCCTCAGGCCACAGCCGTAAACACACACACACACACACACACACACACACACACACATACATATACAACAGACCAACGGCTCTATCGCTGCCAATTCCTGCCCCCAGAAACAACCTACAGGCTACACACACACACAAAAATCACCTACATGTTGAGATCTTTCTTGTCTCTGGGATATTACTTCAAATTGAAGACTCAGTTTCCAGTAATATGAAATAAATTAGCATGATAAGCAATTATAGGATAACACATACTTGGGTCCTTTAACTTACACACTGTTTAACACATGAAGGAAGCAAGAAAAGCACTATCACTGGTAACTATGATTCATTGGTGTCAGTGTGATTGGAGTATGTGTGCTATGATTAGCATTCTGTTATATTAATCATCCATCTCTTCCATACGTCAGAAAATAATCCCAACAGTTCCCTGTATGACACCACAAATGGATCATGTAGAACACGAAGAACCTGAAATGAAGGATGGAACCCTGTGTTCAAGATTGGGAGGGGGTTAAAACATTTAGCTATTGGCCATTGAAAAATTAATTCAAGTCAACCTTTAATCTGAACATCGTCTCGGCGTCAGCTAATAGGGATCCTTTTAAATAAACAAATAAACAAATCTGAACATTGGGGAAAACTTTCCACTCAATTACTGTTCAATCTGACAGCCATCACCAGATTAAAGGGTTAGTTCACCCAAAAATGAAAATTAGGCTGCGGTTTACTCACCCCCAAGGCATCCTAGGTGTATATGACTTTCTTCTTTCAGACGAATTCAGTTGGAATTATATTAAAAATTGTCTTTGATTTTTGAAGCTCTATCATTGCAGTCAGCTGTTGTTGTCTTGCTTCAGTCCAACATAAGTGAAATAAAAAGTGCCTTTCTGAAAAAAAATAAAGTGTCTCACACAGTGAGTTCAATGTTGGACTGAAAAAAGGCCTCCTGTAGCAACTCGATGCGTTTTTGTAACAAAAATATCCATATTCAAAACATTATTATCACTTTCATGTAGCTTGCGCCAATAGTTGTACACAGAGGCAGTTTTGGGAGCATGATGTATGAGGTCAGTGCTGCGCATGCGCCGGTGAATCTCGTGGAAACCTATGTATGTTTACAGGATCAATAGAAGCAAATTTTCTTTACTTTAGCAAAGGAAACCAGTCTCCTCTTGGCTTTTATCAAAATCCTCCCACATTCTTCTTTACAAATCCTCTTTTGAACTTCTAATTATTGACCATTGTTTTGTTTTGATCTCTCCGCTGCATTTCCGCATGCGTCACTTCTCAGCGGTGCATGTGCAAAGCTGACCTCATACATCATTACCCCGGAATTGCTTCCTTTACAACAGTGAGCGCAAGCTAGACTCAAGTGATTATGTTTTGAATATGGATATTTTTCTTACAAAAATGCATCAGTTTGCTACAGGAGGCCTTTGTTCACCATACGGAGCCATGTGAGACACTTTATTTTATTGAAGGGCACTTTTTATTTCAAGTCTCTTGGACTGAATCAATGCAACAGCCGCTGACTGCAAAGATCGAGCTTGAAAAATCAAAGACAATTTTTTTATATAACCCCGACTGGATTCAAATGAAAGAAGAAAGTAATATACACCTAGGATGCCTTGGGGTGAGTAAACCGCAGCCTAATTTTCATTTTTGGGTGAACTAACCCTTTAAGACAATATTCTAAAGACAGGTGGAATATGAGTGTATTGATCAGAATTTTGGGCTAAAGAAACACTTCATTAAATGAAATGGAAATTTGTATTTTCAAAATTAATGTTAAAGATAATTTTGTAGAGGTATTTTTTTATGTTACTCAATCTTATGCTGAAATAACAGTCTTCTCTCTGTTGAACTTCTCCAATCATTTAGTAGCTTTAGTCCTGTCCCTTTCTTACAATTGACTATAAGCTTGAATTCAAATCTGCCTCCATCTAATCAACAACTGATATATAGGACCAATCTGACCCAAACTGCATTTTTTTTCCCATAATCCGTTTCACTCACATATACATTACAATATATACACAACTTTTAATATATCGCAACATTAAAATATACTGCGTAAACTGGTGTCTAAACAAATGTGAAACATATATCTGTGAATGACTCCGGAGAAGTTTGGAATGTATAAAAAAATAATGAATCTTCCTCAAAGATCTTCAGCAAAACAGCCCACTGGACAGAGAACGTAGTACACACTAGAACAGACTGCCCTAGTATTTCATCAGTGTTTCATTTTGCTGGCCCCCTTCTTTTTCACTTTTAATGTGCTAATGTTTGGTGAAATGTGCATTGTGCTATTGAACTCTTGAGGAGCTGTTTTAAAGGTACTGACTTTTTTGTTGTTGTTATTCATTAAAATGAAATGTGAGGAGGAAGAGTTTGGGAGAAAGAGTAGATAAAAACAAAAAACAAGTGGGTGAGTTGAAAAGCAAGAGACTTTGTGATGTCTTCATGTTTCTTCTCATCATGAGCCGTGTGTATGTGTAGCACCACAGTCTGTTCCCATGATGCTGTGAGGAACTCCAGATGTGGGTGCTGAGGTAAGCACACGAGCCAGCCTATGTATTAAATATGAATAAAAAGGCTTTAAATCATAGACACGACAGGTCCTATGAGACAAGATCATGTTTTCCGAGGTCCCTGAGCACACAAAGCAAACTTCTTTTACAAACCATGAGCAATGTGCAGTGTTTGTTTTCACTGTGTGAATGAAGCAATCCTTGCAAAACGTATTCATTTATTGCATTTACACTCTGTTCCTCACGTTCACAGCGAGAACGAACTTTGCCGTATAGATATTAAACAGGCACTTCTGGAGACATGATTGAATGTCTCTCAATAATGCATTCAGTCAGATGCATGATGTTTTCACACATCATTACCTCCACTCCAGTCTCCATTTCTTTCGGAGAACTTTCTCCACACAACCGGTTTCTCCAAATGTCAGCTAGCAACATTTAGCCAGAAGTATTTAACATTTATAAAACTAGCACAAACAGATATGAGGATAAAGCAGAGAAAAATGAATGTCCTAAATTGTTTATGAAGCATATGGGTAGCTGCCGTGAAATACTTGAGGGACGTTCTGTGGCACGACATGCTATAAATCATCTATTTTAAACTGCATTTTGTTGCTCATAATAATTATTACATTAAATACTCATATTTTTTAAATTTCAATAAGACTGCAGGACTACATACAATTTTTAATTATGACTAATTCCAGGACCTATAATATATAATTTCCCTTATCCATTCATATAAATGTTAACTTGAAGTTTTGATACTGATAAAAAAAAATGTGAATGAAAAAAAGAAAAGCTAAACCTTCTTTGTGCTAAATTTAAATGTAATAAATTTCAATGGATTTTTAGAATTCATTTGTATAATTCTTCCCAACATTTTCCAAACCTGTATGACTTGCTTTCTTCTGTTGTATATAAAATGAGATATTTGATAAATGAGATAAGATATTTTGTCACTGTCCATATAATAAACAAACAACAACAACAACAACAACAGTACACCCTACTGAATTTGACTGAATGTACAAAATCAGTAGCTTTAAAATGTATGTTCAAAATGTAAAAGTCTCTTTACGTAATGTTAACTTTAAATATTTTTTTTTTTTTTTTTTTTTACGTTTATTTTCCCATTAACAAAAAAACTGGATCTCCAAAAACCCATTAGAATTTCCCAAAGGAAACTACGACTCAAAAGTGCTAATTCTCTTCAGAGTTTTGGACTATAAACAGAGCAGCTGTAAGCAAGTTTAGAGAAGTTTAAATCTTTGTGTAAAACTTTACAGCCAATCAAACGCTCCGATGCGTCCAGCTGAGAGTGACTGGAGAAGCTGTATTCAGAGACAGATGATGACAGAGACACTCTGGGACTCCATCAGTGCCGTTTTCAAATGTCGATAATCAGGTAAACATCAACAGCAGGGCCGTGTTTGTGTATGTTTCTGAAATGTTTGTTGGATATAACTCTACGATATCAAAACGTCAAACATCCACCAGGACTGCGCAATCACAACTTTTAAACTCTCAGAGACGGCACAACTGCGAAATTGCCTCTGCATCGATGTTTTCCATGATGCTGGAGGGATTCAAAATTTGCATTCAAGCATTCAGTGTAATAAACACAGTGGGCACACACACCAGGCAAACTAAACGAGTGCTCAGGATGATTAGTTGATTCCCAAATGCATGTTGAAAGGTTGTCTGGGTGCCGGCATTCCCCTTGAGAGAGGAAGGTCACAGAGCCAGTGGAGCAAAGAGCTGTCTCGCTCTGCATCATAAACATATGTGCGTGATGCTTGTGTAAACTAAAAACTTTAGCACATAATAATACTGCAACTGGAATCATTTTATAAAACAACATAAGTTTTATAAAACTCCAGTGATAAGAGCTCTGCAGGCGCCAGACAATTGCATCTGTTCTGTAGTAGGAGCTAAACGTAAATTGTTTTTAGAAATTCTCAACAAGCTTATATACATTTTCAGATAAGCTCAGATACATGCAGACTATAAATACAATATGTAGAGCATTATATAAGTACAAAATGCAAAATACAAGTAAAAAAACCTGTAAAAATTAATCTAATACATTAATACACTACATTGTGCCCTAATTTATACAGATTTTTTGTTTTGTTTTGTTTGTGTGTGTGTGTGTTTGTGTGTGTGTGTGTGTGTGTGTATATATATATATATATATATATATATATATAGTATATATGTTATATGTTAGTCATACAGTATGTTAGTCTATACCATATAATAGCTCTTAAAAAGTTAATTAGTATTTACTTAATCTAGTATTATTTATATACTTTTATAGTATTTGCTAATATTTGAGTTAGCGTTTATTTTTATATTTTCTTTATTTTTACAGAAGATTAAGTTTTAGCAATTGTGTTATGTGCTTTTGCCTTTTTATTTCTCTTTTGTTTTTAAATTTTGTAAACAGTTATTACTACATAGCCTTAATTTATTTTTATTTGAATTTTAGTTTTTCATGTAGAGACTTTAGTACGTCAGTTAAAAAAAATAAAAATTAAAAAACACTGGACAACATTTAAATGGTACTTTTTCATTTTGTAGTCAACTCCTACTGCATTACTGACTACTGTATTCTGCTCACTGGTACATCAACTTAAGATGTGTGTAGTAGGATGACGGTGTTCCAAATTATTAATATTATTATTGGAAAACTTTCATCTTACTACACATAAACAATAGGCATATTGAATTGTTTCCAAATATAGTATAGTATGCTTCGTATGGAAGTGCAACTCAATGACTTCTGCATTCCATTTTATTCTTTCTGGTTTGATACTTCCTGTATGACCTTTGTTGGAACAAATCATTGAGGTAATTCAACTCTGATTTCTCAGCACCTGCTAGAATTTCCTGTCATGCAGACATCAATGTGTCAGACTGCCCAGCAGGAAGCCAAGCATGCCAAAGGAGCTCACAGGAACCTGGGCTTTCACCTCACCTTTACATCCACAATAACTCACACATCACTTTAAAGAAACCTTTAGGGAAATTTTAAAGTAATTTAAATAAAAGATCATATAGAAAATATTAATTGCTTAAATAATTCACCCCAAAAAATTAAAATTCTGTCATCATTTACTCACCCTCATGTAGTTTCAAACCTGTATGACTCACTGTCTTCTGTGGAACACAAAACAAGGAAATTCGAAAACTTTTTCCACGCAAATTCTAAGAATTGAAACTGATGCTTTCAAGATGTAAAAGGACAAATTGACTCAATGATACATGTGCTCTATGAAGTGGAATCTTCTCAGTAAATAACCACGTATAGTTTGTTATGGTAATTTTGTGTACTTAAGCTTGAAAGCCTCACTCTCCATGGGTACTAATTGCACCCAAAATAACAAGATCAATTCCTTTCTTTGTGTTCCATGGAATAAATAAAGTCACACAAGCTTGTAGGTTGATCCCCTAAAAGACTTAAGCGATGCACCAGCAGCAATAAAGAATAAATTGTGATGATGTTGGTAATAATGTTAATGGGTAAGGGAACTCATAATGGCAATGTTAACAATCGATTTAAAAATGTTTTTTGATGCTTTCAATATATCCCAAGTACATGACATTTTATATTGCATTGTTTTCCTGTCTGTATAATTTGAGCAATCTTACATTTAAAAATGCATCATAAACACAAAAGCACAATCCTGTTTGTAACAAGGGAACCTCAGGCTGGAATGTGTTAGTGTACCTACAAGCAAGTCTCCGGTGGGCTGCACTGATTCGCATGCAGCCAGAGGGCAGGGAGCAGGCCTGCGGGGGAAAGCAGAGTATGTTTTCCTCCCAGGGTTGTCTCACAGCCATTAACTCCTGCCAAGTCCTCACATTGATTCTTACTAAGGGGCTCTGCTCCACACCAGGTTAGACAACAGTTACAAACACAACTTGAAATGAAGATGGAATCATTCTCATGCATTCAAACATTGAAGTAAATTTTATGGCATGTATGGTCAAAGTTACAAATAATGTCAACAACTTATACATGTACACATACACCCACACTTACATGCATGAAATTAAAATTGAAGGTGAGGAATAATCACATCTCCTGCTGTTCTGACAGGGATGTAGAGAGACCAAAGCTCGACACTGGGTAGACAAGAGTGTGTTTCCATGCCAATGAACTCTATGGAGATCGTCTTGCTCAGAAACAAAATAGTTGCTGGAATGAGGTACACTGCTGTTCTGCTTCATAAGACATCTCACTGAATGTAGGAAACGCTAAGTGCTCCAGCTAGCTCAAAATTATAGATGTAAAATCATAAATTATTATAACCTATAAACAATCAATGAAGCTTCCAAAATCTTTCTAACATCTGGTTTAATTACTTGTTTTGATAATTATGGTTACTAGATAGTTAAACCATAATTATTCATAGTTATACCAATATGTTGGTTCTTTATGGGCACCAGCACATGTCCGTTAAACATGCTCCGTGTGTAGATCAGGTTTTGCTAACACTGTGAGGAGCATATGTCTCCACAAGGACAGTAAAACCCAGCCAGTGATCCCCAAGAGGAGAAAAGCTTGAAAAACATACTTAATATCATCTTAATAAAAATCCAAAAAGGTTTGTGTGAGGTTTAAGTTTAGTGTTAGAAGAGAGATTATTATGATTATGATTCTAAAACCAAAAGTGAATGTCAGAGAGGAGGTCTTCCTTTTAGGAGTGACATTGTTCAGTCCATGGATTGAAGTCCAGAGAGACTAGATTTAATGAGCTCCGATTTTTGCTCTAATGACCCTTTCTCTACCTCACCAATCCACTCCAACCCACCCCACCACCAAAAATGTCCCTCTTCATATTCGTCTATTGTAATCACTTTCTCTGGTATGGAGGATATGAACAACTTCTTCCTTATGCACTCCAGGCCATTAGAAGGCATGCACACACACTCCAATCATCTCAATTACTTTTATGACAGACAGAAGTTTTTCTGTTCACCTTGGTGAATTTTCTTCATCTGCTGCCCCTCTTTTTTGTGGCATCCCCCAAAGGTTAATGTTGGGCCCTGTTGTTTTCTTTGTATATGCAAATGACAAAGCTTTATTTCTATCATTACTTAATTGTCTGAGAGATTTCAAAATATGGCTGGATCAGAACTTTCTTTTTTGTCTTAATGTAAATAAGACTGAGATTGTTGTGTTTGGTCTTCCTGGGGATTTAAGTGCTTGTGTTTGTGCTTTTTCAGTGGCGGAACCTAATTTGTGGAATAATGTACCTGTAGACATAAGAACTGCTCAGACTGTTGGAATTTTAAGTCTTTACTTAAGACACACCTGTATTAATTGGATTTTATTTTAAGCTGAGCTGAGACATTGTGAAGATTTTACTGTATATGTCTTGTTTGTGTGAGCAGGTTTTTTTTTTCTCGGACATTGTTAAGCACTTTGGTCAACCATGATTGTTTTTAAATGTGCTATATAAATAAAATTGAACTGAACTGAACTTATGAGCAAAGAGAAGCCAGTATCTAGTGAAACACATACATTCACACATGACAGAAGAATGAGAGAAAGATCTAGTGAGGGTGAAAGTTGTGAAACTAGGCCCCAGTACAACATGGTGCATTATCAGTGCAATCTTTATTTCTGTAGTGACAATAAAGTGTGAGTTGTCAGCTGTGATTCTTAATAGCCCTTATGCTAATTTTTGAGGCTGGTGAGTGACTCAAGCATTCTGCCATGAGAAAATGTTACAAACCCAAACTTTAACAGGTGTCAGCGAAACTTATCTACAATTTAGTGCCATCAGAACAGTCGTGGTTGTTTCTTTCCCTTTGTCATGCAGTCAGGGAGCCTACATGGACCTTTCCTGCGACGGAAGCCATTTTTTGACTCACCAGGTTGCAGTACACTGATGCCCAGTGGGTTGGAGGTGCGGTTGGCCACCGTGCTCCAGGTGCCATCGTAATTCCTCCGATAAAGCAGGGCAGCACACTGGTATGTCCCGGCCTCCTTGCGTCCGGCACGAGTGATGCTGAGGCGGAAGTTGGTGTTAGTGGGCGTACGATCTACTGTGGTACGCGTGCCCAGGCCAAGCAACTGGTCGCCCCACTGCAGAGTGCCATCCCGCGTGAATGTCACCAAATCTCTGAACTCTCCGTCACCCTCTGCTGACTGGAACCGCCAAGTGACTGCAGCAGGAACATAGGGATTGTGCCGTGGCTTCACGATGCACTGCAGGTCAAACGAGTCACCAAACGTCACGCTAGGCATACGGGAGGAGGCCGACACGAAGAAGAAAGACTCTGAAGCAATATAACAAAAAAGAGAATACGTATAGTAATTAAAAATACATGCAACATCACAATGCATTAATATAGAATTCAGTTCATGTGCTGACAGACATATACATCAACTGATCCAATCAGAACTTAAGAGTCAGAACTATGCATTATATTATTTTTGTTTTTGAGGCTTTATCTTATTAGTTTTTTTTTTGTTTAACATAAGCATAATACAATTTGAAACTGTTTTGCACTCACATCAGACTCTTTTTTTATTATTATTATTATTGTTAAAAAAAACTAACAATGGCAATGTATAGTTAAATTGCAAATTTTCGTTGGCAGTCATTACTATGATACACACTCTATTTGGGCATAGTCCCACCCTTACCTCAATGTTTTACATATATATATATATATAAAATAATAAAAGATAAAAGTGTGTGCATTGTAACAACACTTGCACTTGTATGCCACTGCAGAATGACTGCAATATTGTTCAAGTACTTATTCTCTCCTGTGGATCCATCTTCTATTTTTGCTTGACAGTAAAAATTAAGTTCTGGTTAGCTGCTAGCGCTGCCCCCTCGGCTCAAGGCTGTCACACAAGTAAACATGATGAGGGAACTGCGGGTGACTTAATTGTGAATTCACAGCTGATACTGATGAGTATGTGAATCTGCTAATGGGCATATAGACAACAAAACTATTCCCTGGCGAGTTGCTACTGGCACCCTTCAGCAGCAATTTACATCTGCATTGCTCATACTATACAAGACCATGGGAAAATAAACTCATTACAAGGGAATGCCCCGGCTGTTTTGTCTTTCCATTTGCAAATTTCTGTCTGAGATTTCTGGAACTTGAATAGTTTTCCCAATGGAAGGGTAAAGGGTCATTTGGCTACTTCTGAGTGTTTGTGCTTGATACGGATGACAGCAGCTGGAGGGCATAAGAGCCAGAGACAACGAGATCCATTCCCAGCCTACCTGCCAGTGCCCTAATGATGCCACTCTGTTGGGCTGTAACAGAGGGCAGGTTAAAGCAACACCCACCGGGCATAAGCTTTGTCCAGATCTCAGTAGTGCAGTCATCTGGAGAGTTTCTGTGTCCTTCAATTATGCAAACTATCTATAAAAGGTACAGGGCAGTAAAGTTCGATGTTTACATGATCAAACTACTTTGTCTGCATGATAATGAGCCTCAAAGACTTCCCGGAGAAATCCCAGAGTTCAGGAATCCACTGGGCTGAGAAAGGCTAGCAGGACTTTGTTCTGTTTAAGTGGTATTTATACTTTCACCTGGCTCCGCTTCATGAGCCTCGGCTGACTGAGCGCACACCTTGCCAAATATACGAGGCTTTTATACTTGTCACGTTCGCCGAACAAGCACCTGAAAGAGTTTGAACTTCACATCAAACTGCTTCTGTTTTTACAGAAATGCAGGTACAGATGTGCATGTTTGGCTAGAATCGCCCTGAACTGATGCATCTTTGGATGTGGAGCTGTGCAGAAAGTTACAAAAAATGCAGTGCACACCGCCACAAGAAATGAGTTTGTGCGCACTCAAAGCAAACTTCCACCAAAACAGCAATGACGCCATATTTGCCGCATGCACCCAAGTGAACTTGCGGACGCATCAAGTATTCACACGGGGCATCAGCATTGATGTTTGACGGGGGGCATTTCTGAAGCTTCTTCTTCTTCTTTTGTGTTTATTGGTGGTTGCCAAACCAACTTCACGTGCATTTCAGCAACCTACTGAGATGGACTGTGAAGCCTCGATTAATTAATTCATTATATCATGTTGTTTCAGAAACTTGGTGCTGACGCTACACTCATAGTAACAACAGCCAATCACATTAGATTTCTGTTGTTGCATGAACATGATTAGCTAGTGTCTGCACCAGGATATCTGCATAAGGCGATCTGATTGGCTGACACCTGCGTTGGCGCATGAAAAGTTTTCAACTTTTGCAACGAGGAACAGCCCAATGCAACACGACGGACCCACAATTCATTTTGCCAATGCTTGACATTACACCATTCAAAATAAACAAGAGACGTAGTAAAGGCAGTGGCAGAGTTAATCTATTCTGCATTATTTTGATAAACTTTGGACAAGGTGACCTGTAGCATGCCAACTCAATCCTGCAGGCAGCAACGTCGGAAAGCAGCCAAAAGCAGATTACACACATCCTTGTTTATTGAGCACATGTAAACTAATCCTGCAAGCTAAAAAATCCACTCTTTTTAACATTTAATGAGCTCACTTTCGCTCAGATATTGAAAAAACTAAAATCTCAAAAATGGATTAACAGTGTTTCCTGCAAAGCTATCCAGCTGCTAAAACTATACAGTAGCTCTAAAAAAAAAAAAAAAGCTGTGAGCTTGAAGTCAGAATTGAATGTGATCACATAAAAAGACTGTGCCAAGGAAAAACATCTTTATATTGTGTTGTCTTAAATGCAATAATAATAATAGTAGAAAACATTAAGCATCACTATAGGTGATTCAATTCCAGAAACTCACAAACCCAAGAATTAATATCTGAATCAGTCTGAGGAATCCTTGACCAAATTAATCAATGAATAGATCACTAATGATCTAAGTCACTGACTTAACAGTACTTTTCAGTCACTGGGGTGGGTGATGACACAATTTTCTTTCGGATCTGATACCGAGTTTCATTAATGCTGGCATCACTCCTAACACTGATGCTTTTACTTCTATTAAAAAGAATGTTTTTGTGATTTCTGGCATTTAAATGGGTAATAATTATGGGCATTTAGTCAAAAACTTATTTGCCTATATTAAATGTCACATTTAGCTTGATTATTATTAAATGGACTGAAATAATTCTACATGAAGCTTCTCTTCTCTGTTTTCTTTTCCTCAGGTAAGTTTGGTTAAATGTACTTATGTTTAAATGAGCAAAAGGAGAAATGGTTTTCATTCAAAACAAACATTTGCAAACTATTTTCAGTTTAAAGCTTACAATACACATTTTTAAACTTGATACAATTTAAAAGGAAAGTTCACCCCTAAATGAATTTTTTTTAATTATCATTGTGTTTCTAAACCTGTATGATTCTAATTCTCTAACTTTCTTCTGAAGAATGTAAAAAGATATTTTGAGATTTTCCTACTTTTTTTTTATTTTTGTAGTCCATACACTGGAAATCAATGGCTTTACTTTCTTGTAAACACATGACCACAAATGGCTCTGTGTTTGACTGCAGACAGCAGGGAGCCATGATCAATGCCATTTTCTCCAGAGTGCAGGCCTGTAGGACACATGCTGAGAGTGATTCTTTATGGACACACTACCACCAAGGCTTTCACATACACAATCTTTCTCACATTCCAACATTTTTCCCACTGTTACTTTTTGTGACATAATGTATGGTTCTTAATATGTAATCAATGATCAGAGGAACTATCACGACACCGGAGGAAGTGGGTGGAAGAGCAGCATGAGTTGATGTCTGAGAGGAGTGAGTCCAGGCAGAGCCAGACCGCCACAGCTGTACTGTGTTTGATCATTCCAGACACACAGACATGCTCAGAAAAACA
Source organism: Carassius carassius (assembly GCF_963082965.1). Lineage (NCBI taxonomy): Eukaryota > Metazoa > Chordata > Actinopteri > Cypriniformes > Cyprinidae > Carassius > Carassius carassius. The sequence continues at coordinate 14,579,760 of NC_081765.1, forward strand.
CCCACCCTCACACACAGTGAGAATAAAGATTTCAAATTTCACAGACTGGCACAAGGAGAGATCTTCAGTCGGCCTCTGGATGCCTTTTTCATGTCAAGAATCAGCCCTATACAACTGTTTGTTACTTTGGTTGCTGACGTTTCTCCTCTTTGCCGTTTACATATATCTTACCTATATTTGTAATGTTTTTTTTTTTTTTTACATATGAGCAGCATTACTATTTATGTTAGATTTTTGGTTCATAATACGAAAACAAACCTTTTAAAAAAAAATTATAAAAACAATGGAAAGGAAATCTGTGAGACCCTATGAAGCCATTCAGGGCAAATCCCACAAGTCATCATGATGGACATAAACCTTTTTTTATTTAAGTCTTTTAAGCTCACCAAGGTGTCATATATACACGCATACATGCACGCACACACACACATATATATATATATATATATATATATATATAAAGCAGCACTGTTTTCAACCTTTATAATATTTCAGCATATCAGAATGATTTCTGAAGGATCATGTGACCCTGAAGACTAGAGTAATGGCTGATGGAAATTCAGCTTTGTATCACAGAAAAAATAAAAAATAAAAATAGAAAACCATTATTTTAAATTGTAATAACATTTCACAATATTAATTTTTTTCTGTATTTTTTTTTTATCAAATAAATGCAGCCTTGGTGAGCATAAGAAACTTCCTTAAAATGCTTTACAAATCTTACTGATCCCAGACTTTTGAATGGCAGTAATGTTTTTTTCTTTCTTGTTCATTGCTTTCATGTCTTTTATTTTGGAGTTTAGTCATGGTCCTTGTTCTGTCGTGTGTTTCCCTTGCCCTCATGTATTCATGCCATTAGTTCTCTTCTCTATGTCTTGTTTCCCATTGGATTGTTCAGGTCATGTGTCCCTCTTTGTTTGCTATAAGTAGCCAAGTCTTTGCCTTTGTTCTTTGTCGTGCATTGATGTATGTACTTTCTGTCGGTGAGTCTAGTCTGTTTAGTCTGTTCATGCCTCAAGTCTGTGAAGTCAAGTGAAGCCTGTTCAAGTCAAAACAAGTCTCTGTATGGTTTATGTTTGGATTTTGGATTTCACTCTGTTAAATAAAACTGCACTTGGGTTCTCACTTCGCTCACCTTCAGTGTACTCATTACAGCAGTTTACATTCACATGCATATGAATGGTAATCAATGGAGTGAGAAGTGTAGTATGACCACCCCAAACTTTCGAAAGGCAGTGGAAATTAAAATATTCGGCTGCCTTTAAAATTTTTGAAGAAAATATGGGTAGTCCAAAATCTTAAATACAGCTATATAGCACACTCTCTAACAGATGTACCATTAAACCTAAAAACTATTATTCATCTGCCATTCAATTTACATACTGGGAGCTCTAACTGCTTTCTTAGCAATCAAATAAGTAAATTGTGGCAGAATGAGTGTCTGGCCTTATCTATTGGTGTCATGTGTTAACACAGCCAAACAATTCTATGGCTACAAGGTGGCCTGAAGCTAAGTCAGCACCCAAACCACTGCCAGACAATAATGAGCATGTTAAGACTCTCTCAGCAGAATAACACCACAAACTGGGCCCTGATTCTCACCTGGTCCTGATCCTTCATCCATACACAGTCACCCAGAGTCAAGGCTGGAAAACACAACACTGCTATTTTTACTCCGGACTACCAACACACCTGTCACAGGGCAAGAGCAAAGGGCACAAACAGTCTCTATGCCCAGACGGACATAAAAGAGTGGCTATCACATGATCATCTGCACATCCTACTCAAACAAAGTGACTCCTGCAACACACCTGGAGAAGACTGCACTTGCAGAAAAAGCCAAAACAGCAGACATCAAGAGCGTCATGCTGCCACTCTTTGAGCTCCAAATCAAAAGCACAGCTGATGAAACACTTCAACGAAGCTGATCCTGACAGCAGAGGAAGTAAAATTGATCAATGTCATCACAGAGGAAGAGCATGGATATAAATAATGGAGATGAATAAATAAAAAAAGCCCTGTCTTTGTCATCTCATCAAAGCTTCAGTATGCAGGATGTGTGGAGACTATATTCTGGATGAGATTCCCAACCTTAAAGCTGCATTAGGGTTCCCAAATCTTTCCAATCCTTTGTTATTACCACAACAAGAACAAAATCAAAAGTGTGTTTCCATTTAAAAAAAAATAAAAAATAAAAGACAGAAGTCAAAGTTACCTTTAAGACAGAAACAGGCTTTCTCTTACAAAAAGCAAAATCCAATTTTATTTACATTTAATACAGAAATGTACATGACTTAAGATTTTCTTAATTTTTTCTTTAATAAACTTTTCCAAATTAAATGAATAATTTAAAATAAATTCCAATTAAAATTTGTCAAACATAATTATAAAAATGATCTTTCGCACATTCAGAATGGTTTAATTTATGTGCCTTATGGCACTAAATTACATTGCAAAAATATTAATGATTCAAAATAATTCACAGTGGCGTTTAGACTCTTTAGTTTACAATTTTCTCATAGGTGTTTGTACATCAGTGATTCAGTGTGCCAGGGCCAGTCTATCCTTGCTCTGTCCCAAACAGGCAGTTCACCAGAAACACACAGCTGGTTAAAACATAAATCGCTATGCAAAGAAAAAACTACGAATGGCTGATTTAGAGCTGTCTTGTCTCTACAAACTAAGCTGGAAGAGCAGAAAGTTGTTTAAGTATCAAAAAAAGTTACACACTTCGCCATCCAAACAGGAGACATATTGTATATTGAAGTGATCCAATATCTTGTCTAAAAACCACTCATTGTAACGCAACACATGCTACTTCACACAGTGTGTTTATTTAGAGCATCTGCCAGCTTGCTATCCACTCATGCTTTTCCTTTCTGCTGTCTGCAAGTGTGTGTGTGTGTGTGTCCTCATTACATACACAGTTAAAGAGCAGATTGGGAAGTCACGGCTATTGATCGTGATGGAAAGCTGACAGCAGTTCCACTGCTCTACATGTACATGATACTATGCAAGCACAAGCATGAGTGGACTATATTGACTACTGGACGGGATCCAGCTTTACAGTGCACATGCCACTTCAACACTCTACTCCCCTCGAGTGGGTCTATATTCCTGTCACACAAGTGTGAGTTTGTGTATGTGTGTGTATGTATGAAGCAGACATTTTATTATGTCATAAATATGAAGTGATGCTGACAGTAAAAATACACTGCATGAGTACAAAACACTATATATATGCAAATACAGTGTCAGAATTAACTTTCTATGAAGAAATAGTTGTCCCCTGATGTTGAACTTTTTTACTTTTTTTACTTTTATGAGGGAATATTTTATAAATACAAAATGCACAGTATCAAAATACAGTAAAGAAATATCAGTACAGTTGAAAATAACTGCTGATCAATTTAATGAAATACGCTGAAAAAATATCTTACTGACCCAAAAAGTTAAATGTATAATAAAAAAATCAATCATATGAGGAACACACCTAGAATATAATATAAAATATAAATAAGTTATATAACTTATTTATATTTGACTAGAATATATCTATCTAGAGCTGCTGATATAGTTCTAGCATCAAAAAAGTCTCAAACCCTCATTTTTCCCTCAGGCAATCCATCTAATGAACAACTAACTGAGCAATAAACGTGTAATACACAACACTATTTATACATTTATTTAACACATATACTTCTAATTTACATTTCCTTGCATTTGTACATAACCTACCTGTCACCAAAACTAATCCATCCGTCTATCTGTCTTTTTTCCCCAAACTTTAAATAAGAGATTTGTGGTTTATATAAATAAATAAGGCTCCAAATAATGTATGTGGTCTTACTTACCAACTGATTTTACCGTGACAGTCTTGCTGGCAGATTCGTCTCCAATTTGCTGCCAAATCCATTCAGGTGCAGTACCGCTCTGGGACCACTCTGTGGCGCTGCATCTGTACTGGCCCTCATCTGTGGGGAAGGCATTATACAGGAACAGGGTGAATGTGTCGGGTCGAACCCGCTCCACCCGGACCTGTCCAAAGCTGCTGCGCTCCCTAAAGGTGAGCCCAGGAGTGACTGTTCCCTCACGATCCACTGAAGCCACGGTTACAGTGGGACCCTCGCCCTCCTTATCTGTCCACTGCCATGCCACTGACAGGGGACCCACAGTGTTGCTAACAACGCAGGTCAACTGGACGGTCTCGCCCTCCATAATCTCTGAAGTGTTACTGGATAATGACACTGAGATGTTACTTCCTATGAGAGACAGACAAACAACAGAGGAAATGAGACATCAGTCTTTGGAAACATGACACTAGAGCAAGTTTATCATATTAATTAGAGTACATTTACATTATGTATGAATAAATTACTCATGACAAGCTGTATATAAAACAACTCCACAAATTCTCATTGGGTTAAAAACAAGGACACTATTTTCTCTGTACACATTAGGTGTATAAGAAAAATCCCTATCTGCCTGAATGAAGAAAACTGTTTATCATTCAGTAACATACATCAAATTAGCAATGCAATTGTATCATCAGCTTAGTTTCTTTAGTTGACAGGACAAGCTAATGCACATTCTGGAGCTATAAATTGAGGTCCTGCCATTACCAATAGGGCAACAGGCTCTTTTATAACTTAAAGGTCAGGCTTCCGTATGTACAGCAACCAATTTTAGCCTTTGAATCTCTCCCATTCATTTCTCTATGAATGGTTTTTTTCTTCAACTATATTGTCACTGGAGATGGATGCTGATAATGCCTGAGGCAAGAGCACAAAGTTCCAGGTCTCCACCAGGCTCCTTGAATATTGAAGGAGCTGCCTGTACTGGACGGTGTTTGGTGGATCTTAGTTAGCAATCTATAAGACCAGTGACTGGCCACTTTTTGTAAGTGACCTTTATTTCAGAAGTATTTTTTATTTCATTTTTCTCCACAGGCATTTAAAAACATTATTCATTAAAGAGTTTCAAGACATGAACCAAGCACCCATATGAATCACAATGTTACCACATTGGATTCAAAATTACAAAATGTAAATACCACAAAAAAAAAGTAATAAAAAGTACAATATAAATACGCTAAAGTCTGTACGATTTTTAAAATGTTATTGAAAGAACTCTTTTATGCCGCATTTACAGTACTTTATCAAAAACACAGTAAAATTATCTTCTCATTTCAATATATTTAAAATGTATTTTATTCCCGTGATGTCAAAAAGCGAAATACTGTTACTTCAGTCTCCAATCTCACATGATATTTCAGAAATAATTATAATGTTGATTTGGTTGTAAAAAAAAAAAAAAAAAAAAAAAAAAAAAAACACTTACAGACCCCAAACTTTTGATTGGTATTATATGACCTTTCATTAATAAAGTAACATGATATTTAATGCAAAACACAGAAGTTGACGGTACAGTAAGAAGTCATTGATTATGGTTTCTGGGAAGAAGTGTAATATAGGTCTATGGGTAGAGCAGTTCTTCAGTTTTAAGTATTCTTTTTAATTGAAACTGAAAGTTGCTTTTATAGAACATAGAATCATTTGACAACATTTCAGCTCATGTTAGGTCTGAGACTAGGCCTGTACATTATCAATAAAATCAATATGTGTATGGTATCTTTTCATTGCACTCTCCAGGAGACTAGGCCTCAGACTAGCAGGACTTCGGGAATAGATTTCTCAGTAAGAGGTCTAGAGCCTGAGAGATCATGTACTGTAAGCATGAGTGTAGATCAAAGCCTTCGCAGACATCTCCAGAGTTCTCGACAGGGATTTCACACCACCACATCCCTATAAAAAGAAGCATGTGATAAAACACAAATGGGACTTTAAAGAGACAAAGTTTGCGCCGTTCCCATGGGTCATCCAAGGCTCCCTTCAGAAAGAGGCTCTAGCAGAACTTCTTGAGAAAAAAAACACTACGACCAACCAGGCAACAAACACAAGAGGCTTTGATTTCACACATGATAAAAGCGAAACATCTGGGGATGAAACCTCTTCAATTTCTAATGTGCTCCTTTTCTCTGAGGAGATGAAATAAGAAGTTTACACAATGATCAGTTGGGGGATGGCTGTATCTTCTCCCAGTCCAGTCTCTCTATATGCAGATGATTTGGTTGTATATATTGTCTGAAAGACCTACTTAGATACTCAGTGAGGCCTTAAAAAGAAGACAGAGAGCAAGTATGTGGATGAAGAAGGGGGTGAACTCTGCACTGTCTCGAATCCAAACTGCTGCTATCAATCTACTGCTCTAATAACCCTGCAAATATTGCATAGGGTTTCCTGCGGGGGCAAAGACAAAAAAGACCAAAGCATGGTGTAATAAAGTGCCTCACTTACAAACCTTTCTAAGAGTTGTTTCCCTTTTACTAGCCATCTTAAAGGGATAGTTCAACCAAACATACTTTCACGTCGTTCCAAGCCTGAATTACTTTCTTTCCTCCACACAACACAAAAGATGATAATTTGCAGAATTTTTTAACTATTTGCTATTACAATATTAACTAGTTTTACCTATACAATGAAATTCAGGGGGTCTAAAACAACAAAGCAGGGGCAAAGCAGCCAGTAGGTGGGCTTTATGGAAATACATAACATGCAGATGTAGCTAAACCATGTAAACAACTGTAAGACTACAATATCATGGCATGTTGACGTAATGCATCTTTACTTGCTGGCCATTCTTCCAGACCCGCTAAAAGCAGATTCCCCTGAGGAGAAGAATAGTGTTGCACGGTGCACCGATACTTCAAAAGTATCGCGATTCTCGGAAATTAAAAACGTCACGGTTCCTAAATTTATTAGTATCGATACTTCAAAGAATGACTGCGTTCCAGATTTGAGACGTATTTCATGTTGGTGTGTGCAACGCACGCTTCCAGTGCCTCCCTACGGACGTCTGTGTTTTTTCTCCTCACACAAGCAGCAAAAAAGCACTACAGCGAGATGGCTGCATTCGTGGCTTTAATAAACTGATTTGGCTTTACTAAAATGTGTGCATAATCGCATTAAATAGTTTAAATAAGTTGTTCAGATGAATAAAGCACGAGGTTTTCTTGCATAATTAACATTTTAATTGTTTGGTCAGACAGTTCATATATAATATTAACATTAATCGGGGATTAAACGTGGAGTTACGTTCTGTATGCTAAATATGAAAACGAGCGTATCTGCATTAATGCTTGGCTCACTGACCCTGTATACTCATTTATTTCATTCACGAACAAGATGTATAAGTTCATTCAACTCGTTCACGAATGAGAAGATCTCTCGATCTCGTTCAGTGAAGGGCGTATGGGTTCACGACATTCAACAAATTACATGCTCCGTCACATCTTGAGTAACTCTTTGATAGGAGTTCACAGAGCTGTTCACGAGCTGCGCATGCGCTGCTAATAGCACGCTGCTGTGGAGGGAGGAACTTCAGTGGACAAGAAATATGAGTCTAGTACCAACGTATCTTCCGTGATGTCCCCGATGCGCGGGTCAGGGTGGGTAATTTTTTTTTACTTTATCTGCGGGCTGGGGCGGGCCAAATAATGTAATAAAAGTGGGATCCGCGGGTTGGAAAAAAACCTGAACCTCGCATCACTTTGCTGCATGTGCGAGCACAAGTGCTACTGTGGCTGCCGGTCCAAGACTGGTAGAAAAAGATGACACTCACTAAAGATGATGCTCATTAAAGCTCACTGGCTGAGTTTTCTCCTCTGAAAGAAAAGGTTGCACAACTGACAGAATAAGTTACAATATCTGAGATTTTGCTGCTAAATTTTCTTTTCTTTTTTTTTTTTTACTTGAATGCCATTGCTTAAATTTATATTACTTATCTTTTGACATTTAATCTTTTGAGTTCAGAAACATTGTTTAATATAATCGCTGTTCATATTTTTATTCAAAGTTCAGAATCAAGATACATTTATTAATCTTATGTTTCTTATGATAACTGAGATAATGCTGCTAAATTTATTCTTTCTTTACCTTGAATGTCATTGCTCTATTTTATTTTTTATATTTTGATATTTCACATTTTTTTCAAATGTTTAATATATCTGCTGTTCATATGTTCATTTATTAGTGTGTTATATGATTAGAATGTTGTCCCGGTTTTAAAATAAAGCACATCAATTATATTTTTAGAGTGTATTTTCCCTTTTCAGGAAAAGTATCGAGAAAGTATCGAAATCGCAATACTTGACTAGGTATCGTATCGAAACAATAATTTTGGTATCGTACCAACCAGTGTTTGGAATAACGGCGTTTAAAAGAACTGCGTTAGGTAACGACGTTATTTTTTCAGTAACGGGGTAATTAATTACTTTTCCCGTCGTTACAACACCGTTAACGTTACTGTACGTTAAATGCGGTGCGCTACTATGCATTGATTTAATATGCAAACCGAACGCACCCCTGGCTCACACAGCGAGTGAGCAGGTGGGTTAATAACGAGATAAGCGATTATGATTGGCTAAGGCAGAGTCATGTGTTTCATGGTAGCCAATCAGAGCCAGTGTTTTTACACACACGCGCCAGCGGCACCAAACACACACACAGTCACACACATGCAACAGCTGCACAGAGATTCGCAGCAGCAGCAGAAATGGCGAGTCAGGAGCAATCCGATGAAACGTTGGCATTTTCAAGGTGGAGATATAAGCACTACTTTAAATTCATTGTAGTCAAAGGCAAGAACGTGCATGTAATGTGTACATGTAATGTGTGACACACGCATCTTCAAAGCTAGTGGCCAAAAACACTTTTCTTACAAAGAGTGCAAGATAGAACTCTTGCTGTCTCTGTTGACGTGCAATAAATCCCGAAAGTTATGTACGAACACCTGTCTGTTCTACTTATTTCAACTGACTTGTGAAAACTGCTAAAAAAACAAAACAAATTCTTTGACATTTAGACAATTTTTTTTTTTTACAGTAACGCAAATAGTTACTTTCCCTGGTAACGAGTTACTTTTATTATAGAGTAATTCAGTTACTAATTCAGTTACTTTTTGGAACAAGTAGTGAGTAACTATAACTAATTACTTTTTTAAAGTAACGTTCCCAACAGTGGTGACAACACTAGAGAAGAAAGATCTCCAATTTATATAGTGTGAAAGGACCATTTTCGGACGAGGCTGGTTTTGGGTCGCCAAAGTCTAAACAGAATAGATACATTTTTACTAACCTTTGATTCACCTCCTCTCCCCCATCTAGCTTTCATCAACTACTTGAGCTCCATTGTAGTTTCTTAGCCTGGGCACAATCCCATCCACCTCGGGGATCTACCATGGCTGCACTGAAGGCGACGGCATTCCCACTTTCATTTCATGCGAGTAGCTCTCACTTGAAATGCAATGCTATTTCAAGGGCTTTTCAGGCCTCCACTAAACCAAGTTGTGAAAAAATGCTGTACATTAAATTATTTTACACAGGACACAGTACAGCATTGCCCAATCACAAGCACACAACCACTGTCAGGGCAGATTATCTGACTGTTGCTTACTATTGAAACTAAAGGTAGTTAAGTACAATCCAAGCTACTAACAAAACACAGACAACTATTTCAAATGTATTTAATGGGGAGCACCATATTAAATAAAATAGTATGATTATTACGTTTTTAACAATCCCAGAAGCATTTACAATACTCTTCAAAATTTTGGTGTCAGCAAGATTTTTTTTTATATATTTTAAAAAGAAGTCTCTAATGCTTACCAATTCTGCATTTATTTGATTAAAAGTACATTAAAATCAGTGGTAACACTTCACAGTGAGGTTCATTAGTTAACTACATTAGTTAACATGAACTAAGCATGAACAATACTTCTACAGCATTCATGTTAATTTCAACATTTACTAATGCATTATTAAAATCAAAAGTTGTGCTTGTTAACATTAGTTAATGCAGTGTGAATTAACATAAACTATGAACAACTATATTTCCATTAATTAACATTGACAAAAATTAATAAACACTGTCATAAATGTATTGTTCATTGTTTGTTCATGTTAAAATACATTTACTAACAATAACTAATGGAACTTTATTGTAAAGTGTTACCCCAAATCGGTAATATTTTGAAAAATTACAATTTAAAATAGCTTTCTTTTTACATTTCTTTAAAAATGTATTTAAAATGTATTTTTATTCCTGTATTCCCGATCTCTCTGAAATCATTTTAATATGATAATTTTGTGTTCAAATTATTTTTGTTGAAAACAGTTATGCTGCTTAATATTTATGTGGAAACTGTAAAGGCCCGTTCACACCAAGAACGATAACTATAAAGATAACTATAAAGATAACGATATTAGCGTCCACACCAGCGAACGATATCGTCTGTTTATTCTGAGCGCACGTGTGTCTGCCGCTTTAAATCCTCAAGCTCGTTACAGCAGGATGAATTCTGATTGGATGTCAATGTTTATCGTTCATCAGCTGGAAAAAAATCGTTCTGAATATGATTCCAACGATACCGTTTCGCTATGCCTTTATCGTTATAGTTGTAGTGTGGACTCTGCTATTCTTTAATATTGAAAACGATTTTTAGAACTATATCTTTATCGTTATCTTTATAGTTATCGTGCTTGGTGTGAACGGGCCTTAACACTTTTTTCAGTATTCCTATACAAACAAAGTTCAAAAGAACTACACTTGCTTGAAATATACATCCTTTGTCTGTACTGTCACTTCTGATCAATTGAATGCATGCTTGCCGAATAAAAGTATTAATTTTTTTTTTAAATACAAAGGGACCACATGCTTTAAATCGGATAAAGGTCATAAATTGTCTAAGCAGCATAGATTTTTATTAAATAACTCAATTTTATTAACCATATAAATATCTATATGAACATTGTGTCAGCTTATCCAACTTAAAAAAAAAAAAAAAAAAAGCAATCCACCCAATTTAATGCCAACTTGTTTTTTATAATGAGCAGATTTTTTATATTCTTCAGGATTTTGTTGTTCATGTAATCACAGTCAATGAGACAAAAACTGATGTGTTCTGTCACACTACACTGCTACTTGTCAATGGTAAAGTTTTACTATCTTGACAACAGCTGAACTGCTTTCACACAACTGTTATTTTTTTCCTCCTGTTTACTCATTACTTCTAACAGTAGGAGTCTGCACTACGAGAGAGCACCTGGCAAAATAACAGAAAAACATTTGAGAAAATATGGGGAGATACTTATATCACTTATAAGGGGTTGATACTGTACGTATATTGTAGAAACATTCAGCAGAAGATCTTTAATAGCTGTTTGCCTCCAAAGTATTACTAAACCAATTTCTTAAGTCTACTTTCCTAAACTGCTCGCTTATAAGCTAAACTACATCAAAATAATCCACTTAAGGTGACAAGCATCTATATTGAGACAGAAAGTTTCATCTTTTCATTTAATAAGATAGCTGTCGAGAGCTATCAGCTAACTACTCTAGGGGCCAGTCAGAAACAGAGGGCCAATAAAGAACCATGATACTCACTGAGAGGGGTTACAGTGATCTGAACATTACGGGACCGTTTGCTGCGGTCGATGAAATCTCCAGTGAGGGTCTTCTCCCGTTCTGTCACTCTGCAGATGTATTTGCCAGAGTCTTCCGGCAGTAGCCGCTGCAACTTGAGCAGGTGGATGGACGGGCTCTCTTTGCGCACAGTCAGGAGGCCGGTGGCCTCCCGCTCCACATAGTTGGGTCCCAGTACGGGCACGGCGCTGGGCCCAATCACGGCTACGGGGGAGCTGCTGAAGACCCACGACACCAAGAAGAAACGCTCTGGAACATTCTGAGCGTCGATGGTGCAGCGGAGCTCCAGCGGCTCACCAGCCGTGTAGGCCCGGCGCTCGGTGGTCACCTGGATACTAAAGTCCCGATCTGCCAGAGAAAGAGAGGGAAAATTGATTTAGCCATGACAAAACGGTCCGCAACTGTCATTCATAGAACAAATTTCCATATGATATGCAGTTTGTGCAGCTCATCAGAAAAGCACTTTCTTCACTTCATTTGGCTTCTTCAGAGGTGATTGCCCCTGGGCTCTAATTACTACAACACACTTCCTGAGAAACACTCTAACTGCGTAAGTACATGGCACTGACATAGAGAGAGACTCGTGAAACGTACAGGGGGGATGATGATGATGATGTGTGTGTTTTTACATGCAGCCATTATTTGTGTCTCACACTGTGCAATGCTCTCCAAAATAACAGCACTGTAAACAGGCCTGTTCTAAAAGAGGAATTCACAGATCACAGGGAAACAAAGGCCAGTGGCTGTTTTTCCTTTCCTCCTGTGGTACTCAAACAGCGTGTTGCTCCATTAGGACATTACTGGCCGCCTGAATGGAGCCGGTCTGTGTATTAGGTCTAAATCTGCAAGCTTCAGACAGATTAATTAGCAGTGGAGGTGAAGGGCTGCACGTGGAAATGAATGAGGAAAAACTGAGAGAAAAGCGACGGGATACATTAGGTGAATATAAATAAATCTCTCCATTCTGGATCAGACTGCAGTGGAAAAGAGGTTATCAGAATCTGAAATTTGTCTGTATTTGCCGGATGATTGCTGTCTGGCTGATTTTTCTTACCGAGATCTGTGTTTCATAATGAGCAGCAATGGCTAATCAACACATTACATATCAATAAACATCCCAACATCCTTTACCTAGTACATTTTGGATTAAAAGAACCGGAAATGAATGGGCATAAATTTTGGGTTGGGTGTCACAATATTTATTTTCAATGTAAAGTTCAATTAATTTCCATGAATCATCCATCACTGCATGGTTTGTCTCTTTGTCTGATTCAAATATCTGTCTGTGTCATGACTCAAAAATACACAACCATTCAAAAGGTTTGGGCCAGTAAAATTATCATAAGTAACAGTAAAGATATTTAAAATGTTGCAAAAAAATTCATGCTTTTCTTTTGAACTTTCTATTAATCAAAGAATGCCTAAAAAAATGGATCACTATCCACAAAAAGTAGCACATCTGTTTTCGACACTGACAATAATAAGAAATGTTTCTTGAGCACCAAATCAGCATATTAGAATGATTTCTGAAGGAACATGTGAGACTGAAGACTTAAGTAATGGCTGATATAAAAAAAATCAGGCTTGCCATCACAGAAAAAAATGACATTTTAAAATATATTTAAGTGAATTTTTTTTTACATTTAAATAGTAAAAAAACTCACATTATTGTTGTTTTTACTGTATTTTTGATCAATTAAATGAAGCCTGGATGACCATAAGAGTCTTCTTTCAAAAACATAAATAAAAATATTACCAAGCCCACACTTTTGAATGGTAATGTGCAAATAATTTTATAAATAAATAAAATGTATATATATTCTAATACTATAAATATAATAAATATATGTATTATTTATAATATAACTATATAAATATCATAAATATGAGCACTGTAAAATGCTAAAATTAATGAAAATATTTAAGTTATCTTGTACAGACCTGCACACATTTCATGCACATGAGAAGCATGCATAGCAGTCATGCAGCCATCATCAAGGGCATTCACTGATCAAGGACCCACTACAGTATGTAATCTATCACATGGTAGTGCAAAAACAACAAAAAAAGACGAGTGTTTCCGTTTTAAAAATAAAATGTAAATGATTTAACAAGTACTTTGACAATAGTACGACAGTTTGCAGTGATGTTCCAGTGTGCTCAACAGCTCAGAGGCAGGCAGTGAGAGTGTGCTAGCTGTACTTCATCATTCCCCTTGATGTGTCCTGGAAGAGATGACTGACAGGCAGGATTACAAAAGTGCTTTGTACAAAAGATGCACAATGTCACTATGTTCACTGAACCCTAGACCTTAGGGGTTGACATCTTATTAGAATCTAATTATGAAGATGTTCTTCCTCCTATTACAGCTTCGTTATAGTCAAGTACAGTACAATAAGACGACTGTGAACGAATCTGGCATTTATAAGGAGAGGGATACTTTCAAAGTCACATGAATAAAGATTTTAGAATGGGGAGGAAATGTCAGGATTGAAAGTTCACAGCATGAATGACGCTATTAGATTTGAATTTACTATGCACAATAGATTTGTATTACAGTCAATCAGAGAGAGAAAGAGAGAAAGAGACAATTGTGTTGAGTGGAAGCGGTAATAACTGTGGTTGCTGGAAGGGGGCTGCATGAACAAGCTGCTGTGTGAGATTCACTGCCAAAATCTTTGTTACGAAATGAGTCCATCGATCTGGTGTAGTATGTGCATCAATGAGCCATTTGATGTCCCATTAATGCTTACTGAACAACTTCTGTTTTTTTCACCCCACAGTTCACCAGAGCAATAAACACATTAACAGACAGATGAGAGAAAACACACAAACATTTACACGTGTTATGAGCATGACATATGGTGTGCTTTGCAAAATATGCACAATAGAATAATCGCACATGACCAAGTGCATTATCGTTTGTCTCTCTTCAGCAGCTTTGAGCTCCCCTACTGGAAAATCAAGTTTAACGTGGTTTTTCCGAACATGATTACTGTTTTCTAGTTGGACCAAGTTGGTATTCGGTTTGATGACTAGTCAGCATGATCTAAAAACCAGTTTGAGCACCATAAAATGGTATGACTAGTTGGTAACTTTTTCTGGTGCAAGATGGTGTACAAGCTAATAGCTAGCTAGACACCAAAAACCAAGCTGTTCCAAAACACAGCTAGTAGCTTAAACCAGACGTTCCAGCCAATTCAATGCTATCAATTCAGTCAACTAAAAAATGAAAATACATTATCTGGCTCAAATCCCACAATACAGCCACCCAATCACTCCTCCACAGACATGTGCAATTTCAATTGAGCCTAACAGGCCACTGGCTAGTAAACGGAGAGCATTGTAAGCGTGTTGTCTAGCTGGAAGGGTACTTGGACACAGCCAGCTAGAAAAGAGGATTACAGACAAATCTGTCTTCCCTAGTTTCAGTGTTGCTCTTGAATTGCTCTCTGGAATTTCTATTGGGAACCTCAGTCAGGTGAAGTCTGGCTTGCATACTAAAGGATCAGGCCATAATGACTTCACCTTGACTCGATTTAAAATCCATTAAACATTTATGTTTAAAAACTACCTTCTAATAAAGTTTCCAACTTTGTAATAAACCCTCCCTGTATGTAATTGCCAGCATCTTTTAATAAAAGGAGAGAAAATGGTCCATGACCTAAACACAGCACCAAAAAGGTCTATAACTAAAACTGAATATATAAATAATATCTCTGTATATCCACTGCTTAAAAGAACATTTAAATACAATTTTTGTTCACTGGCCATTGTTAATTTTAGCAAGTAACAACTATTAAACATTTTGTTCACTTGGTCTAGATACTGTAGCGTTGTTTTATTTTTTGATTTTATTTAGAACAGTTTATATACTATTATAATATTCATATTTATGTATTATATTCATTTTTTATATTTTTGAGTTTTGAGTTTTAAGTTTTCTATTTCTATTATTTCTATTTACAGTATGTTTAATAAATTTTTTGTTCAGTTTTAATTTGAGCAATTTTACTACTTTAGAAATGTTTCATGTAATATACATATAAAAAATAACCTTTTTGCAGCTTTATTAAAAACAAAAAAAAAACATTTTCATAGTTTTAGTTGACAATAACAAAGCTGCTTGATAGTAGAAGGCCGTAAAAAAACTTGGAGCCATAAACTGAAAGTCATGTGTCTTTAGTAAGTGTAGTTTAGAAGAAAACTGGAACACTTGACTGGAAGATGCTTACAATAAAACAGATGACCGTCTATAAAGGATTTCAAAGGCCATTTACTGTAAACAGCCCCACATACTGAGACTTTCAAAAAGGCACTTAGCAATCAGCTTTATAAATGAGTTCATTGTAAGTAGCTAAATTACTGAAATGTTTCAACTCCACTCTAAGCTCCCTTTAACTTCTAGTGAACTTTTTTCCTCATTTTGTCCACATACAGTCAAGGATTCTTGCACCAAAACAGAGGCTGTTTAGTGTTACATGGTGTTAGCTTTTTTCACTCTCTGCAGGCTGCAGGAGTTTTGCTACTGTACCTTAAACATGTTATGATCAGTTTGACTACTAATGTAGCTCATACTTTTAAATTGGGGTCAAAATTAACATTGCTGAATGAAATTTTGTGAGCATAATCCAGTTTCATAATCTATATTAAAAAGAATATCTATGTGAAAATGAGCTTTGTGCAGATTTCTCTTAAACTTCACTCCAAAAACTCCCCAAAGCAGATTTAGCTCATATTCAAGTTGGTAACACAAATATACTGTTGACTGTTGTTCTACTAAGAGCCAATGTGTCTTCCACCAAAACGGTGGCTATTTAGTGTCACATGGCCATGAATCAAGAATCACTGGTAACATGAGCTGAAGGGAAGTCTGCAATTATTTCACCCTGATCCTACACCGCTGAAGACAAACAATCACAGGCATTAGGCTCTGTCCCCATCTGCAGCCTGACTCTGTGGAAGGGCCCTTGGGAGACAGCCATCTAATATATACACCCTAAAATCACAACCTGTCCTCTCTTCATCCAATCCACCCACCCCTGGGACTCTTGACCAATAATAGGGCTGAATTAACATGCCAGTCGCAGCTCCCTTCCCGCCACACGTTTGATGAGGAGTTGCGCTGTCACCCTCCATTCCCATCAAACCACTGGGCCAGTGTGCTTTGAGATTGAGTTACAATCCTGTGTTCAGTCAGAGAGAGACAGCACTCACGTCTGCTGTACATTCTGTCTTCTGCTCAGGACAGAGCAACGGCTCTGTAATAAATTGGAAAGTAATGGACTAAAGCCGAAGATGAGGGAGGCATTTTTCTGTCCCAGCCTCTGTTCCGTGAAATATGGCTATTCTGGAGAAGGGGAGAGAGGAAAATTTCAGATCTATGACACCCTATGCACTGTGTTAAAGAACAGTTCACCCAACACGACTGCAGAGTGTGACAAACTGAGCAAAATTTAAGTCATTATTTACTAAAATGATTCCCTTTTCCTTTCTCTCAAATCAAATGTGGGGTTATTAGACATCAGACATCAGGTCTGACAATAACATCAAACACCCTTAGTCTAAAAACTTAGTGCTAAAACTCTGGCACAGCTTAAAGGAATAATTTACCCAGAAATTTAAGTGTTGTCATCATTTACTCATCTTCTTGTAGTTTCTTTCTACTGTGGAACACAAAACAATATATAACTAATTGTCCATACAATGAAAGTCAACAAGGTCCAGATCTACGAAATCACTGATCATCATATACATCCACAGGCAACATAAAATAGGGCAACACAACCCGTTATGATGTATGGTCTTGTGATGTACAAGAACCAATGAGGACGTTACTCAACATTTGAGGGTTGTCTCATTACATTTGATAAAGTCTGTGTATAGTCTTTGATTTGAGAGTGAATTTTGGCTTAAATTTCAATATGTTTATCATACAAAGTGTCACTTCACAAGTCTTGAGCTGCCTTTTCACTATCCTCAACAGACCTCAGTAAATCATTAAAATGGGTTGTTTTTCCTCAAAATAATTATTTTGTAATTATTACATGATTATTTATGTTGATTAGCCCTAGAAAAACTACTAAGGTTTTCTTTCAAACATACTAGCGGTCATTTATTTTGTGTGGATATGTATATATTCATACATTCATAAACAATGACAGAATTGACATTATTTTCCCCTTTAAAAAGTGTTGGTCATTAAGCAGATGTCAGTACTCATGATTACTCAACTGATGTGTTGGAGTTAGATGAGCCGATGTGACTGGCTTGTTACGTGAGAGACCACTGAGGCGTCGCTATGCCATCCTCTATGGTTGTGGAATGGACTCGTGAGAGCCGATGCCTGCTCTATACTCCATGACAGGGAATTTGATCTTAAGAGGATCAGCAGCCTTCGCTCTGGGACTCCGGTAATGTGCTTAATTTTAGATAGTGATCGGCTCACAAGGCATAATTAAGCATTTCTGCAGGAAAGCAGAGTCAAGCATGCCCTGTTTTAGACAGCAAGGTGACCATGACCAAGGCTTGGTTGACTCATCTGTCTAAAAGGTTTGAACTACACACATAAGCACTTCTGTGGTGTAAAGTGTTTGAAGAAATTATTTTAGTCAGAACAGACACTATATTTGATTTCATATACACAATTAAAATTGTAAGGGATAGAGGTACCGTTTGTTCGATACGTCTTAAAAAGATAGATCACCCAAAAATGTAACTTCTGTTATGTTATTCTAAACTTGTATGTGCAATAGGACTGCAAAAAACTATTATTTTGATAATTGATTAATCTAACGATTAATAGGCTAATTTGTAAATTATTTTACTGATTAATCAGTAAACACTGACTATGTTAAAATGTTGAGTTATGCAATATTCTAACAAATAACAGTAATCACTTCAGCTTTTGAAAGCCATATTATGTAATTACAATTATTATACATTTAATTTATGCAAATATATATATGTCACAAAATATAAGATGACTGACAAGTAACTGAATGACACATCATTCTGCCTTAAAAAAAGTCATAAGAATATAGGATAAGAAACACAATAAAGGTAAGTGATAAGACTTTATTTTTGGGTAAACTTTATAGAATAATCTCCCTTAAAATACCTTATAGGGGTATGATAGTCAAAACAGTCCTGAGCTAGATCAAGCTTTGATCTTTGCAAACCATCACTTTAATGAAATATTTGATCACTAGCTAGCTCCACACTGGAGATCTGTTTTATAACAGAAAATCAAGTTGTAATTCTAACTGAAATCGACACTGACTCTGGTTTTTCATGTTTAATACTGTAAAGCTGCTTGATTTAAGGCTATTGCATATAAATGTGACGTGACTGGACCACATCGTTGTAATCAAATGCGTTTTTAACTGTTGCATTCACACCGCTGCCAGTTTATTTCGTTGAGTCATTCCACGAAACCGGTAAGATTTGAGTCACTTTGACATTTTTACGTGTATTTACGAGTCACCAAAATCTATTTAATGTATAATTAAATGTATAAGTCATACAAATTACGAGTCATACAAATCTTTTTGTAGTAATTGAAATGTCTCCTTTAATAAGGTTTAAAAACATGACACATTTTATCTTTACATTAGAAATGATCTTTTTTTCTTTTTTCAGTGGACAACACCTATTTTGTCATGTCCCTCATGGCCTTTTAAGTGTACCTGGGATATAAATAATACAATTAGAAAAAACTCCATACATTTTGCTATTCTCATAAATATCTATCTGTACTTTTTTGCTATTAATGTTTTTTTTTAAGTAATTAATTGTTAATGATTATTAAAAAAATCATATTATTTACTTCTGTACCTCAGTAACCCCTCAACACCGTTACACAAATCATTCTCCCCCATAAAAATAATGAATTGATCCTTATGTGACATCATTAATAGGAAGTGACACCATATAACTCTTCTGAACAACACTGTGAGCAGACATAGGCAAGTTACCACCTTCTTTTATAATTACAACATTATTAATATTGTGATATTGTGATTGTCAAGCTTAACAACTCAACCCCATTATGTCAAATAAAGATAGAAAATTATTACTTGTGAAAATTATCTTTGATATTTTAACAATATACATGATTTTTTTTTTTTAAATATCATGCATACCATGTGCTTTCCTGTTATTCACTACATTTAGGGCAGGTGCCATTTTTAGTAAAAAAATCACAACCCCATCACACTCAACCCCGTTATTTATTTGATCATAACAGGGTTGTTAGATTGTGATGGGGTTGTGTTTTTAACATTTTGGTTATGAAGTTATCCAGTAATTTTAAATGAGTAATTATATTTGATCAAGAATCTTACTACATGCATATGTTGAATGTAGTAATGTCCATGTCAAAGCTATGTTTGCAGACACGTGTGTTCTGCCTAGATTTTCATATCTCAGTGTTCAGTAAATTGTACATTCAATAGCCCATAATGACAACGTGAACGAAGTTTGTTTGAAATCTTTCCAAATTCATAAAAAAAATTACAGCAATTATAGCCTCAAGTCTTTTTTAGTATGATGCTACAAACTTGGCACATCTATTTTTGGATGGTTTCTCTCATTCTCCTTTGCAAGACTTCTCAAGCTCCATCAGGTTGGATTGGGAGTGTCGGTGCATCAGTTTTCAGTGCCCGGTTGCATGAAACTCCTTAAGTGAGGGTTTCCCTGAGGGAGAAAAAATCCCTGAGGTAAGGGATTTCATTAAGAGCGTTGCAAGAAACCTCTTAACTGTCACCCTTACCTAAGTGTTTATACTAAGTGTTTCACAGTAGTTTCTGACAACATACGGCAAAGATTGCCACGGTTGCTATAGTTACTACCTCTAACAGTAAACGGAACATAACGAGCCACAAAGCCAAACCCTTGCTAAAATCACACTTGTATTAATGTATTTTTGCTATGGAGAGTACAAACATAACAGAAAACAAAAAAAAACGTAAACCAAACTGGACAGAGGACGAAAAGGCAATTATTGTTTTCGTTAGTGGTTATAATAATAATAATAATACTTTTCAGCCTTTCATCAACCATTCATCGTCTCCAAGGGATTATTGCGATCATTAAAAACACGCCTTGGTATTTCCTCCTCTTCAATTAACACTAAATCAGCCATCGTATTTTGAGTTTAAGTTGACTTAAGGGAGCTGTTTTGGTCCCTTAAATTTATTAAGGTGAAATGGTCACTAAGGATTTTGTAGCAACGCTTAAGGGAACACTTAGACAGTTAAGGGGAAAAACTTAATAACAGCCTTAAGTTCCTTAAGGAAACCCTTAGGGTTTTTTCTTGCAACCCAAGTTTCACTAAGGGTACCCTTAACCTTATATCTAAGGGATTTCTTAGCTTAAGGAGTTTCATGCAACCGGGCACAAATCTCTCCAGAGTTGTTCAGTCGGGTTCAATTCTGGCTCTGTCTAGACCACTGTAGGACATTCACAGAGATGTCCCATAGCCACTCCCACTCCAGCACGAGGCTGTTTCTAACACACTTTACTTTTGGGATGGTACTTTGCAGGTGATGAGCAGATCTGGTTTCCTTCAAACATGATGATGACTTGGAATGGTTGTTTATCAGACAAGAAAATTTTGCCTGATGTAGTCTGAGGGTTCTTTAGGTGCTTTTTTGCAAATGCCAAATGTGTTTTCATGTGTCTTCACTGAGGAGAGGATTGAGTCTTGCCACATTGTTATAAAGCCCAGATCGGTGGAGTGTTGCAATGATGATTGTCCTTCTGTAGGTTTCTCCAATCTCCACATATGGTCAGGTTCTTGGTCACCAGTCTAACCAAAGCCCTTCTCCATCAGCTGCTCAGTTTGGCCAGGAGACCAGCTCTAGGAAGAGTCCTGGTTGTTTCAAACTTCTTCCATTAAGGGTAACAGAGACTACATGCTTCTTCTCAGAAATTTTTATGTACACTTTCCAAGATCCTGTGCCTCAATGTTCCCCTGTGCCTCGATACAATCATATCTCGGAGGTCTACAGACACTTCCTTGGACTTCATGGCTTGGTTTGTGCTCTGATATGCATTATTACCTCTGGGACGTTATAGACAGGTGTTTGCCTTTACAAAATTATGTCCATTCAACTCAATTTACCTAAGGTGGATCTTAGAATTTTGTGGAAAATAATTTAATCAACAAGGTTTGTGAATACTTTCTGGATGCACTGTAAAGGGGGGTGTTGATGTTGGTGGAAAACCAGAGCCTGTGTGCTTCATGTGCTTTTCCATGTGGAGATCTTGAAAGAGGTGTGGGCCAGATATTGAATGCCACCCAAGTTATGTTTTATTTTGATGACTTATTGAGTCAGTTTATAATCTTCTAATGTTTACTATGTTATTGTTGTTTTTCCTGCAGTCGGGTTAATAAAACTTAGTTCAGTTGCAATTTATATCTGTTGTCTTTCTTGGTCACATAATGAAATACAGTGTTTACAGAAAATCTTACAATGAGTTTGAGTAAAAAACAACTATTTATATGTCAAGCTGTATTTGTCTCTTCAAATCACGTTACCCTAGTCTCAACCCCGGCACACCTACATTTTTATTATTTTAAAATTTTTAAGTTTATGAAAAGTTATTTAATGTTTGTTGAACTTGGTCTGAAATGTTCAGAGCAATCATAATAATACTGATTTTAGTTCAAAGTGAACCCACTTCTTTGATAAAAAATGATGAGGTTGCTGTCACAAAAATAAATAAATAAATACATTTCAGGCTTTAGTATAGTAAAAGTGTGAGATTTTATGTAACTTTTATATTTGCAATATCTGATTAACAGGAAATTGTTGATTTCATTAAAAATTAATTTTTATTATCATATTCAGAGAGCTCCCACAGTGTCCATAACGGGGTTGAAGATTACTAGTGCCTACATCTTAAAATAATGACCAATAATATTAGGGTTTTATTGCCTGAGGAGGGAAAATATGTTTTTTTCAGGAAGTTAAATATGTCATTAATACTGTGGGGTGTTCAGAAAAGTAATATTTTTTGGAATGACATGGAATGACTCCATTATTGAAAGGAAAGCGCAGCATATATTTACATATTCATCCAAACGCCGTTCGGCTGCATTTGCTTTGAAGCGCTGTCTTCTTCTCTTGAATTGCATCCAGGAGAGCAAAATTACAGTCTTGCGCTACAGCGCCACACTAGTCAAACTGCATTATTGCAGGCTCTTACATTAGGTCATATGAGATCAAATGACTAGTCGAAAACATATTTTTCGTCAATTTATAATTTTTTTTTAAAATTATATTTATTTTTTGTCAACGTTGTAGATAATGTAATGCAACCCTAATTGTGCAACATAGTAAAAAATAAAATATTTTCTTCAAAAGAAGATTTTGAAGATTGTTGAACCAATCCCCTTTAGTGACCGTTAACTTGCATTATTAACTCGCAACATTAAAAAAAAAAAAAAAACTCACCATGAACTCTAATTCTGTCATCTTCAGTAATGGAGCCAGTATGCAGCATTCTGTATTCATGACTACTGAAAAGTATTGCAAGCAGAAACCTGTATACAGCATATGTACATGATTACTGAAATGATAACTATTTGTTTTCTTCTTTTTATTATGTGTCAAATATGATCAAAGGGGGGATTGAAAGATTATTGTTTTTTAATTAACTTTAGTCAAATGTATTTGCAATCAACTGTAGCCAGCTGTCTTTATGTTTACAAAATTGTGAACCAAATGGCCCATATAATTATCCTCTTCAACATCAGGTCATTGAATGGGCTCTCCATGGGAGAGATTCTATCAGGTCATCAAAAGGTTACACTATCATTGGCTCTCCATGGGGTGTTATTGTATTGTTTGCAGCACATTTGTTACCAGATATAAAGGTCTGGTCTCACAGTCAGTACCTTGGGTTAAGATTGTTTGAAGGATGACATGCGAACTAACATCACTGCTGAAGAACTGCTAAACTGCTACTTTCAATAAATTCTTCTCCCCACAAGAACTTTGGTCAAGCTTACTTATTTTATGTATTAGAGAAATCTGGTACATTGGTGAGCCACCCAAACTACTGCTCAGCCAAATACAGCAAAATCTAACACAACTCCCACTCACCTGTGGGCTGAACTTTGACAGACGTCTTCTCCGAATCTTTCCGAGTCATGGCGTACCAGGAGTGATCCGGGTCCTGGATCCATTCCGAGGCCTCGCAGTAGAACTCTCCTTGGTCTGTGGGCTGCAGCTTATAGATGGTGAGACGGTAGGAAGTGGCACTGGTCTTATCCAGCCGCAGGTCTCCTGAAGACAGACGTTGGCGGTACTGTCCCCCCGGCCGTAGAACAAAGTCCCGTGACAGGGTGACCAGGTCACGTGGACCAGAATTGGGGTCATCAGCGGAACGCAGGTACCAGCCCACAGAAACGTGAGTGTGCTGGGACGTCTGGCGTGTGACCTCACAGCTCAGCTGCAGAGTGTCCCCCTCCACTTTCGAGAGAGTCTGAGCAGAGGCCGCCACCGTCAGAGTGTCTGGGATCACTGTGGAAGAAACCGGGGGATGAGATTAGTTTGAGAGCAGAGTTCATGAACAACAAAATACACCCTTAAAGCCATTAACTCCTTTTCGATTAACATTTAAACAGGATTGTCTCCTGCAGAGCGGCTCAATCTCAACCCTTTTATTAACTTATAGCCTCAAGAAAAAACAAGCCTTTTTTCGTCCTCAACAACCCCTTAATCTTCTTCTCTCGCCGTCAGCCTCTGGGTCTTCATCCAATAAATATGGCAGAATTTTTCAAAAAGTAGAGTATATATCTACAAACCGAAAGATGTACATGTTTTCTTGGGGCTGAAACATACTTTGCACAAGTACCTCATTCAAGTGTTTTATGCAACTAGCGATCCATCAGTATCGAAATTTCTCCATCTCTAACACCATGCTACCATCCTTTACATGACATTCTGCATCCCATTACCACTAGATGTCTTCATGTTGTGCTAGCATTGATTAGCACCAGTCAGATCTTCAACCTGGGAACAAAATACTGCTCTGACATCACTGTGCGAGAAATGGATTTTTCTGACAAACCAAAATCCTGGAAATAAACCTGTGTGACATCTTGAGAACTGCAGCCACAATATTTATCTGTCTCCAATGCCTCAAGTTTCTTTTTCGCATACTCTTAAAAAAAAAAAAAAAAAAAAAAAAGAATAATTACAAATCCTAAATATAGCAGGCTTTTAGCAAAATAAAGGAGCTTTATAGTTATTTAAGCAAGACTATTTGTAGATTTTGCTGTAGAAGAGATCACAATTTATTTAAATAAGTGTGGCCATAAAAGGTAATCGGTATAACACAAAACTATGTGCTTATGGATGGATCTTACATCACTGGCTGATCCTAGAATTGGCATGGAAATATAATCCTGCTGGCAGTGCATGATGAGGTGCATCTGGTGCCTCCTGCACCTAGACACCCCTTCAATGAATCCAGCATTGCATGTCTCCTGCACTGAAGACTGAATTTGACTTATGGGCTCCTTAAATAAAATTTATATTATTAATTTATTTTATTGCTGGGTATTTTAATTAACTGTATATAATTGGTTGGAGTGTTGTTAATTAGGGTCATGAATAATATTGTGGAATTATAACTTGTGGCATTGTTGTCAGGGTTTGTGTCTGTGCACATGTTATTCTATCTAAAAAATCCAATAAAAAAATCTGAGTGTTCATGAAATTTGTGTGTGTTAATTAGGCAATCTTAATAGAGAGAATGAGCATGCATAATTATATATGCAACTATGGAGTACAATATAGTACTAATATATAGTGTATGTCTAGACAAAAGTGCCTGCCAAAAGCATAAATGTAAAGCCTAATATGATCATTAATGTGATTATACATTCAGCTACAGTAGCAATAAGAGAATAGTACTGTACATTCAGCTCTTTTTAACACATTATATCACAGACAAAGAAAATGCTAAATAAAACTAAGCTTTAAACTTTAGAGTGTGCAACTTGGTTCAGCCAGGCCACTTGACGACCTCATAATATTAAACAGAGGCCTTCACACTCACTTTAAAAATGAGCCTTTATGAATCAATCAGGCTGTCTGTCTTTCTGTGCCAATGCCCCATAATAAATGAAAACCTAATAAACCGAGTGAACGGACTCACACATACACTCAGTGAAAATGAATCCACTTGGTTTACCTGTGTTGGCATTGAGGGGCATTTGCGAATGAGAGCTCAATTATTCAACTTCATGTTTGCTCACACATTATCACTGCTGAGCTAGAGCGCACGAGCCACACAAAAGGAAAGCAATGCTAATGAAACAACAGCGAGCAGGGTGGGGTGGGGACACAGCTTATATAAAACTAATGAAATGGGGAGCGATGACTGACAAAGGAGGAACAGCAGACGGCAGCGATGCAAATGAAACGAGGGGAAAGAAATGAAAGAACCAGAGGAAAGATGGCACTGTTTAACAGCAGGTTACTTCAGCACTTCTTTGAAGAATCACAGATGTTAGACACAAAGAAGCAAAATAGTGAAATGAGGCTGAAAGACTGAGAGACTGAGGTGGAGGCCCTCTGCTGGGTTTTTTAATAAGAAAACCCATGGTGTCTCTCACACCATGATATACAACTACCTCACGGTTCACAACAGAGGTAAGGATAAAAATAGAAGGGCTTTTTCCATTAGGGCATCTGATTATTCTTCCATTCTTATGTTGTGTGTGTCTTAAAGAGAAGATGAGGGTGTAGGAGTGTGAAAGAGAGCAACCGTTAACACAGATTCCTTTGTGGAGGAGTGTGAGTGTGTGTTCTTATGTAGGCGACGACCTGAGGGACAATTTTCACTACTGTAGAACCACGTACACCCCCACACTCATCGCTGACTCCATCATGCATTATGATGTAAGTAAGGGTCC
This sequence comes from Carassius carassius, assembly GCF_963082965.1. Lineage (NCBI taxonomy): Eukaryota > Metazoa > Chordata > Actinopteri > Cypriniformes > Cyprinidae > Carassius > Carassius carassius. The sequence goes on from NC_081765.1 coordinate 14,606,235, forward strand.
TTCATCTTAGCATAAACGCATGCTAAACAAACAATAAACCCAGAGTCTCCGGAGAAAACAGGATCAATACTTAAATAGCATATATCATATTCTACAGAAACAATCTTGTTACCATAACAACTACTCAGCAAGGTCCCATAGAAACAGCTAGCTGTTTCCATGCCAACATTAAATCCTCAACTTGTAAAGGAATAAAGATATTGATGGCATCAAACTACTGGCTCTCCAAGTTAAATCACCAAATCAGGCCTAAAGCGCAAAGCTAGTGCTAATCTCATGCTATTAGCCCTCAATTCATCAGCGGACCAGAGCTGATGGAGAAATAGAGGTATTTAATCGTTGATGATTGTCTAGCACTACTATAATTTATCTGAGCTCAAAATTTGAGACTTATGAATACTGAACAATTCTGTTCAAATGAACATTCTTGCATATCCTTTTGGGATAAGAAGTCAGTGGATGTTCAGGTAGGAGAGGGCGGTATGACCAAACATCACAATGCACTTTTTTTAGATTAAAATTATTTATAAATATATCTGCAAGAGGCAATTACAGGGCCAAGTACTACAGAAGCAGATATACAGCCTCAGATACAGTTTGACACTGTGCCTAAATTTTGTAGCAGTGCTGTACGTAAATGGTTTTGCTTATCGACACGAAATCCATAACGTTTTGTCAGCACAGTCGGGGAAATCATCGGACTCGCTTTTGGTGAAAATTGGAACGTTTGAACATTTTAAAGTTTTTAACATACGTTAAAATGGCCGCCAGGAAATTCGGAATGTCTGAGGGAAAATTGGTATCTACGTATGTTGTCGGCATGACCCAATGAATATTTTGACACCAGTCAATTACGATAGGCTAATGAAATCAAAAGTTATTAGCATTTTTGGAAAAGTAATAGTTTACATTTAATGGATGGTTTATTTCTCTTGAACAATAGGTGGCGCTGTTATCGAATTCATGTGGCATGATCAGATCGAGGTGACAATGGCACATATAAGGTTTGATGTAAATATGTCAAAGCATTGCATAGATACAGTCATCAGATGCAGTTTGGCATCTTTCCATGCAAATTCGTTAACGTGCTAAATGAGAACAGTTTCGTATATCGACACAAAATCCATAACTTTTTGCCAGCATGGTCTGAAGATGATCCGAGTCAAATTTATTGAAAATCAGACTGACGTTCTAGGAGGAGTTTGAAAAAGTATGGTTTTAACATAAATCAAAATGGTGGACAGAAAGTTCAGTCAATTGCCACGTTTCCAATAAATTACCAGAAACAATTGTACCAGGAACTTTTTTTCCCAGGAACTATTTCCCCCACAAACCTGTTGCTTTCTGCGTTTCCACCGCGGTCTAAAGTACCGGGAAGATTAGGCAAATAGTCTGATGACTTACTGTAGGTCTGCACGCATTTCTCAATACAAAGTACGCACATTTTGGACTTGCATCCTCGGTAGTTCGGACTTTGCGCATTCGACGCGGGAGTGTGATGGTAAATCTGCAAACAGCAGCGTACTTGATAACATCAGTCGACTCACCTTGACTACTGCAATTTACCTCACTGTATATTAACAATAAAATGAAATAGGATATCAAATACCACTGCCTCCTTTCATTTAATTTCAGCCACAGAAATGTACTTGGTTCAGGGAAATGTGTATATACAGCCATTACAATGAAACGAAATATATCAATTGCCTCTTTTTATTTTCATTTTAACATATAGATAACTTTAATAAAGACCAAAGATTACATGTTATATTTAACCCAAAATGAATTACATTTTATGTTTAACCACTAAAGAGACATCATAGCCAGCGGCACATATCAGAAGGACTAGCCGAGTCGAGACTGCTCTTGTCGGTAAACATGAGCACTAAGCTCCGGTTGATTGCGTGGAGTTGACCGTCTCCGAAATCGGCTAAACACATTTTTAAATAGGCACTGTCTTTATAAATAAACCACAGATTAGAGTTTTAAACAACTATAATCTCACCTGAAATACTTTTAAAATTACATTTCATGACACAATAAAAGTAATATTTTGAAAATGAACCGAATAAATGGTGGTTGAAATCACAATGCTGCGTGAACTCAACCAATCAGCATGTTTAGCGCCCAAGTCCCATCCCCAAAAGTTCCGGAACTTTGAAAAAGTACTAACTCGACAGCAGGGACTTTCTGAGGGGCATTTTTTTTACCCGGAACTTTATTTAGTTCCTGCAGTGGAAACACACAGAGTACCAGCCCAAAGTGCCTAGTTCCTGGGTAAAGTTCCAGCGGTGGAAATGTGGCTAATTATGGCAAAAATTTGTATCAATGTTCTCAGCATGATCCAGGGATTCTAACAACATCATGGGCGGCAGTGGCTCAGTGGTTCATGTTGGTTGTCTACAAACCGGAAGGTTGGTGGTTCAATCCCTGGCTCCACCTGACCAAGTGTCGAGGTGTCCTTGAGCAAGACACCTAACCCCACCTAAACCCAGCTGCTCCCGACGAGCTGGATGGCGCCTTGAATGGCTGAAACTGCAGTCGGTGTATGAATGAGTGAGTGAATGGGTGAATGTGAGGCAACTTGTAAAGTGCTTTGGATGGCCATGGGGTCTGTTGAAAGCGCTATATAAATGCAGTCCATTTACCATCAGACCCATTACAATAGGCTAATTTAAGCAAAAGTTATTAGCATTTTTATACATTTCATCATGACTTTTGACCAAAGGGTGGTGCTGAACTCACACTTTTTGAGGACCATCAAGGCACGGTGTCAAAGATGCTTACCAAGTTTCATAATGATACACCAATGCGTTCATAAATTATAGCATTTTATGGCAAAAATTAAAAATGGCAGACACCCAAAATGGCTGACATGGTAAAATTGACCAGTTGTGTAATATTTTGCCCAACTATTCAGAAGTTATAAGCAAAAACCTGCATTTTTCATATCTCTTGACCACTAGGTGGCACAGTGGCGAAACGCTGCAGGTAGTCTCAGGTCATGCTCAATATGTCTACAAGTAAAAATAGCAAAAAATAATAATAATTTAATCCTCTCGGACATATATATATATATATATATATATATGTTGTTGTTTTTTTGGCTTATGGATCAATAGTTATTAGCATAAACATGAGTGCAACTTTGGACAAGTGGTGGCGCTAATGAGTTTGAGTTAAAGACTCCAAATTTGCAATGGTGACTTTTCTCACTGTCCTCTATCAGTGTGCCAAATTTCACAACTTTCCTGAAAACGGTTTTATGGGCTGCCATAGACTTGCTGCGGAAGAAGAAGAAGAAAATCATGCTAACGGATACAATAGGTGCCTGGCCCCTATAAATAAATTATAAATCAGGCATCAGTGCTCCCTCACATTACATAATGTGAGTTAGAAATCAAAGACTCAGAACATTTTTCACATAATTACTGGTACTGGGTGAGCCATGTTCAAAACAATAAAACAGTCATTATATGCACATTTAGTTCAATTTGATACTAATATCTAAAGTTGTGCCATTTCTTGGCAACCGTAAAGAAGCTACGCCATGTCAAGTCTGACGTTACAGAAATTAAATCAATCCCATTAGAAATCAACAAAGCTGTTTTTTGATTTTGCTTTTTTAACCTATAAGACTACTGTATATAAGACCTATAAGACACAAATTAAAATATGAGAAATGAACTATTGTTCAAAAGTTTAGAGCCGGTAAGTTGTTTTTAAAGAAATTAATTATTTTAGTAGGCAAGGAGGCATTAAATTTGTTAAATTTGCAAAATTATTTCATTGTTATCCTATTTCTAAATATACTAAATATTTATATTTCAAATAAATGCTGTTCTTTAGAACGAACTATTCGTCAAAGCACTCCCTGAGCATGCCCTCATCCATGACATGGTAACAATATGGGGATAAACTTATGAGATGATCTTCAGGTTCCTAAAGTAACAACAGGCTGTCTTTGCAGTCCTGGCTAGTGACAGAAGTACATGGCATTTCATGCCAAAAGATAATGATATTGCCACTCTTGAGAATGTCAATCAGCTCCTTCAACCACTCTATAACCTTACTGATGTCCGGGTCACAATATCCTATCCTTACGCACACCGGTACTGGAGCACATTGGCAGCAAAATCCTCTCTGAGCAAGCCGAAGACAATCTACTCATCAGACAGATGAAGCAAGTAATGAGAGAAGACTTGCAAGGGAGATACACAGAGCAGGTGGAACGAGTGCAACATATCTGCAGCTTTATGGATGCCCAATTTAAGAGAAGCTTCTGTAAAAACTGGATGACACAGTTGAGGCATGCGTGTAAGAAGCTTTGAATCTTGCAACAGCAGTTCCTGTGGATAGAGAACATCCTCAAGCAGAAAGAGGAGAAAATTGGGAAGAAGTGGGAAGCAGCAGTACAAGGCAACCTCAGGAAATGAGAATGTCAGTGATAAGGTGCTTAAAGTGATAAGCGTGGACACTGACCCACTGACTTGGTGGAAAATGCATGCTCTTCTGGCAAATGTGGCCAAAATGTATCTTTGTGTCCCTGCCACAAGTGTACCTTCAGAGAGGATGTTTAGTACAAGTGGACACATTCTCTAACCTCAGCGGTCAAGAATGACCCCTGAAAATCTCAACTTGCTTACATTTCTTCATCATAATTTTTTTTTTTTTCATAAAAAGGTTTGTTACAATAAACCATGTTTAACCAAAAACCATATCAGTTTTCATTCCAGGGTCATTGTAGCTGATGATTATAATAATAATGATTTAGTTTAATATCATATTAAATGTTTAATATCATTTAATATCATAATACCGCGGAACCGTGATATTTTCTGAGACTATTATTATACCGTGAAAATCCCATATCATTACAACCCTATTTGGCAGCAAATCAGCATATCAGAATGATTTCTTAAGGATCTTGTGATGGATGTTGACAATTCAGCTTTACATCACAGGATTAAATCACATTTTTCAATATTTCACATTACAGTTTTACTTTTACCCAAATGCAGCCATGGAAAAACCTTACCAACTCTTTACCAAATTTTAAATATCAAGGGGAAAATATTAAACTTTTTTGATAGTTGATGCATTCAGTTCTTTTAAAAAGTAAATGTGTTGCACCAGATGAAGGGGTACTTTTTCGGTTATGGGGGAATCAGAGACGAAATATGTTTAGAAACCAGATGATTTTTGAATTCCCTCTGTGGAAATATTGCATTGAGTGTTATATCAAAATTTCTAAAGGCTGACATATTTCTAGTGTAATGTCACATTGTCAAAGCACTGAGCCCTAATATCAGGCATCATGGATTCGGTGACCTCTATCCAGACTGGTTTAGGGCCGACATGCAGGTGTGATGCCAGGGGCACATACTCAGAAATGAGATACAGCCTGCAGGGCCAGATGATGATTCTATTTCCATCTTGCACATGGTTTGAGATTTCTGTTCAGACCATTCTAATCCCACTGGTCTGTGCCATCTATTCACTTAAAAGCTATCAGACGAGCAAAATTCACTAAATTGTGCAGATGAACCTTGTTAAATTTTATGTGAATTCCCTGACCTGAGCAGATGGCAAACAAGCACCATTTGGCATCTATCTGAGGCGTTCGCAATACAGGCCTTTGCATTTGGTAAGGAAAGCTCCAAAAAAAAAAAACCACACAAAAAAAATATACAATGGAGATCAAAATTACAGACCAATCTATAAATACTTGATTTTTCAGAAATATTTTTTAAATCTTCATTGCTCAAAATTTGAAGGATTATTAGCTGTGGGTGTACCACTGTTGTACTAAAATGTTTGACAAAATTACCAAGGCATTTCAACAAAAAACTTTATATTGTGGAAAACACAGTGATCAAAATTAGAGAACATTAACCACTGTATTGGAGGGTTACAGCTGTCAGAAATTAGTAGGATGTGTAGAGGTCCTTGCTTTGAATGACCACAGGATATCACTAGTTTCTCACACTGTGCTGGTGTGATTTTGGTCCACTCCTCTTCCACTTTCTTCCATAGTTCATAATAGGGGTGACCCCACATAGTCGACGATTCGATGCTTTAATTCAAAGAGCCCGATTCTGCGCTTTTCTGTCACGGAAGTTACATTGTTGTTTAGACCTTCGTATTGTGACCTTATCAAAGAACCTAATAAAATATGAAAATATATATTAAATATATATGAGCGCTCAAATGTCTGATTTCACATAGAACTTGCAGTTTTCTCCCAATAAGTTAATATGCAGCCTATTATGATAAAGCCGTGAATAAGAATCTGAAAAAAAAGAAAGAAGCTTCAAATTAATATTTTAAAGTGAGTGAATAAATCCACCACCCCTATAGATTTGTGTTTCATTTTCCATAATCCGTGACCGACAGAGGAGCATCTTGGCGGCAGGAATTTAAAACTTTACCAAGACTCAAACTGACACAGGCAGAGACTGGATGTTTTCAAACAGGTAGGGTACAAGTGATTTCAAAACATTTCAGCCGGTGTATATATGTCGTGGATATATTCTTTACCTGATATAAGATGCTTTGATTTTGGTTTTGAGTCAAGTGCTTCATTGTAGTACTACGGTGATATCTCTTCAGTGCGCAGCATGAGCAGGACAAACAACAAAGCAGAATATTAATAATTATGACTGGATTCTCACACCCATACCATTATAATGAGAAGACCATTATACTAAAACACTGTGAATTTTTAGAGTTTGACTGCCATGTTTCTGCACATTGTTTTGTGAAGAACGCGTCCACAAAATGAGTTCATTCAGAGCTGCTCAGACATGTTAATTTGCATTTGGGCTCTGTTTGCAGATAGCCTATAAGTCCTAATATTAACATTATGTTGTATAAATAACAAAGCGTATTCTACATAAAATTATGAGTTTAATCCCGTTGATTAAAAACTTGCTATCAAATGCGTCACTCTACTGGTCATCTTCAGCACGCGCAGCTCAAAACAGAAATGCAGAACATTAATAACTACTGTCATATAGGCTTTTTTTAATAATCAGAGCACTATTGTAAAAATTGTGAATTGTTAGGGTTTCGCTGACGTTTAGTGTTAACTATCTTTTAATCAAAACGTAAAATTTTTTTTTACCCCATTTGTATCTGTGAGGCATTTGTTACACAATTCTGTCAAATGTCTGACTTGACTCAATGTATTTTGCCCCGCCCCCAAACATATGATTCGACAATCAGTCGAATATCAGCAAGACTCGAAGTTTCCGATTCGACTATGAAAATCCTTAGTCGGGGACACCCCTAGTTCATAAATTTGCTTTCACCCTGCCATGTAGCTGTATAAGCAGCCCAACTCCCGCTGCAGAAAACATCCTCCAAACCATGACAATTCCTCATCCACATTTCACTGACCTTTATGTACTTGGGCTTCAATCTTTCTTCAGTTTGATGCCGAACATAATATTTACGATATGACCTAAATAAATTAAACTTGCTTTCATCACTAAAGTAAACTTTGGACCAGCTCTCCTCTGCCCACACAGCATGCTCCTCAGCAAAGGTGAGCTTATCCTTTGGATTCTTCTTGTTGATGAGCTTTCAGTCTGACTTCTCTTAAACATGCCAAGACAGATCCTAAAGACCCCGTTTTCGTTCTTTGTTTCGTGGCAAAAAGAAGTTTGAAAAGGCTGAGCAACAGTATACTGTTAACAAACTTTCCAACACCCCCGCACTGCTGGAGGTAGGGTATAAATTAATGTAAACGTATCACGACGCTCGTGTGTATCCCCTAAACAAAACATCAATGAAATGAAGAAGTGAAGGCAATCTAGGTATGAAAAGGGCACCAATGGTCAGAATATTATAGACAAAAGAAACATGTTTAGCAGAAGTTCAGAGTCAAGTATCATGTTTGCAACACAAAATAACCATTCCATAATTAGTCCTTTATTGGAAGTGTGAATGGCTCATAGTCTGAAAACTTAAGCATGCTGTGGGGAAAAAAAAAATATTGGAATCAGTTTGTTGCTTTATTTTATTAGTGTTCATTTATTTTATTAAACTGGATAAATTGTTTTGATAAAAAACAACGGTTTATTATTGTATATTCGTTTGGCATTTCATTAACTGTATACCCTTTGAATTCGCTTATTGAAAGAACAACAGCAGCAGTATGGTGTAACATTTATTTGAAACATGTATTTGGTACTTGCTACTGTACCTTATATCTTTACTCTTTCCTTTCAATCTTTTCATGGTTTTGGAATACTTGCCTCGGATGATTTCTGCTTCGCTTTTAGCATAACTCCAGGTCATCGACACCAAGCTTCGTTACTATTTCTTTGCATGAATGAAATACTGTATCTTTAAAGTCTGTCCGGGAGCGATTGAACAGGTGAGGATATATTTGTGCAGGTCAGCTATTCGACGCTCCAGTGTATTCAGGAGATGTTGCTCTCCTTAATAATGACCTCCGCAGAATGAGGAACGAACCGAGAGAAACAAAATGAGAAACAAAAAAATGCTAATAAAAATTTTCCTTTCTCTTTGGAGTGTTACAATCTCTTGGTGCATAAAGTAGATCTGTAAAGTTGCCCTGTAAAGGCCAAAGTTTTAAATTCAAAAAGATATTCTTTATAAAAGTTAAGACTTGTCCATGCACTCCTAAAACAGCTTGTTCTAAAACGCCCCCACATCTCTACGTCAGTATAAGATTTGCATAACACTGCCCAAATGTTCACGAAAATAAAGAAGGCATAGCTTTTATTCTCTCTGTTGCCGCCGCTGCCATGTTGTGGAGTAGCTGTGTGTTTCATTCTGAAAGTGAAACTACTTGTTTGACATTCCAAAAGAAGACACGACTAGAAATCAGTGGTTAAGTTGTATTTCAACACTGTTCCAGAACAGTCGAGCCCAAATATTCAGATGTGTGCTGCGCATTTTATGGAGGATGAGGACTGTTTCGTGAAACAGTAGCCTGCAATGCATCTGTGGCACAACGTATTTTTATATAAAGTGGGGCAGTTCAAACGTTGCAAGGACAGTCTGGTGCTTCTGACTCACAGCCTGCAAGTACATTACTTATATTTAAATAATTTGATTCAATGATGATGATTCAAACCCGGGTTATGAGCAGTGTAGAGTAGGGTTGTTTTTTGTTTCTCAGATCACAAATGCAGACATGGTTTGTTTACGCAGCGCGATACACAATGCGTAAAAAGACAGTATAAGTCATTATAATCAGTAGTTATGTCCCCACTGGATGCAACAAATGCCTTGTTTGTAATGGGTTTTATTGGTTTTGTCTTATCTAGTAATGTCCGGATCACAAACTAAACTTTCTATTTAACTGGATCTTCTTTAGTGAACCGGCCGAACCAAATCACCAAATTGAACTGAATCTTTTGAAACAGTTTGCGTTTCCAGTACCCACTAATCCACAAATTATTAAAGTTATTCGGTTTATAAATGCGCCTTAACCTCCCTCTGATATGAAATAAACCAATATCCCGAGTTATTCAGTTACTCCTAAATGTACATTGACTGAACTGCTAAAAGAGAACCGTTGATGGAGTGTGCATGTGCAGAGCAGCTGGACTGAGTCTCGTGCTGCAGGCCTGGGAGACGGCATAATATGTTAAGGGGCGTAACATTTCTGCCATGCGCTTGAGGCATTCAGCCAATCACAATGCACTGGATAACTGGACAATCAGAGCACACCTCGCTTTTCAGACCGATGAGCCTTGTAAAAATCGACATGTTTCAGGAGGCGGGGCATAGGGGAGAAACAATAAAGTGCCTTATAGGGAAGATAAGTTGCACCAGGTGTCAGATAACACCAAAACCTTGGAGATCTGTTAATTATCTCTAATTTTGATCAGAGTTCTTTTTCATAAATATAAATGTTTATACTGCTTCAGAATAAAATTAATTTATAAAATATGCTTAAAAAACTGCCCTTCTACTCCTGTTAGGATAACTTAAATATAACTATGCAGTGACCTTAGGTTATTCTCTAATTTTGATCTCCACTGTATGTTGGTTCATGGAAAACATGGTTTGTCAGCTCATTTATCTGTGAACTAGAGGTAAAAAGAGCTTACTGGTCACTTTTTAAAAGATGTATTTGTTACGAGTGGGGAAAGTCAGTTAGTAGGCCGTTAGTTCTCAGTTTCTTTTTACCTAGAAAAAGTGTCTGTTTATAGAGCCCAGGGAACCCATAATTTCCCAAAATGACTGGCTTTCCTATAATGAGCTGGCAGTGATGACAGCGCTCTTAGGTGAGGTGCTAACCCACAAAACCCATCCAGTGCTTAACAAGTAAGCAAGCTGCATAGGTATCAGAGATTAGCACGAGGGATAACTTGCATTCTCTAATTGGCAACCGCAACTCAATTTGCCATGCAGATGAGTGAAGACAAATGCTAAAGAGTGAGTGCTGATCCCTCCTGGTGCTCAAGCAAATGAACCTCTCTCTGCTAACCTCATCTCCATTACAATATCAAACACCCGCTCTGCCAAGTGAAGCCTGACAATTAACATAATCTAGCAGTTAATGCAAATGCAAACAAGTTAAGGATTCATTTAACAATTAGAGGAGTGGATGAAGGTCAAATGGGGAATACATATCTCCTCTCAATAATGCAGCAGCTTCCTCAAAACACAAGATGAAAGAGAATGACACTTAAAAGAAAAGAAGCTATAACGGACATATGTGAAGTTCTGTAGAGGGCAGTTCACTGGCTGCTTGGCATGTTGTTGTAAATTCAGTGACACACTTACTGTAAAATCAATGACAAAGAAACTACAGCTCTGTTCCAAACTCTAATGAGGTGCATTGCTGTATGCTGCCTAAAATCATAAATGCATCCAAAATCATAAATGGAATCTCCAAAGTGACTGATTTGGAACAAACTACAGAACAAGACACTCCATAAATGAAGCAAAAGCGAATGGGAGATTCGACTTGATTTCTAATTAGGGGTTGCATGACTACCGATTTCTGCTAGTCTATTTCTTATTTAAAAAATACTTGAGTTACTCGACTACTCAAGGTTCATGCTACTGTAAATGTAAAGACATAAAATAGTTCTTATCAATAAATGCTTATTAATTCATAGCCTAATGCAACAATTACATATGTAACAATATCTGTAACAATCTGTAACAAATCACAAAATGATTCGTATCATTCTGCATTCTGATAAAACCAGGTGGAACGATGTACAGTTACTTGATAAGACCATTATGACTATCTTTGTTCATAGTTATCACTGAACACGTATGCCATGTTAAACTAAAATAATTATTAATTAAAAAATATATATATTTATCCTGCAAGCAGAGACGTCATGACAAACGTTTTGTGACCATTTGAACACGCCTGAATTAATTCAATACACACATTTTCATTACGCAGAACTCTTTCTTGTCCACGCAAACCAGCAAAAGATAAAGTCACAAACATGTAGGACAAGTAGAAAATGTATATGTATCTAAGTTGATTATTAGCCTACTCTTTAGAGAGAACTGGTTTGGTTTTGAGAGACCAAGACGTGCGACGTCTGTTTGATTGGTGAGCGCGATTTGGTTATTCCATTCATTCGTATATCGTAGACTAAGGTTTAAATCATTGCCTTTTAAATATGTACAAATAATAGAACGTGTATGATCTATTATTATAGGTGATATTACTCTTGCCAAGCTCTGATTTCTGAGAAATGCACGAAGAGGCAACAGCAATGCGGTGTTTGATGTGCGCTCTTTTCATTCATAAAATTTACATTCATTCATGTCACACTCTATTGCGTGACTTTAGAGGTCTGTGTATGTATAATAATATGCCGGCCGCACCAACCATTTTTATCCATCCTTAAACTAGCAAAAGTGGACTCAGACATGCCTTAACCGCAATTGCGCTTTGCGCTTTAGATTGTGAAAATAGGGCCCTTAGTGGTGATGACATTGAAGGCATGAAGTTGTTTATAGCTGAACAGCTTCTGGAGATTGTATATGAACTTCATAAGAGAAAATTATAGAAAGAGAATAAAATCCTAAGAGTTGTGTTCATTTGTGAAGATTATTTATTAATTATTAAGATTAACAAAAAGTGTAAGAATCAGAAACTTTTGTTGGTCAGCAATATTTCAAAAGCCAATGCAAAAAAAAATTTTTTTTTTTAAGAACAGAAATCCATCTTTGGTTTAGAAGTTTTTTTTTTTTTTCAGCAGGTTACGATGTCTCAGACGCCATGTATGTAGGCAGCACACTAGTTTTTGCAGCTTGTGTCAGCAAAACGGCTCTCCGCCCTCCAGTTTTTCACCTTCCCTAACTCATTCAATCCTATTATCTATAAAATTGTACTTCTATTTCTTTTCCTTCATTCTGCCCTCTTTTAAAAGGTGAGCAGTCCTCCCTCTGGTCAGCATTTTAAGTGCAATCACACAGCTTCTGAGAGCAAAATAATTGGCAATGTGTGACTAAAGGAGAGACACAGAGAGAGGTGAGTAGATAGACAGGGACAGAAGAGATTTAAAGAGGTCGTCAGAACAACAACTTGCACCCCACACTCAGTGGGAGAGCTGCAATTCACTGTCACATCAAAAGCACAGTGGAAAGAGAGAGAGGGAGAGAGAGGAAGAAAATGGTTCATCTATTCACTCTCACTCTCTCGTTCCCTGTGACAGATGCAAAGACACCAAATCAGACTGTATGTCAGCCCAGTGCACCACCAGACTTTTATTTATATAGTCTCTTTCAATTCAACCTTGTCTTCTCATCCCTTCTTCTCTGCCCCACTACCCTGCTCTCTCTCTCTCATGCTATTCAAACACACACTCACCTCTTTGTGTTTAGTGCACATTTCAATTGAAATGTTTTTGGATGCCATCGAATAATGAGATGTGAAGCGGAGCAGAGGAACATCACAGCAGCAAAAAAAAGTGTTATGTTTTGGTACATATTGATACGAGCCTCCTATTATACAACAACCACATAAACACAGCTAAATGAAAAGACGATTTGATTGGAGAATGGAAGAGATGAAGTTCAAGGAGTGATAAATTTAATGCAACTGGTCATTGTTGCTTCATTTCTTTCTCCTCATGTGGTTTATTATTCTAGTTTAAGCCATATAAAGCACTCATTAAAGGACCTCTTGAACATGATAAAGAATTGGTTTCCATCAAGGCTATCTTTTTTTTCATGGGTGCTTGGTTGTAAATACAGGTTGTTTTAGAGACAATCATCTGAATTTTTTCTGGTAATATATATATATATATATATATATGTAATCATATACAAGTTATTAAAAATAATCAGTTGGATTTTCAAAATAAGAAAAAATAAGCAAAATATTTATATTAGTTGTTGTTAAATCTTAATTTTGATAAAAGAAAATTTTTACCTATATTAATTTTAAAAATGTTATATATTTTTTAATATATATATATATATATATATATATATATATATATATATATATATATATATATATATATATATATATGTATGTATGTATAAATTTAATTATTCTTTTGATAAAGTTACCTAAAAAAATATATTTAATTAGAAACAAGTCAATTTTGAATGGGGAAAAATGATAAGAATGCTTTATGCCACTATAATGATCCAGTCATGGCATCTACCAGCAGAGGCTAACTTGATGCTAAACAGCAAAACCTTGACCTCTTGGTCTCCACAACAGAGAACAGCTTCAAGATGGAACAGATAATAATCAAACCAGCACACAATCAATAGAGAACACACACACACACACACACTATGATTGAGACCACATAGCACCATGCAATCTTCAAATTAATGCCGTGGAGAATTGGTCTTGAGAGGGAACAGAGACCCACATGAATCAGGTTCAAGAGCTCTCAATTCATAACAGGCATTGAAAGAAAGAGAAAAAACCTCCAAACCACTGGAGTCATTAGTCACTATCCAGTGATCTATGCGCAATCACTCAAGGCTTTCTGGAAGCCTGCTCTGAGTGTAGAGTGCTGGGAGCATTTGGAAGTGCTTCCATGCTGTCATTAAACCCACCCTACTCAGGGGAAGGCATCAGTATGCCAGACTCAAATGAGATCTGCTCTCAAAACCAGCCGTCCTTTTTTTCTCCCTTTCCTTTTTAAAGGTTGAAAACACCGTCTTAAAGAGCTAAACATTCAGCTGCATTCCCTAGAGAGGAATGCAGCGATTCCTGTCTTCAATTCGGACATTAAGGAAGCATTCTGTTGAGGCTACATGGAGAGCAGTGTGACAGTCGACCCTCTGTGGAAACGCAGACTAAAAGACGAATACGCATCAGCTCAAGTACCATGGCAGAAACGCAAACCCACCTAAGTCAAAACTTACTGCTTATTCAGGAGTCTAAACGCTCAATCTTGAACATTTCAAGAATATGTAATGAATCTCCAGAGCTGTGAAAAAGGCAGAATAACTCATGTTTCATTTTTAGACTCTTATCAAGCTTGAATCACTCAGAGAGACATAAATATACTCCATTCTGTTTAGACTGTAAAGAGGTAAATGCAATTTCCATTGGCTTGCTAAAGAAATAAAGCTCTAGGTTGATTGTGAGCAACTGCAGGGTGAGTTGCCCTCTTCAGTTTTACTGTTTGCACTGACTAAATTAATCCCCACTGCCTCTAAAGATGAATTATCAATACAAGCACAGGAACAATATGATTCAACCTGCAGGAGTCCAGCAAGAAGAGGTATATGTGGGAGTTGGTTTGTTTTAATGGCCAACTGAAAGGGTTTTTTATTGATACATAACCATCTCTAGAAAGGCTGGCTGAAGGCCAAAATAATACACACATAAATGTATTAAAAACTTAATAAAAACAGAAGAGGCACACAAAATTGAAGTAAATTAAATATTTATTTTAGACCAAAAATAGCATTATTATTATTTCACAAAAAAAATGTAATGTTCTTAAAATGTTGAAAAGAAATAATTGAAATAATTATTTAGATTAAAACAAATAATATATTATTTAAAAAAAAAAAAAATATATATATAACAGACAGAGAGATAAACACAGACAGACAGATGATAGATGTGCAGGGCTTTTATGTTAGGTTTGTTTACAGCCAGTGTGTTTGTGGTGTCTTTGATCCTGACTTCTTGCACTGAGACATGACAACAGTAACCACCAGCACACTGCGCTTGTGTGTACTGATGACAAGGACGAGAGAGCAAGTGACACATGGACCGACATAACAATAGGGGACTGACATGAAAAGAACAAACACCATGGAATGAACAATGTTACGGAATGCCTCAGCGAACATATTTCACCCATGTCTGAATTAAGACTTCCTCCGCTGTTTTGGAGTGTATGTGGGAACTCTATGGGGGTTTCTCTCTACTCCAAATCTAATTAGAGACCATCAGAGCTGCAGCCATTGTAAAGGCTGCTAAGATAATTAGCTCCTCTAATTGCATTCGGAAATATTGAATATAGGGGTATGAGAATGAACACTGCTAGTTTCTCCTCCAGGAACAGACAGTGCCTCTCCCCGTCTCTGATTCGCTCTCATTTTCTCTCTCTGATAAAGGTCAAACAATATCAGTTTTAGTTTAGAGCTCTATGAGAGTGCAGCAATTGGTTAGGTGAGGGGAAACAGAGTAAATAAGACTAAAGCACCTCATTGACTTGTTCTTTTTGTACCTGCCCTCAAGAAACAAAACAGCTTTTGTCAAATGTGTGCTGGGGCTAACCAAGTACACATGTATACAAGACACGCGAAAAAGGCAATCATAAAACACTCAAACACACACACACTAACCGATGCAAGTAGAAAAGTAATATATTTGATGGCTGGTATGGATCGAGGGCCATGCTAAATAAATATTATTGAGGTCAACTGAAATGTGTTAATACTGCTGCCGGAGTGAATTTTATTTTTTTATTTTTTGCAATGTGCATGAAAAATAAAATGGTGAAAAGCAGTCTAACATTAACATATTCAGCGCTTGGTATTACAAATGCTTACCAGCAGCTGCCTGGTACAAAAACACACAAATTTGAAACCTGTGCAATAGCAAATGTGTGTTTACATGGTAGGAAGAAGACATGATGCATGTTATAGCTATTTCATGACATAAAAAAAAAAAAAAACAATCTTGTTCTAGAACAATTTTTATATATATATATATATATATATATATATATATATATATATATACATACATATACACATATATATACATACATATACACACACACACACACGCACACGCACACAGGTGCTGGTCATATAATTAGAATATCATCAAAAAGTTGATTTATTTAACTAATTCTAATAAAAAAGTGAAAATTTTATATTATATTCATTCATTACACACAGACTGATATATTTCAAATGTTTTTTTTTCTTTAATTTTAATGATTATAACTGAGAACTAAGGAAAATCCTATAATGGTAGAGTACTTTGAAATGAAGACACAAGCACTTACTACTCATCTCACTTGCACCAAAACAGATTAAAAACAGTAAATGTAGTAAATAGTAAATGGCATTATCAATAATTTAAACATTCTCCAGCACCTTATGGCCTTAATCTAACATTATGATCAAATATGCTTTGGCTGCTGCTATTCTTATGTGTTTTGGGGGGGACAATAAGTTTTGAAATGCCCAAGGAACCACTGAACAAACTAGCAACCATACCGCAACCTGTTAAATAGCAGCAAGCCACAATACTCTAGCATCATGTCAGTGTGTTTTGAATGGGCCAGTTTCGTGCCCAGAAAAAGTCAAAATCTGATAATTACTATTATCTTATGCTTTCTAATCACCATGAAGCCTTATGAAGAAATCGCCATACATGGCCAAAGGAACAAACACAAACCAAATGCCCTCACACACATCCCCACTAATGCTTCTTCATGCACAATCTCAAATAACAGGAATAGAAAAGCTATAGCCACTGAAAGGATGGTGAATCAGAGATGGCTGGTGGACACGGGAGGAAAGAGAAAGGCCAAAGAGAGAAGAACGATGGAGGCGGGGAAGGGAAAGAATAGATGAAGCATGGGGTGTGCATGCGTGTGGAAGGGGTGGAGGTCATGGGAGGCATGGAAGAGGAAGTGCAAATCATTAAGGAAATGCGCTTCAGCAGTCAATGCAATAGTCATGAGCTGTTCAGCTGTGTTCTGCTAAAATCTGCATCTCAAACAGTGTTTTTACTGATTTCAAAATAACACACAACAATTTCTCCCTTCACCATGAAAATATTCAAACCTCAAAACTGAACTGATTAGAATAAATTGAAAATAACAGTGAAAAAAGAAACAAGGACATACTGTAATATACCAAAATATACCAGCATGCATTCATTTAAAATGCATGCCTGCGATTCGAGTTGGTTTAAAGTCTTATAAAAATGTATAAACCATTTTAGTCCAAATGAAATGGAATCTATGCATGTAAACATACACTGCCGCTCAAAAGTTTGGGGTCAGTAATATAACTTGAATACTTTTATTCAGTGAGGAAGCATTAAAGTGTTCAACAGGGACAGAATTGTTTGTATAATTATAAATGTCTTTATTATTTCATTTAAATACTGTTCTTTTGAAATTCTTTTCATTAAGAATCCTGAATAAAATGTTTCATGGTTTCCACAAAAATATGAAGCAGCACAAGGTTTCAACATTGATTCTTGAGCACCAAATCACCATATAAATGATTTCTGAAGGATCATGTGACACTGAATACTGGTCTAATGACTGCTGCATAATTAACTGCTGCTAAAATAACCGATTAACTGCTAAAACAACACTACTAAATACAACAACCACTAAACACAACTTACACAAATTTTCAACGAAACGAGCTGTGATTGGTTGTTTTACAATTCAGATATATGGTGACTTCCTGTCTAAATGGACATTCCTTGACCAGAATCATCAACCATGCGGACCAGACCTTTGTCATCTGGCTACGCAAGACTAACGACTACCCAACAGCTGGAGCTCAGGTTCAGTCATACTGCTCAATTGGGCGCCACTGTTTACTAAATTTTAAAAGTGAAAAAAAAAAACTGAAACTGAAAGCTGATTCAGTCATAAATCAAACACTGAAAGCAAATGCTGAACTTTCCTTTTGTATGTCCATACTGATTCATGTCATGTTTCAGGACACACTCCACCCAGTCTTGACAAAAGCAGAAAACTCACAGGAGCAATCTCAGTTAATCTCTCAAGACTACACAGAATAAAGTGTAGTCTTAATAAATGGAATCCATCACTTTTATCGTGTCTCTCAATGACTCGACGAGAGCTGTGCTTGAGTGTGAGTGCTTGTGTAAAAGTTTTTGAGAGACTTGTTGGCACATTTAATCTGTTTTCTACTGGAGGGAATGTGGGAATACTTTCATAAGCAGGTTATAAACCCAGCCATTCTTTTTCCATAGGATATCTAAAGAAATATTTTTTAGACATCCCACATGGCTTCACAGCATAAGTGAGAATAAATCCAAAAATGTTACTGCGACGTTTGTTTGCGTCAATTTATACTGTGCTGTCAAGTTTCTATTATGACAATCTGAGATGCACAGAAAATACACAGAAAGCTACTAAATAGACTAAATAGAAAAAATAAATGACAAAGTGAGAGGAGTAAACAGTTAACGAGAGACAGAACGTTCTCATGTTGTTTGAAGTGGTGAGTTGGTTAAGCTTTTAACCTATGGAGTTGGGATGAGAGCAGTCGACACAGTGGGGGATCCATCCATAATATAACACTCCACAGCTGGACTGATGAGCATAGGCTGGGCTTGCACACAATCCGCACCAACAGAACCGCGCAGAAACATGCAGATTACAGCACAATCTGAACGCCTGTCATTAAGTTCTACACGTTTCTAGTGCCTTGAATGTAAATTCAAAAAGGCAATTTCTGCAACATTAGCAGAACCAAATAAAACTATTAAATATTACATAAAATCCACCTCATTTTTAACATATTATCATAATCAGAAACACACTGGTTTGTAGCACAGATACTTTTAGTATTTACTGCACTTTGTTAATCTTCTAGTTGTTTATGCATACCAGTGAATGAAACGTTGCAAAATAATGTGGCTACTGAATAGGTCTCACAAACAATTCCCCAGTCTTCCATAATAGCACCGGACATACTGTACCCCCGGTCCGTCCTAAACTTGCAGCACTGATTATGCTAACTGCATAAAACAGCACTGTTTTGAAAAGCAGTGACTGAAAACCCGGTGTAAAAAAAAAAAAAAAGAAAACTTTTATTTTTAATGAACAGCTATTAAACTGATACTCATACTTAAAATAATTTTTTTTTTTTGCATAAACCACTTACCCCCATGTCGTTCCAAACTTGTAAAAGCTCCATTTATCTGCGGAACACAATTTAAGATATTTTGGATTAAACCTGGAGACCTGAGACTGTCCCATAGACTGCCAAGGAAATAACCGTGGCAAGGTCCATAAAAAGTATGAAAAGTCTGCCATCAGATGTGCAATCTGGGTTATAGGAAGCGACGGGAAAACTTTTTGTGAGCGAAGCAAACAAAAATAACGATCCTTTTATGGACATTGACACTTTTATTTACTTGGCAGTATATGGGACAGTCACAGGCCTCCCGGTTTTCATCCAAAATATCTTAAATTGTGTTCCAAAGACGAACTGAGCTTTTACAGGTTTGGAACGACATGAGGGTAAGTGATTCATGACAAAATTTTCATTTTGGGGTGGAGTAACCCTTTAATGCATCTATTCAGCCACACGTTGTCGATGCGCGCATTTTTTATGGAGAAGTGTTCTAATCTTTTTTTATATCGCACAGCAAAGAAACAAGTCAACAAATAAGATTCTCACTAAACCTAGTGACGGTGAATAGCAAAGGAAGAATCTGGAACCAGCTGACAAGTGGGTTCCAGATTCTTGGGAGCCTCTGGTGCATAGTAATAATGCTAGCCTAGGTGTCCATAATAAAGAAAATAGAAATAGGTATTTGAACCAAATAGAACTGGAAAGTATTAGTATTAGTATTAGTATTAGCCTATTTACTGTGAGGATACTTCTATGTCTGAGTGCACTTTTTATAAATTTAATTATACTATATACATCTTTTGTGCATAGTCCTAGGCTTTACTAATCAGACTGGACCAGTTTCTGGAAAAATCAGTCACAGCTTTAAAGAGGCCTGCCGCCTGAGGTAATTCCCTCTATCAGATAAAGCATATCTAGATTGAAAATGGAATATTTGACACAGGTTCCATAGAACATCAATTTAGCAAGGTCTTAATTGTACTGGCACTTGATGCTGCAGTGGGGATCGATAGTCATGTAGTTAAGAGCAGGCAGGCTTCTCCAGCTCCATCTGAAATTCATAGCAGCCTTTATGATGAGAGACTATTAGCTATCCCTTTAAAGAGAGCATCCCCAGTGCTGTCAGAGTGGCTGTCAATCCTCATTCACATCTACAGGCCTATTGGCCCCTTTACTTTAATATTTCCCTTTAAACATGAAGTACTACAAGGAGCTCTCTTATACAGTGCATGCAGTCTACAAAGAGCAAAATGAAGCAACACTGTAGCATCTTCACAATGTCTGTGTGGGTGTACATGTGCATTTCCACAGTGAAAACCAACAGCTCCTTAAATCTCACTTTGCCGTTCACACTTCATTAGATCCAGTCCTGTAAAAAGGTCACTGTAGTTCTGTAGCATCTGCACCGATCACATCGTAGTAATTCTCTCTTGCACGCATACATCTTCGTGCAAAGACCCAGAAACACTCTCTCTAAAATTACACCATGTCCAATTGCCACTAATCTCAGCAGCATGGGGTCCGCCTGGCTTTCTGAGGGAGAGAAAGAGATAGCAAAAACAACCTTGCTAAAACCTCTTTGTGACAGAAGAAGTTGTGATTATTTGAGACATAGTATGGACAAAAACAGCCTGTTAGCCCACACAGACTTGTAAAGTTCTGCTCAAGATGACATATTTATATTTTCGAAAGAAGAAAAAAATATTGAGGAGTGTTTGCCTGTCCAACAATCATGTTATGAGTTGTTTTTATTGTGCTGCTATTATATTGCTAGGGTGTTTTTGTAGGTGGTTGCTAGGGTGTTGTCAGTGATTTCTTACTGCCATCAAAGCAACTATCATGACTTTTAATCCAAGTATCTAGGGACCAGAATATGATATATCTATATTAAAATTTTATCAGACACCGATAAGGTCATATTTTTTGGTTTATGGCTATTAAGGGATAACTGGCTGATATTAAAATTATATACAACTTTGTATAAATAAACTGCACTATAAACTAAATGTAAATAATTTAAAAGCACTTCATCAGTCTAAAATGCTGCAATCATACCGTAGCCAGCTATAATGTCACAGAGGTCCGGACCTCAGAAATAAAATGTATTCTCTAAATGACAAATCTGCTGTTCAAAGCTCATCATATAAGTGTCTGCATGTATAATTCAGTTCAGACAGTTTGCAAGAATGATTAGCGCTCGTGGTATGAAAATGAGCGCTTCGAGATACTGGTGGAATCAACAAGGATTTAGAAAATTGTGAGTCAGAGTTGCTAGATCCTTTGGACATGTATTTTCTACTTAATTTTACACTTTAGAAAGTGAATAGAGCAGACAGTTGCAGTTTAAGGTTAGCGATATCTTTGTTTTATCTTATTTACAATAGCTTTGAACTCATTTTGGTTTCTTTTTTTTTTCTTTCTTTTTTTTTTTTTTTCATAGAAATATCTGGCAACACTGCAATGATCGCCAGAACACAAACTGACAGTAATCAAAAGAGCACACAGACATGTTATTGCTGACAGGATACCACATTCAGTAAGGCACACACACAAATGCTATAAAACAGTAGCATACTGTATAGCAATAGCGCAGAGATTTGTAGAACAAGAGTATTGTAGTCAAATTTTCACAAAGTCATGCCAACAACATTCATAAGAGCACTAGACAAAGTTATCATCTATATAGCAATGATTATTAATGAAAACTCTAACATTTAACAATGTTCGTTCCTCCAAAACATAGAAAACGTCTTTCACAAACATCTACATATCTGTCTCTTTTAAAGTGTTTAGAGTGTATAAAGAGTTGTATGTGGGGTTATTATAGCACAACTCTTAACCCCACCCCAGACCTTAGTTATTTTCAAACCCTGGCTACGGCCATGGCTGCAATTTAAGCATCACAATTTTAATGTACAATATGAAAAATGGATCTCAATTCAGAAACGCATTAAGATTTGCTAAAGATTGCATTTAACAGTGTTATTTGATTAATTAAATTAATGTTTGTTACTTTCCAGCACGAAACAGGAAAATTATTCACTACTAATAAATTACTGTATCTCTCATACAAACAGATACAGACAAACTATATTCCTTCAGCCTGTGCGACAAACATGTAGTCTCAAATGGGGAAAAGAAAAAAAAAAGATTTTTTTTCATTTATCTTCAACCTGACAAACAGAGACATGACAGAGGTTAAAAGGCTTTCCACCGCCAAGAGATTCATAATGACAGAGAACGCGTCAAGACCATTCCCTGCTGTCCGCAGAAGGCCCAATTGTGAGGCACTTAGAGAGCTGTGCTCTGTGGAAGACAATATCTCTTGTTTTATTTCAATTAATTGCGAAGCCTTACTGAATGTACACAGCAATTGGTTATATAATACATATATATAAATATATATTTAATATTTCATATTTAATATTTTCCCTATTTTTACATTTAGATTATCTTTGCATTCATCTAACGCTCATTTAAAGCGTATCTTTAAAAAGTCTAATAATTAACAATAATTAACAAATAATTATTATTTATTAATAATAAAAAAAATAATTATTAACAAATAAACTAATAATAATTTAAAAAGTGTTATGTGATCTTAAGCAAATCTTAAAATCTTTAAATCTTTTTTAGTGTTCCTCTAGCTCAATTGGTAGAGCATTGGGGTTCGATTCCCCGGGAACACATGATAGGTAAAAATTGATAGCCTGAATGCACTGCAAGTCGCTTTGGATAAAAGAGTCTTCAAAATGCATAAATGTAATTTTAATTTTAAAAAAGATAACTTTTATACTGTGTAATAATGTTATGATGTTATCGCTTGTAGTAGTTTAAAATGGCTAATTTTATTTTATTTTATTTTTAATTTATTTGAACAAAATATTATAGAATTTGAACACTTGCCTAAACATGGAAATAACCGTTGAATAAGCAAATAACCATCAGCCAGAATGTTTTAACATTGGTGCATTACAATATATAATAGTCAGACTGACTTTTGTGAAACTTGTTTATAGTTCATTATTTTTAAGAGATCATCAACCTGAAATTGCAATATTGGCAGAAAGTCTATATCTCCTTCATTCTCGTGGGCACCATTACCCTTTCAGTGTGCATCTACCTCATTCTTCTCTCTTCCTGTCATAATAGCAGTCTTCAAGCTGAATTCCATCTTCCTTTTTCCATCTTTGTTCCTTAACATCCAATTATCTCATTTCGTTGCTATGCTTTCTATGTCTCTCACAGCTTTGAGGAAGAAAACTCTTTCCAGTAGTCAAAGTCATTGAAAGTAACTGGATGCTCGCTTACCCACACTCCATCTGGCCACATCAGCGCTTCCCTTGAATCGGTCTAACTAATCAACAGCCACAACAAACTCTGACTGTATAAATGTGTGCCAGTCAGTTGCAGGATACAAAGAAAGAAACCTTGGTCAGGGTAGAGTTATGGCTATAGTGGGGCACGAAGGCTAAGAAAATTATTCTCTTGAGTAGCTATAAAGCAGTGGTTGAAAAGCTAAACCCATGGGGACAGGATCTCTCCATCATGAAGCTGTGCTGACACCCTGACATCAGTGATGAGATGTGAACCGTGTTTTCCAACAGGAGCGACACTTGCATCACTAACTCAAACACAATATTTTATAAATTGACACTGAGAGTGGGATAACCTCCATTCGCACAGATTCATCAAGCAGTCTTCAAAAGTGTGTCTCGCTTCAGAGAGGAGTGAGTTACAGCAATTTATAGCTATATTTGAAGTGAAGTGAAGTGAAGTGACATTCAGCCAAGTATGGTGACCCATACTCAGAATTTGTGCTCTGCATTTAACCCATCCGAAATGCACACACACAGAGCAGTGAACACACACACACTGTGAGCACACACCCGGAGCAGTGGGCAGCCATTTATGCTGCGGCGCCCGGGGAGCAGTTGGGGATTCGATGCCTTGCTCAAGGGCACCTAAGTCGTGGTATTGAGGGTGGAGAGAGAACTGTACATGCACTCCCCCCACCCACAATTCCTGCCGGCCCGGGACTCAAACTCACAACCTTTCGATTGGGATTCCGACTCTCTAACCATTAGGCCACGACTTCCCATTTCGGTTATGTCTCCCTTTCACTGTGGTCGTTCATCAGGAATGACATACATCTCGCTCCTGGCACAAAAAAGACCTTCTGAGAAACGGTTATGAATTCCAAAACCTTGTGAACGAGGTGCATACAAAATCTGTCTGTAAGTCCAATTAAAACTATTTTACCCCGTATTTGTGTATGGAATATATTTTATGCTTAAAGGGATAGTTCACCCAAAAATTCAACTGATGTCTTCATTTAGTCATCCATAATTTAAAAAAAAAAAAACTGTATGACTTTCTTCTGTGGAACACAAAAGAAGATATTTTGAGAAATGGATTAGTGGAATAGTGGATTGGGCACCAATGTTTTTTGATTAGCACTGTTCTTCAAAATACCTTTTCTGTGTGTTTTGCAGAAGAATTAAAGTCATGTTTGGAACAAATTGAGTGTAAAAGAATACAAAATTTTCATTTTTGATTGTATACTCACAAGGGAAAAAATGGTACAACAGTTATCACTGGGTAGACCAATGGTTATCAACCACATTCATGGAGCTCCCCCAATACTGCAGTTTTTGCATGTCCTAATAATAAAACACACCTGATTCAGGTCATCAGCAGTGACTCCAAGACCTGAAATGGGACAGGTCTTGGATCAGACCCATCAGACAAAGGATGGGTGGCTGGTGACTGGTATAGACCATTCAAACTCATTTTTTTTTTGAAATACAGACTGTTTAAAAAGCTAGTTGTATGTTGCCATATCAGACTTTGTTCGTTTTTTTTTTTGCTATCTGGTCCACATTGGTTGTCAACAGCACTAGTTTACATTGGTTCACTATGCTTGAATTTATGATGTTTCACAACCGATTATGTTTCTCATCAAGATGGCAGTATCCCAATCTGATCACATTAATCATCATAAACAAAAGAAATAGTGGCATAATTCATGCAATGTTTTCGTTCTCATTACACAAAATGTGGAAAGAAAAATCACATGAAACCAGATCCATTTAATCAAACTGAGATGCAAAAAAAAAATGTTTAATCAGTTTTCAAATCAATTACAATTGTGACTTAAATAGGCTTGGATCAGATTTAATTAGATTTTTCCATTTCAAACATAAAAAAAAATGCTGTCTGTCCAAACAAGAGTTCCAAATTCAGTTAAGATGCTTCAGAAGGTACAGCTCTTTGAAACAGCAAGGCAGCTCACTAGGGTTCAAAAAAGCACTGGACTATCTGTTAAAGGAGAAGTTCATCACTAATGATCAGCAGGATTTATTGACATTACGACAGCATGACAAACACAGAAGATGCATTTGAAGACACCTGCATCTATGATAGGTATGCACGTACACGCAATCTGTAGAACCTCTCCATAAAACACATCCCTTGCTTTTGCATCTTCATCTGTGCAGGGATGGGGCAAGGATGAGCTGTCGGAGGAAGAGTGATGGTCATTTTGCATTGAAGAGGAACAGCATCTGCAAAGTCACGGCGCTCACATTTCCATTACCATTTATCTACACATCCATCAGATCAACTTGAAGATTAAGATCCTTCACTCTCTTTTTCATCCGTCCAATCCAAACACATGCTGTTGCTTCCAGAATTGCCAATTTGCTATTACTCAACTTCCCAATTTGTGATTGTTCCGGTTTAATGTTTATGTACGTACAGGTATCTACATTTAAGCATGGTACCGCTACATCTAATGCATGCGCCCCTGCGGATATACATGCTCATTATACCTGTGTGCAGATGGAGACCGGCAGCAGCCACCAGGCTAAGACAGGCCTGCGTATCCCCAGAGACGGGGCTGCCCTGCAGGGGTCCAGACATCCCGCGCATCAAATGCTGCAGCACACAACCATCTGTCTCCAGCTGCAACACAACTGCAAACGGCTATGTCCTGTCTTAGAGACGCCATGCGTTTTAATGTCAAGCTCACTTGTTAATGAACTAAACTCACTTGCATGAAGTGAGGGCGCAGAAAGCTCTTGGACCAAATACCAGTTCCTACATTGACTGTATATAGGTATGTCGGGAATGTACCCATTTTGTTTTCACTAGGTAGTCTACCGTTACAAGATAAAATGAACATAACTGGGGATGCAGATGGAAATAAATAAATTTTATCATCATTATTTTTATTACTACTACCACTATTATCCTCATTGCTATTAATCAGTATATTAACCGAGTAGACATCAATCTACATTTGAAATGAGAAAACATACAAAAAAAAATTTTTTTAAAGAAAATATGTTGTGTTCTTTATAATTAAAACAATGATTAATCAAACATAGCCCCTGCGACTGAAAAAAAAGTATTTAAGAACAATAGAAGAACAATTTAAAGTAATTTTAAAACTGTACAATTACAATTTGAATATGCATTAGATTTCTTCTCATATGCAATCTTAATTTCTTCATTTTCAAACATTAAACCACTGTGCTTTTATCGTGATGTTAAACTTCAGGGACCCATTCCAAACTTGTCTTTTGTTAACAACAGATGGTTTCTAAGTGGTTCTCATTACAAGTTTAGGAAGACGGTTTGTGTACTGTATGTTGTGCTCCCGAATTCACAGTAGATATGGAGTTTGTGTCTATCAGCATTCACTGCAATACAAGACATTTTGATTAAACGTGCATGCCTACTGTATTGTACACACACATTTACCATACAAGTACTGTATAACTCATGCTAAAAGTAAAACAATAAAAAACATCACACCACCTACACATGAAGGTTCTCCAGATTATGACTTAAACATCAAGTTGACACGCAATTGAATCACCGCAAAATAAACGTACATGATATACATTTGTCAAGCATA
This sequence comes from Carassius carassius, assembly GCF_963082965.1. NCBI lineage: Eukaryota > Metazoa > Chordata > Actinopteri > Cypriniformes > Cyprinidae > Carassius > Carassius carassius. Next base: position 14,633,473 of record NC_081765.1, read on the forward strand.
TGACATTTATTACCACCCTAGTCACAAAAATGATACTTAGAGTGACGCGATGAGTCAGTAACACATTCTACAAACAAAACCCACACATTCTCGCATCTGTGGGACGAATCAAAGACAACGGAAGACATGAAATCACTTTGATTTCAACGTTCAGACTAATCAGCTGATGAAATCTGCAGTGAAACTGAAGGAGAAAACATGACCTCAGAGCAACTCTGATACCATCTTTTATGCAAAAAGCATCCTTTGAAGAGAGATGAACGATTAATATACTCCCCTTAAACTACCAGCATGCAGCTCGAGGGCAGAGACCTCTCCAAAGCTGAGCAATTGCATAGAGAGACTAGAATATACACTAAATAAAAAAATATATTTTTTTTAAAGGTACAGTTCTGATTCCTTAATGGTTTCATTTACAATTATTTAATACTTCTGGGGATATGAAATAATGTAGATAACACAATTAGATGTTTATTAATTAGACTAAAATGGTCATGTTGAATATTTTTAATTAACTTAAAAGAACTGCCTTAATCAGTCATTTGGGAGTTGCATTACACTGGTAATGCTAAAAGAAACTCATATTATTCATTTGTTTGGGAACTGAACCATGCTGAAGTTGTAAGGTAACCAGCCAGATTAATTTACAGTTGCCTATGAGCACAGTACATGTAGAAGTTACTACAAGTAACATCCTGTGTCTCATGGAAGTAATGACGAGCCGAGTTTGCCAAGTTTGAAAGTGAGTTTGCCAAATCCTCCACAACATGTTTTTACCCAGCATTCTTTTCCCTGCTGATGTCATGCTAATTATACTGTAATCCTCTGCACACATCATCCTTGACACAAACACTGCTGGGAAAGGGTGTCCATAACAACTCTGGCTTTTAATGTTTTCATATTCATGTCTGCGGCTTTCTGAAAGTGGATGTCCATGCTTTTGTGCTTACCAGGGAGCACATGTTAACACGTAAAAAAAAGAGGCAACACAAACTCCGAAATATCTCTATATCTGCACAGGGAGGTATTTACATGTAAATATTTCCACTAGAAAGAAAGTATCTTTTTATTACTAGAACAATGTAGAACAATCTGTGAATTGCATTATCAAATCTTGAAAAATCATAGTAGGGACAGTATAAATAGCATCGCATTACTTTCACAATAACTGTACTGAAAATATCTAGACCAGTGGTTCTCAAGTCCACTAGGACTTCATATGTACAGTATGTCGTAGCTGAATTGTAAAAATGGTAACACTTTAGAATACTGTTTCTTACTTACTACATAACTAATAAGGAATTATTGAAGAACTAACAGGTGATTATTCATTAACACTTAACTCACTACTGTTAACTACTAAGGAAGATGTGTTAATTAATCAGTATGTAATATAATTTTATGATTATGTTAAGTAACAATTAGCTAATCAATAACTAATGTATTCTGTCATACCTCCTGAGGAACTACTATTAATTATCTACTAGTTAGGGTTCAAGAAAAATAACTATGAAGTAACTACTAATGAACAGTTTTACACAATTACATTGAATTGTGACCCTTTCATATAAATGTTATTAGCAATAGTAGTAGTAGTATGAAAATGCAATATTAATAAATGCAATACATTTTATAGAGGTTTTGCCTATGTAGTAAATTGTTTTGTGAGTGTGTTTTGTAAGAAATCAGCTTCCAATAGGAACCCTACCACGACTCCAGTGCCTTGCGATAACTTACCTTAGTTTTTATATTTTATATACACTACTGTATGTGTGCCTCCTCAGCATATACCACATTATCATTAATTACATTTCTGTATGTAAGGCAAAGCTTGAGGAAAAGTGAAAATACAGGTATCCAATTTGTAATTAATAAAGAATTATAAAATAATTATGCAGGACTTATTTTGAATCTGAAACATTAGGCCTATTCTAAAGTGAAAATATTGGGAACCCATTAGTAATTAATAAAGAATTATTAGATAATTTTGCAGGACTTACAGAATTCTAAAGTGAACCTATTAGTAAATAATAATAAACTACATCATTTTGACTAAAAAAAACCTATAAAAGTAATCATAAACTTTGTAAAATACTTAATACAGCATATTTTATTCCATTTTAACATGTATACTGCCAACATTTTAACTAATTTAACAAGCATTTCATAATCAAAAGTTAAACCTTTAGAAGCAAACAAAATGCATATTTCATTTCCATTATAGGCTAATAAGTGGGCTGTAACAAAGTTGCTACTGTAGTAGTACTTTGTACTTGTCCTTTTACTCCAGTAATTTTGAAAATGAATAGGCCTACTTATAATTTTACTGGAGTAATATTTTATTGGGGTATCTGTACTTTTCTGTCAACAAAACAAAGGCTAGGGGCATTCAGAAAAGTCTGTTGAAAATGTTGTGTTTGTGTGTGTGTGTATTTTCTGAATTGCCACATCCTGTTAAGTGGCAAATGTAGTCACAAAATAATAAACATCACCTTAATATCAGACCGCAAGCTGTCACAAGAGACTCAATTGAGACATTAATACCAAGTGCAAATCTTTCTCACTCACCACCTGAAACTGATCTTAAAGGCAGGCTAGCAGTGAAAAAAGACCCGTCACACACATCGACTGACAACCACACCCTGATATGTCCGTACTTGACCCCAGGGGGCACAGCTGCTCTGTTTTCAATACTACAATGGACTACAACAAATGAAAGAAGAGAAAATGCCCAATTAGAAACACCATCAATCTTAGCCTTGGGCACACTGCCTGTATTTACATACATACACATTTGTGTGTCTATATGGGTGCAGAGAGCAACCTGAGACAGCAGTGCCGTCAGCTCTGTCTGCTGTCTTTGTTGCCGCCACACAAAGAGGGAAAAAATCTGAGAGAGTGAATGGGGGCTTTCCCCCAGCTTTAGCTTGTGAACAGCTCTGTGTCTTCTGTTATGGCAAATACTGTCATGGAAAAATGATGCTTGTAGACCTGAGCCAGAATAACTGGAACACTTCAATATAAAAATGCTGATGCCAGAGACAACTGGAGCTGTAACATGGTTAACCAGAGTGCTGAGTCAGTGAGGGAAGTCTGGTTATAAGTGTGTTTTTAAAAAACAGGCAGGCAGCTCCCGACACAGTGAAGAGTGCTAGCAGATGTTTTGACTTCATTAGTGCTTGTCCACCACCTCAAACAAAATATCATAAAAAATATATTACACACAGTATATGAAGTGCATAATGACAGAGTCATATTTCCATGTAAACTCTTGAGTTAAAACAGGAGAGATTGTGGAAGGGAAAGAAATGAGGAAAAAAAGAGGGATGACAGAGAAAGATTTCAGTATGTTGTTTTGGGTGGCAGCTGATGAAGCACTGACCTGAACCAAGTGGGCTGAAATTAAAGTATGTAGTTGAGAGAGGAGTAAGCTGTGCCACATATTACTTAAGAGTTAAAAAAAAAAAATGCTAACGCACAATTTTTGAAACTATGGCTCCATTTCTCAAAAATCTAGACATAAAACACACACACATATCTTGCAAAAGCAAACGCTTCGTTCAAAACTATTTTAAAACTATTTAATTTTATTTCTAAAAAAGCTATTTTTGTGTTGTAACTCAATATACAAACGTAAACAAATAGCCACATAAACGCCAAACTACACACAGATGCAAAATATTTTAAACACTACTCTTCAGAGTGCAGTGGAGTGCACAGGGGTTTGTCACAGCTCTCACACATATATGCATAAATACATGCACTGTATATATTATGTTGTGTATAATATATATATATATATATATATATATATATATATATATATATATATATATATATATATATATATATATATATACAGTACAGAACAAAAGTTTGGACACACCTTCTCATTCACAGAGTTTTCTTTATTTTCATGACTATGAAAATTGTAGAGTCACACTGAAGGCATCAAGGGATATTTGACCAAGAAGGAGAGTGATGGGGTGCTGTGCCAGATGACCTGGCCTTCACAGTCACCGGACATGAACCCAATCGAGATGGTTTAGGGGTGAGCTGGACCGCAGACAGAAGGCAAAAGGGCCAACAAGTGCTAAGCATCTCTCGGGGAACTCCTTCAAGACCATTTCAGGTGACTACCTCTTGAAGTTCATCAAGAGAATGACAAGAGTGTACAAAGCAGTAATCAAAGCAAAAGGTGGCTACTTTGAATATGACATATTTTCAGTTGTTTCCCACTTTTTTGTTATGTATATAATTCCACATGTGTTAATTCATAGTTTTGATGCCTTCAGTGTGAATCTACAATTTTCATAGTCATGAAAATAAAGAAAACTCTTTGAATGAGAAGGTGTGCCCAAACTTTTGGTCTGTACTGTATATATATATATATATATATATATATATATATATATATATATATATATATAAATATATATATACACACACACACACACACACACAAATGCAGTGGGGTAAAATATATATAAATATATTTTTTTAAGGTATATTTATTAAATATATTTCTTTTAGTTTTTGTTCATGTTCCAGCAGCTGATATAGATGACTTGAGCTCAGCAAGAATTTTGCAAGAATCTTTTGATTTCTAAGTGAACAAATTGTGTTTTCACACATGATCACTGGGTGTACAGTAGGTCATCAGTAAATGAGCATGGCATTTAAATGGCAGTTTTTCCCAAATGAAACAAAAGACCAGTTAGGATGTGTAATGTAAAGAACTGTTTAGAGTTTTGCTAAAAGTTTGTTTTACTATAGCAAACTGAGTTTAAAGCATGTAAATACTTGGTTTGTTTGTTGACAAATGGCAGACAGACAGAATGTTCAAGACATGCTTAAAAACAGTTATTAGGGTTGGGCAATAAGACCACAGTATTTCACAATACAAGTCATTTTATTTCACTGTAACAATATGTATAACTATCTCTCTTTCTTCAGCTTGCTCTCTTTTTAATCAGGGGTCGCTACAGCAGAGTGATCCACATAACAATACAGTATATATAGCTATATTGTTATTCTGGCTTTAAATAAGTCATTATGATGGAAATTTTCATAGAAATATCATAGAAATTGTCTAATTATTGTCACCAGTGTGAATATAACAAAAAACTAGTCTAAAAGAACAATAAAAAAAAAACTTAAGAACAAGAAAATAATTACAAGCAATAGGACAAAAAATACAGGAGAGGCAAATCAATAAGAAATTCTACAGTACATTGTATGAAGTAATCAAATGTATAAAAACACTGCATATTCTGTGTAAATTAAATATATATTTCTTATTAAAGTTACAAAAGTGATTTAGTCAAGAGTAGTGAGGGATTTTCTCTCTTTTGTCGTTTGATTAACAAGAACGACAGCCAGCAGGAGTATCATACTGCTGTCACTTTGAGAACTGCCTGGATCCAATATGCTGTTGCATTACATTGTTTTCTTTCTCAGCTGTTTGCTTTCACTTAAGACCTAAATTATTGTGTTTATGAGGATACTTGAAAAGATGGGTATCCTGACAAATACAAGTGTGTATTTAACTGTTCAAGGCCTATAAAGAGCAAAAATGACTCCGTTCAATACTACCACGCACTATGAGCAGTCTTCATGTGTGCACACCTCTCAAACAGTCTCTCAGACAGCTTATGCATATAGCAAAATGAGTTCTCCTTCGCTGATGATTGCATTTCAAAGGCTTAAAACCGCCTGTTTTTAAACTGTAAATCTTAAAAATGCATGAAAACTGTTTTCTTGAACACGTAGCACAGCAATGCTATGTGAGCGTGTAACCATGATAAAGACAACAGTCCAAAATCTAAACCGGTTGACAAATTTCTACTAGTTAATGGCTAGAAAAAGAGCTTTTTAGTCATGTGATGATTGCTGAAGTATTACTCTCTACTACAATGTGTAAAGGAAAACTAAGCAATACTTTCACACATCAATATACATATAGTTTTTTTTCCAGCTTGAGTAACAAACCATACTGGGACAATGAGCCAATGACAGTCACAAGAGGTTCTCCACTTAACAAAAACCTTGATGGACGCTATGTTTATGATAATTTCATCATAAACAACCATTAAAAACAACATCACAATGTGAATAAACATCTCGGTTACGTATGTAACCTTGGTTCCCTGAATAGGGAACGAGATGCTGCGGTGACGTCACCACGTATGGGAACACCTTCGGTGTGACGAATGTCTGAAGCCCTATACCATCCCGCCAATCCTATTGGCCAAATAGCGCGTGGCACCGCCCATGCATGCGTACGCATATATATACCTGGTGCCGCGCGCCATTTACCTCAGATTTCATGACTGAAGAAGAAGAAAGCTATCCAGGTATGGCACGGCCAGAACCGCAGCATCTCGTTCCCTATTCAGGGAACCAAGGTTACATATGTAACCGAGATGTTCCCTTTCATAGGTCACTTCGATGCTGCGGAAACGTCACCACGTATGGGAACGCTATACCATAACGCCTGACGTACCTGATAGCTGGGATCCAAGGAAGCATCTGCTCAAGCGGAGAGAACCCGGGAGCCAGGAGCCATCCTCACATCCAGACTGTAAGACCTGATAAAAGTGCTCGGTGAGGACCAGCCTGCCGCAGCACAAATATCATCCATAGAAGATCCACTGAGAAAGGCTTGAGAAGCCTCATAGGCAAAGGATATAGCCTCCACCAGCCAATGGGACATGCGCTGTTTCGTAACTGCATGGCCTTTATTCTTATGTCCAAAACAGACAAACAGCTGGTCAGACTTACACCATGGGGCAGTACGATCCACATAAGTCTTTAAAGCTCTCACAGGGCAAAGACTCAGATCCCCAGACTCCGCCACAGCAGGGGAAAAAGCCTCCAGGACCACCTGCTGAAAACGAAAGGGATTAGATGCGACCTTAGGGACATAATTAGGCCTAGGTCGCAACAACACTTTCACAGAGCCCGGTGCAAACTCCATGCACGAGGGTGAGACAGAGAGAGCCTGCAAATCCCCAACTCTCTTGAGGGAGGATAAAGCCATGAGAAGAAGTGTCTTTAGAGTCAGGATTTTATCCGATACAGTTTCCAGGGGCTCAAATGGATGCCCTGACAAACCAAGCAGCACAATGGATAAATCCCATGAAGGAACTCGCACAGGGCAGAAAGGTCTCAGCCGTCGCGCACCCTGTATGAAGCGAGAAACCAGTGGATGATGACCCACTGAGACACCACCTATATACTCGTGGTAATCTGAAATAGCTGCCACATAAACCTTCAGGGTGGCTGGTGTCACTCCATCCGAAAAACGGTCCTGAAGAAACTCCAGTACTAAAGCCACTGGGCAGTTAACTGGATCCATATTACGAGTTTCGCACCATGTCGTAAACAGTCTCCACTTGAAAGCGTATAAGCGTCTCGTAGAAGCTGCCCTAGAGTTTGGTATAGTCTCGGTAGTTTCAGCAGAAAGACCGGGACATATCAACTCACTCCGCTCAGAGGCCACGCTCACAGATTCCACAGATCTGGCCTAGGATGCCAAATCCGTCCCTGTGCTTGCGATAATAAATCCCGTCTGAGGGGAATCTCCCACGGAGAGCCCGCTAACAGATTGATCAGATCCTCAAAAAACGGCTGTGTGTGCCATCGCGGAGCCACCAGCAGCAGCTGTCCCACTCTGTCCCGCCGTATTCTGCATAATACCGCTGGGATCAGACGAATCGGGGGAAATGCATACAAACTGGTCCTGGGCCAGCTGTGAGCTAGCGCATCCAAACCCAGGGGTGATGGAGGGCATAGGGAGAACCATAGAAGGCAATGCGTAGTCGTGCTCGACGCGAATAAATCCACTTTCGCTTCCCCGAAAATCCGCCATAGGTGATTCACCGTCTGGGGGTGCAATCTCCATTCCCCCCGCTCCAGAGTCTGTCTGGATAGTAAATCCGCTCCGAAGTTCAGTCGTCCGGGGATATGAACAGCCCGGATCGACAGAAATTTGTTGCGAGACCAAAGAAAAAATACGTCTCGCCAGCCTGCACAGGGGGCAAGAACGCAATCCTCCCTGATGATTCAGGTATGACACGACCGCTGTGTTGTCTGTTCTGAGAAGCACATGACGGCCGATCAGTAGACTCAAAAAATACTGGGGAGCCAGAAAGACCGCCAGTAATTCCAATTTGTTTATGTGCCAGCTGCGTTGTGCCGCTGTCCACACTCCGTGGGCTGGGCGCCCCTGACAAACAGCCCCCCAACCGGTCAAAGACGCATCTGTTTTGACTGTCTCTCGGGAAGCACAAATCCCCAGCCGAACCCCGGTGAGAAGAAATTCGGCTGACGTCCACCATTTTAACAACATCACACACCTCCGTGTCACCGAGATCGTTCGATGCGGAAGACAACGGGGTGAAATATTCCGTTGTTTTGTCCACCACTGAAACGGGCGCATGTGAAGCAAACCCAGATGAATTACGGGAAGCGCCGCCGCCATTAGACCTAACAGTCTGAGGCACAATCTCACTGTCACTGCGTGACCCGCTCTGAAGTGCTGTACGCATGACGCAATCGACTGAGCGCGCGGGAGAGAAAGCTTTGCTGTCATCGCACGAGAGTCCAATTCTATTCCCAGAAAGGTAATCCGGTGAGAGGGGATTAACACACTTTTCTGGAAATTCGTGCGTAAGCCCAGGCTGTGTAAATGATTCAGCACAAAATCCCGATGAGAGTGTGCTTGAGTCTGCGATTGCGCTAACACCAGCCAATCGTCCAAATAGTTCAAAACACGGACGCCCCGGAGCCGCAACGGGGCCAGAGCTGCGTCCATGCATTTTGAGAAAGTACGGGGAGCTAGCGCTAAGCCAAAGGGAAGAACGCGATACTGATACGCTTTGCCCTCTAAAGCGAATCTGAGGAACTTCCTGTGTCTCTTGATGATCTGAATATGAAAGTATGCATCCTTCAGATCGATCGTGACAAACCAGTTGTTTGGTTGAATCTGAGACAAAATAGACTTTACCGTCAACATCTTGAATTTGCTCGGCCTGAGTGCAAGATTCAGACGGCGTAAGTCCAGAATGGGTCGTAATCCGCCGTCTTTTTTTGGTACCACAAAATAATGGCTGTAAAACCCTGACTCCATCTGAGAGGGGTGTACTTCTTCTATAGCCCCTTTGCTCAGTCAAGCTGACATCTTCCGTCTCAGCACCGCTATATCCATCGGTTTCACCACCGTGGAGAGAATTCCGCGGAAAGGGGATGGGCCTTTCCGAAACTGAATGGTGTATCCGTGACAAATTGTGCGTAACACCAATTGAGAAATGCCGGGCATGTGTTCCCACGCGGCCTGAAACAATATTAGCGGTCTCAAAATGTCAGTTTTCTGCAATGCTGTCACACACCTTGAAATGTCCGGGCACGAAAAACTCGCGGTGTTTGTGCACAGGGGAGGTATATGCATAATAGTCGTTGCATCTCGTTGTGCGTAATCCTGAAACGTGTCCACGGCAGGAGTTAGGCCAACAGATTGAACATCGGGCTCTGCCGCTAGCGGAAAAGCGGCGGCTGTGCGAGCCGTCATGACGGCCGTTCATGCAAGACCCTTAGAAGCGCCCCTCGAGCTCTGAAAGCTGGATCGCGCAGAGTGTCTGAGGGAGCGTTTGGCATTACAGTTTGCTCCAATGCTGTTCGAGGCGCTGTTTGCGGCGAAACAGTCAGAGTTTGAGCGTGAGGACTGCAATGAGAGTGTTGGATGCGCGAAAGCGGTCCAACAGCTCTCTCTAGCGGAGGGCACAGTCCCTGGCAGGCAGCAAAAGGATCAGGAGCTGCTGTTCGGTGCCCGAGAACGAGAGGCGTTGGCCATCGAACTCAGGTTCAACCTTTTTCGTTGGCGTTGTTGAGCCGGTGGAACAACCCTAGGGCCCCAGTCCTTGCGAGGGGGCGCCATAGGTGAAGGCTCCTCCCGAGAGGCTACTCGCTGGCGGTGAGAGGAGGTTGAGCGAGAGCGCGCGGGCGCCTGTCGGCGTTCAACCTCTCTGGGTCTGCGGGGAATCAGCTGGCGAAAAGCGGCTGATTGCTGTTTCACTGCCCTGAATTTTTCCACCACTGAAGTGACAGCCTCTCCAAACAAACAGTCCTTGGAAACAGGGGCATCCATGAGAAAAGATTTATCCTTCTCCTTTATATCGGTGAGATTAAGCCAGAGGTGGCGCTCAACCGTGATCAATCCAGCCATGGAACAGCCCACTGCTCGAGCAGTATGTTTGGTAGCACGAAGCGCCAAATCAGTTGCCCGCCGTAGTTCCTTTACCGCCTCAGGTGTAATACCCTCCCCTTCATCCAATCCTTTTAACAGCTCCGCTTGGTAGGCCTGAAGGACCGCCATAGAATGGAGCGAAGCAGCCGCTTGGCCAGCGGCCATGTAGGATTTCCCCACTAAACTGGACGTGACTCGACACGCCTTCGAGGGAAGGAGGGGGCGAGACTTCCACGCCGCGGCCGAATTAGGCACGAGGTGCTCGGCGAGAGTCTCTTCCACCGGCGGTATCGCTGCATAGCCATTGTCCGCCATATCAGTAATGGTGGCGAAATCCGCAGCCACAGCGTTCGTGATCCGTGTCGAAAACGGCTGTTTCCAGGACCTCGAAACCTCCTGGTGGAGGTCCGGGAAAAAGGGTAAAGGCCTCCGGGGCTGTGCAGGTGTCAGACTAGTCAAAAAACGGTCGTCCAGCTTCGAAGAAGATTTGGGCCTCGGTCTTCTCAACCTCCCATTCCAGCCCCAATGTACCCACCGCACGGGAAACCACGTCCAACAGCTCACTATAGGAGGGGAAAACACGCCTCTCCTGTCCACTAGGAGGGAGAGGGCTCGTGTCGGCCGCGAAGTCCTCAGACCCCGAGGCCGCGGTGGATAGAACGTCGTCATCATGGCGGTCACAACCGAAGGAGATGGCGCTACATGCCTCCGGTGTGGGCCGTAAATCCTCACAGGAAAAGACGACAGGCTCAATAAAAGTTTTCCTCTGCACTAGGGTAGGGGAGAGCGAGCAATGTGGAGAATATTCCAGCGCAGAGCTGTCCTCAAAATCCATGTCACACTTGTCACCCCAAGCTATCACCTCGTGCGGTGCCTCGGCAGTCGCAGAAGTGATATGGCGGGGGTTAAACACGGCAACATCGGAGAACACATCTACCCTCGAGCGCAGCAATCTGAGCCGCAGGCCGTCGCAATGGGGGCATGAAGACAGGCCGCTAAGCGCCGCCTGTGCGTGGTGTAAGCCTAGGCAAACTACGCACCTGTCATGAGTGTCCCCCTTAACAATGTACCTGGTACACGGCTCTTTGCACTTTCTGAAACTCATCGCGTCCGCGGAGAGGAGTATACTGCTCGTGACGATCGCTGTTGAACGTGAGATAATAGGGCACAGAAGATTCGCTTCGTTACTGAAGGAATGAAATCTGAGGTAAATGGCGCGTGGCACCAGGTATATTTATGCGTACGCATGCATGGGCGGTGCCACGCGCTATTTGGCCAATAGGATTGGCGGGATGGTATAGGGCTTCAGACATTCGTCACACCGAAGGTGTTCCCATACGTGGTGACGTCACCGCAGCATCGAAGTGACCTATGAAAGGGAACCATGCAGAGGTCTGTCAAGGGAGTCTGACTGCATGTCTGGACCCTGTTCGCTCTCAGAGCTGGGATTAGTGCTGCATTACCAGCTCTTTATCACTGCGATAATCAGCCCATCATTTACGGGGAAATCTAATGGGATGTTGGGGGTACAAGAGCCTTATAATCGGATTACAGAAACGAGCTCATTAGCCATACCTCTATTCCCCAAAACGTCAAGCAAAGTTCTGCAATTTGATTTCTAGAAGGAGGAAACAATAAGAGGGACCGCAACAAATCAATAGGCAAACGGTAATCTGTAAATCTCGTCAAACTAAACAAGAATTTTTAGTGTTGTGATTGAACGCACTGGAGAATAGCACAAAAATAATTACTGATAATACATCTGTGATATCTAGTCACTGTCTCATTACCATAATGTGTGATGCGGTGGATTTCAGAAATGAATCAGACCACTGACCGAAGAAAGACACAGATTAAGAACCGACAAGAACAGGGAGGAAGGAGGACAGCACACACACCAATGAGATGACAACAGCAGGAAGGAAAGCAAGATGGAGAGGCGGAAGGATGAAAGGGTGTGAAGGATTGATGTAGAACAATGGGACAATGAATCCAAGAGAAAAAAAGAGAGAATTAAACAGAAAGAGAAGTAAATAGCAGAAGACAGAAGTGAGTACATTTCTCTTTGCTCTCACTATATATATTTCTTAACTTCCAACTGTCTCTGGGAATTTGTCTCTCTTCTTAAGATCCTACCACTTTTCCCCACAAAACACACTGAACAGTCACTGTATCCACACATCCAGAGAACCAATCAGATTGCAGAGCTGCAGATAATAAATGGGCTCCAGCACTGCCTTTATAGTCAGCGAATGCATGCTTCTGCATTAGCTATAGTGTGAGAAAAGAGATGGCCAGTTATTCTTTGATGCACTTTACATGTAATTGTCATGCTTTTATCTGGTCCGTTTAAAAGCATAGTCCAAAAAAAAAAAAAACAATTAGGAAATTCTGTAATTTACTCAACCTCATGTCAATCCAAAACCCTTAAGGCTTCCATTCATATTCGGGACACAAATGAAGAAATTTTTAATACTACCTCATCATTTGTCCATTCATTCAAAGCTAATGTAGCCAAAATTTTCAAAATCAAAGTTTATGAAGACATCATTAAATTGAATCCATATAAATCAACCAGTTTAATCAGAGACTTTTCAATTTTATTCACATATAAATATTGATCAATTCACATGCTGCTTAATGTGCAAGAAACAATGAGCTTTGTTCTCAAGCATCAAGCAGCTCAGAAGTCTTATGGGTTTGAAACAACATAATAGTTTTTTTCATTTTTGCTGAAATATCCCTAACAAAAGGAGAGTGATTTATTTATTTGCAGAAATTTTCACCGGTGTGAAAGGTATCCGTCTCTAGCATCATCAAACAGAAAAGCCAATTTGTGATTCTCTAACAGATTTCCCAATCACTGCTCTTATCTGCCATTGGCCGATTATTGGTTTTGCCAAAAGTTGTTTCTATCCAAGTTTCAAATTTAATTTATGCCAAAGACCGGAATATTGCAAAAACTATATTTGAAAACAAACACTGTTTTAATTCCATGCATTCAAAAGGGGTTTGCATCTGGCATTTTTAATCTGCTTTACAATAGATAGAAACAATGGTTTTCATCCATGTAGGATGCTTAAACAAACAATGGTTTGATAGCACCACAGAATGCTTATACCTTTTGGGAAATTAACCTACAAATGAATTACTGGTAACTGTCTCTGCATAGTAATGGGGTAAATGAGAACAGAAAAAAGAATACATAATTCACCATTAAAACCAAATCAGACCATCCTGTTAATTAAATACATAGCGCAGTTGAAAAAAAGAAGAAAAAAGTTAATGACAGGCTATTTCATGTAAATAAATGTGATAGATTTTGTTATAGTTTTGTGATGTGGAGCATGCTTTTGTTCCATATTGCACAATCCTTCTGCAGTCAAATAATAAGGGGAAGAAATTATGATAAATTAATAAATTCATGATTAGCTTATTCAAGGCATGAGGACATGGATTGAAAAAAAAAAAAAGTATGAGGACAATGATTTTGCACCCTGTACTCCAGGGCTTTTGGCACCCGCTTTCTCCCCTATCAGCTTGCCCCCCTCTCAGTCCTTCTGTCACTCGCTTGCCATCCTTTTTCTGCTCCTCTTTTTCCATCCCATCTCTCAGTTCCACCCTCAGCAGCTCCCACTCCTGCTCATGTCTCTCCTAACTTTTCTATTTGCCTTTTCAAAAGCTCCGCCTACCACAGATGGGCAACCACAGTGACCAATTAAACAACTCCTCAGGATGGCCACAGTTACAGGCTTTACCATCTGATCACTCTGTTGAGGTATGTTTAGTGTGCCCGTGCAAGAGTGTATGAATGTTACATTGTGAGAACATGCAAGAATAAGCGAGTTTATGATTCATTACATGTGCCATGGTGTGACTAACAATTAGTTGTGCCAATGTGTCACAGCATTACGTGTGGGTGAGGAATTGCGGTTGTAAAGAGAACCAAGCTTCGCCAAAGGATTAAGGCGACAAAGGCTACAAAAGCTGCAAAGCACTAATGTGGCAGCTTGTTGTAAACCACAATGGAATGGTGTGATATTCTTTATGGCGAGCCAATAAAAAATCCCTCTGATTAAATAAACACAAATACCATAGAGACTGAGCCAGTCTGGACATAAGAAGTACAAAAGAGTCATCAGGAGAGGTCAAATCCATTTATTTGCTAGACTGAGCAACCATTATGGACTTGTGGTGAGAAATCAGCCGGACAAGGAACCAAGCTAATATGATAACTGGCCACGAAGGGTGAACAGAAACAGAAGGAAGCCATCCAAACAGGGTGAGCTTTTAACTGGGATGTAGAGGCAAAATATTTACTCGCCCTCAAGTCATTCTAAACCTGTATTACTTTTAATCAGTAGAAAACAAAATATATTTAGCATTGGTTAGATTTAGAGTATATGTGGAATATTATTTTCAAATGCAATAGTATTAACATAAGCAAACCTTCCTTAAAAAGCATTTGCTGAACCAACCACAATCCACAAGACTTTAATCTGTTTTACCATGATTCAACTTCTACGCAAGTCATCCTTGAGTGCCCCACATCGCAAGTGCAATGCTGTACAAACATGCTTACTACTTTTGAAAAGTTATACATATATAGCTGGTTTTTATAATTTTATGATGTCAAAATGTAATAGTTTACAAACAATGCACAAGTGGTAAAAAATGTTATGTTGCAAAGTACTATGCAAGGAACAACAGGAGAATAAGTCTTTATTACTCGATAATTCGTCCCTGCAATCAGAGATTGTGGAAAAGGAATAAAAGTGTGTGTTTTACTGCCACTACTGTTCATTTCAGCTGCAGTGAATTGTATAGGTAGTTGGAGTTTTGCAATAATATAGGAAGAGGAAGATTTTGTTTGCAATTTATTTTACAGTAAGTGTACTTACATGTACTTATAGTGTACTTACCATATATTTATCTAAGAAAGTTCTGGTAATAACAGGTAACTACATGGGGTAGGGTTAGGTTTAGGGGTAGGTTCAGGGTCAGTACCTAGTTATTACATAGTTATTGTAATTACTATAATAAGTACATAGTATGTACATGAGGAACAGGACTGTAAAATAAAGTGCTACCAAGATTTTTTCTAATGAGCTTAGGTTGTATTTTGCATATAATGACTGGATGGTGAATGGTTACTAAGTGCTGTCAAGCTCCAAAAAAAAAAAAGAAGAAAAAAAAAAGTATTATACATGTAATTTGAACAACTCATATGCTACATTCCACACTTCTGAAGTCATAATCTAATTTAGGTAGTTAATCACTCAAAATGTTGCTTGGCAGCCATGGTCACCATTGACTTACATTGCATTGAAAAGAGCAGCTTGGACACTCAGGGGTCTGGCCTAGACACAAGAAATGAGGAGGGGCTTTAGAGGCACACATCCAGGTGGGCAGCAGATGCAACCAAAGAAAACCCGTTCCATCTCAACCAAGAGAAGGCGAGATGTTCTGGTGGGGTGAATGAATTCTGCCTACAGAATAGCAGACTGGGCAGGGGCGTTTGTGAACGGGCACAGGTGGCAGTATATGTGCACTGTCCTGGTCTATTGAATATGGCTGGCATAAGCTTGAGGAGATTAGCATATACTACCTCCATCATAAACAAAATGGCACAGAGGAGCAGGAGAGATAGATGAATACTGTACATTATTTAAGGTCCTCTGAAATTGACAAAAACCTGTAATGGTTTTAATATCATTAATTGGTTTGATGTACAGTTATATAGATGTCACATTAAAAGCAATGGCTTCCAAATTTATTGAAGAGAAAACTAACATTGATTGTAGAAAAATGTATTGATTTTTCCCAATGGTTCAAAGTTTGTCCCAGTGAGCTTCTGCTGTTTTTACTACACTACCTGTTTCAAATACCATCTTTCTACATCAAAAATCATTCAAACTATATATAAATCCTTAATATTTCATTGTGATGTCTGATCCTATGTTGGAGGATATAGGTTGATATATGTCCCTGTCTGCTGCCTACTGAGATTAAAGTTGAAAAGCTGAAATTGGAAAGCAGTGCTGGCAGGAGTTGGATTTTAAAGACAACAGATTGTCAACTTTGCCCTGTGTTGGCACTGCAACACAACCTGTAATACATAAAAGTATTTAAAAAAATCAAATACTTATATCCTGAGCGGCTGAATAAGCTTTATTGGTAGTCGTTCATTTAATTCCCTCTCTCATTTTAATTAGATTCTTTTCAGCTGAATGTAAATTGTGCCTTTTACAAATTCTGGTCTCGAGTTGAGTGGGCTAGAATGTGCATCAGATAGAACTGAAACACAATAAAATTCTCCAGACAGGTTTTAAGGATATGAATATAGTGGGTTTGGATGTGGATATGGTTGA
The DNA here is from genome assembly GCF_963082965.1 of Carassius carassius. NCBI lineage: Eukaryota > Metazoa > Chordata > Actinopteri > Cypriniformes > Cyprinidae > Carassius > Carassius carassius. The sequence continues at coordinate 14,650,090 of NC_081765.1, forward strand.
TTTGGATTTCAAATGCACACTCACCTGGCTCTTTACCTTGAGAAAATGAGACAGGCTGGAGATTTTCAGTAAGTGTGCGTAAATGCTTGGTGTGATGCAAGCAGAGAGGACGCATCTGCACTGAGTAAATTATGTACTTATCTTCAGGGCTTTGAAGAACTGGTTGGCTAGGCTGCAGATAAAGGGGGTTTAAGAGTGTGTTGTCCTGCTTATACATTTAAATGAGCTACAGACTGACTGCTAAGAGTGAAAATCCATAATAATAATATTATATCGACATCTGGGTCACAATACAGCACAGTCATTCAAAATTACGATATGTTGCATTTACATGTTTCGCTTTCATCTGCTTTGGGCATCAGTGCAATTACTTGCAGTTCAGAATTTGGTCAAATATAAATAAGAGTATTTGTTGATCTAATAGGTTAACACTTCACAATAAGGTTAATTGGTTAATATTAGTTAACCACTCTATAACTGTTATAATATATATATATATATATATATATATATATATATATATATATATATATATATATATATATATATATATATATATATATATATATATATATATATATATATATATATATATATAACTTTTTTTACACATACTGTAGATTGATAACCTTGCTGACAGATACCTGACAGAGAGACAGAGGGACAGAGAAGCCACTGTGGCCCTTTAATTCAAATTACTAATTATGTCAGACATTTTAAGTAAATCAAAATTTTCAATTTCAAATAATGAGAAAAGTGATTAACATTTTAATGAGCTGGGTGAAATGGTAATATCTTTTACTAACTCAAGGGAAAGTTGATTATTGATTCAGGGCTACAGTGCCGTTATACACGCACCAGTGCACCTCGACAACCTCCTTTTTATGGCTTATGCAAGTGTGTATTTGCATGGGTGTGCAAATGCACACATACACAAAGCAGAGGTGAGCGTGCAATTGTGTACAAGACAATAGGCGGGGGATTGCTTGCAACAATAGGATGTGAATTTATAGAGGCATTAACATTTTCAATGTCGCAAACAACCTGGCGAACAAAGCATCTGTGACAGCAAGGTCACCCCAACAGAAGGCATTACGCTTATTCAAGGGACATGATCATGGCATGACAGGCTTTAATGGGCTGCTGCAGACTTTGGGAGTCAGAAATGCCCGAAATGATTTAAGTGATTTATAGGTATCTTCTTCATCCGTTCTTCAGCTTCATTTATTGCTTCATAACTCTGGGCTAACCTGAAGGAGCTGCAGTCAGAAAGGTGAACCGTCTGGGAATAATTATAAGCTTTGGTGAGCATCATAAAAGCATGTGCAGTGATGAGCAGATAGGGAAAAGATGTACTGATGGGCTGTATGCAAATAAGTTCACAGTGAGAAGAGAAGGGCACCTTGAACGTCTCTTGTATGCACACACAGGAAAAAACAGAAATATCTTCATCTGCGTTCAACCAGGGGCGTTCAATCCTTCACATGGAGATCTGCATTCCTGCAGAGTTAAATTCAAACTATTGATTAGCTGGTTGAGTTGTGTTTGATTAGACTGGGAAGTAAACTCCGCGGGAATGCAGATTTCGCGCAAGACGCTGTCAATAGGATGTCTGAACGTGGTGTACAGTGAAAAAAGCAGCCACTGAATTCATTTACAAAACATATTCTTTTTTTATTCCAAAGGATTTGTTGCATTCATTAGACATTGCTGAGGAGAGAATGCCTGGGGTTTAGTGGTTTAGGAATATAAAATCTAAAGCAATGCAGCACAGGAACGATTTGGCCCAATTTCCCTATGTAAAGATTAACCCGGTTGACACCCTTGAAATATATAAACCACAGGCCTTTATCCCTGGTGCGCCCATTACTCGAAGAAGCACTCCATGATGCCAGATTGATCATCCAAACCCAATAATAGTACAAGAGAAGATAGCAGTAGGTTGACTGACTGTATTCCCACTCTTCTTCCATCAAGCTCTTAAACTTTCTTCTCTCCTTATGTATTTTTTTTCTCTCAGCCACTTACCATTCAGTCCACTTCAGTCTACTGATAGCCTTCTGGCAACTCCTGGCTGGTAACGGAGGAGATTGTTCAGAGCAATTTACAGCTCTAATATCTTTCAATTACTGCTAAAGCCAATCTGGCCGTGGTGGAGGAGGCATCTCAGTACACTTTATACCATTATGTCATTACTCCAGGAGCCCCTCCGATGGCCTGTGGGACTGTCAGGCAAATGGAAAGAAAGAAATCTCTCCTACAGCGCAAATCGTATGTGCCCAATGAAGGTATGTGGAAACCAGCAGGGACACAACTGAAAAGTGTTAAAGACTCAGGGTTTCCCATACATTCAATAATTTGTGGCGGCCCGCACAACGGAGGCACGCACGACTAGCCCCTCCTCTTCGAACACGATCTGAATCAAAACATGAGCATGCGTTAGTTAGAGGACGCCGGATTGTTGCCGGTGCTTAATGCTTATTCCCCCAGCGAAGATTCCAGAATCAATCCGGAGTTGAATGGTTAGTAATGAACACTGTTGCTCAACATAACCCTGAGAAGTTAGTCTATGTTAAGCACTGTCGCGTTTCAATTACAGATTCGCATTACAGATTATTTTTTTTCTAAAGATTGATAAACAACTATTGCGAAATGACGGCGTTTCCATTAACCGATGTTATGCGACTAAAACGTCACTTTTTCCTCTCGAGATCAGTCATTACAAAAATCATGGCAACGGACGTTGGTAGGTTTATATATATCACAGCCACCAGGCTAGACATTATATTATTATTATCTCCAGGTTCAGGTTGGTGTGTGTTGGTTTTTGTCCACCTCAGTCTCCAGGTTTGTGTGTGTGTGTGTGTGTGTGTGTGTGTGTGTGTCAGAGTCTGTGTGTGTCCACCTCCAGGTCCAGTTTGGTGTGTGTGTCTGAGTCTGTGTGTGTGAGTGTGTGAGTCTTTTTGAATGTTTGAGTGTGTGAGCCTGTGTTTGAGTGTGTCAGTAAGTTTGTGAGTTTGAGTTTGAGTGTGAGTGTGTGTGTGTGTGTGTGTGTGTGTGTGTGTCCATCTCCAGGTCCAGGTTTGTGTGTGTGTGAGCAAAATTTGCAACAAGAAGTCTGTGGAGCAGTCATAGCATAGAAAGTGTAGCAATGGCATAGCAATGTAGCAATAGCAATGTCTTTAAAGGGATAGTTAACCCAAAAATGAAAATTCTATCATCGTTTACTCATACAGGTTTGGAACAACTTGAGGGTGAGTAAACGAAGATAGAATTTTCATTTTTTGGTTAACTATCCCTTTAAGGTATCTGACACTAAGTGTTGGCAATGGAAATGTGTACTTGTCTCTAAAAAGATATGATATATTTATGATATATACACATATATATGATATATTTAACTTAATCCCCCCCCCCCCCCTTCCCCGGTCCCTGGTCCTTAAACACCACACCACCGCAAATAGAATCTAATTCTGTGGGAAACACTGAGACTACTCACACCTATTGCACATGTCCAAAGACTATAGAAAACCCAAGACGTATAATTTTGAATGGTGGAAAATGCAATGCTCAATATGGCCGATCAATCGCAGGAAGCCCTGCCTTCTGAATGAAGTTACCAAACCAATCGCTAATTGGTAAAGTCAGTGCTTTACAGTGATGTTCACACAAAGTGATGTTCCATAAAATGACAGTATGACCATTCATGATGGTTCATAATGGCCACCAGTTGTCAAGTTCCAAAAAAACAAGACAAAAAAATCCTTATAAAAAGCCAAGTAGTCCAGTAGTCCATACAACACAAATGCTATTGTCAAGTGCTGACATTGTCAAGTCAATACAATAGCTTTGTGTAGGGAATGATTAGTCATTATTCAAGGATAACCGTCACATCCACTGCAGCGGTCAAACTACATTTTATTATTAGACAAATACTTTATTCCATCAAATATATTTAATATGTGGTTTGACATCATGACACTGGTTAAAATTTACACTGGAGAACCAAAGACCAAGCTACCGCATTAGGCATTACTTCAGAAGTGTCACTTTGAATATGAAATTAAATATAATGCACGTCAATGTACACAAAATATTTTTTGTTTGTTTGATGGTAACAACAGCATGCGGTTTTGGAATGTTTGAGTTAATAATACAAGATTTTGTATTTATGGGTGATTTATTTATTTCCACTAAACGTCTGACGAAGTTCTTCTGACAAAATTCAACCAAACAAACACAGTCAGAAAAACGGACCAAAAAAATTATTAAATGTGGCATATGAAATCTGGTCAAGACAGAGACCAGCACTCTGATAACAGACTCAGCACTCCTACACTGACTCCTGGCTTGTCTGTCTCATCCTCTCTCAGCAGCCTCCCTTCTCCACGTCTCCTCTGTTGTCAGCTGGATGGTCTCTTCCTTGCCTCCTCTTCCTTTGGGCTTCACAACTTCCACTCCATTTTTCTAATTTTTATACTTTCTCTTGTCTGGCTGGTTTAAGCAGCTTTTTAGGGCTGTGCGATATATCGAAAATATCGAAATATTGCAAATTTGCATATCTCGATATGCATATCGGAATGATTTGCGATAAATGAACAAAGTAATACAAAGCTATATAGTTTTACGACACAGATCATCTGACACGCGGACGTTAGTTGTGTGTGTGCGTGCGCATAGCGCCCGCGTGCTCACTGCTCTGACGTCTGACCATCAACAAACCAGCACGCAGTGAGTGACGCGCTCATAGCAAACTAATATGATAGAATGAGCCAGCCTGAGACATCCACAGCTGCTGCCGACGATTTAGTGCCAAAACGAAGAAGCACCTCAAAGATATGGCAGTTTTTTGGATTTAAAAGAGATGACCACATGCAGACTGAAATTATATGTAAAACATGTAAATCTCGTGTAGCAACGAAAACATGAAACACTTCAAATCTGTTCAGTCACCTCAAAGCAAAGCACAACGATTTGTATCAGCTATGCTCGGCAGAAAAATCTTCAAGCTCAGGTGAATCAACCCTCGTTCACCAACCCAAGCAACAATCCATATCATCAAGCTTCGAAAGCATAACACCATATCCTGAAAGTTCCCGCCGTCATAGTGAGATAACCAAGGCCATTACACGCTATCTGGCAAAGGATATGGTTCCGATCGCCACAGTCGGGAAACGAGGGTTTTTGCACCTGATGAATACCATCGACAAACGGTACAACATTCCCTCTCGAACCTATTTTTCACGCATTGCTATCCCCCAAATGTACGAGCATACTAGCGACCGTGTCATGTTGGAACTGAGAGATGTCGAACATTTTGCGTGTACAACGGACCTCTGGTCCAGTAGGACAACAGAGCCGTACATTAGTTTAACGGTTCACTTTATTGACAAAGCCTTTAAGATGAGAAGTCTGTGCTTACAGACAGCATATTTCCCCAGTGAACACAGTGGGGAAAACATAGCGCTGGGACTGCGAGAGGCTTTGTCTGATTGGAATTTGAATGAGGCGCGTCTAGTGTGTTTTACCACGGACAACGCAACCAATATGATCAAAGCGGCGGAAATAAATGGTTGGCCCCGACTACAGTGCTTCGGGCACAGACTGCACCTTGCTATTGGTAAGTCTTACTTTTTTATATCAGAATATTTAATTAGTTATCTTAACATATAATAACTTCATTAAACACATTTTATTGTATACTGTCACAGATATTTTAGTGTAGATGATATTTAAATTAATAAAGAATTATACGTTAAATTATAGATGTAAGATTTATTCAAATTAATGTTTAAAAAATATGAAACCATAACTTAATTAAAACGATTGAAAATATTTTATTTCTATTTATCCAGAAAATGCTGTCAAAGGTGACACACGCATCAGTCGTGCTCTAGGAGTGTGCAAAAAGCTAGTGGGACATTTTTCCCATAGCTGGAAAAAGAAAGAAGCGCTAAAGAAAGCACAGAGAGAGCTTAACCTGCCAGAACATGGTCTCATCACAGAGTGCCCTACACGATGGGGCACTAAGCAACAAATGATGGAAAGGATCCTGGAACAGCAGAGGGCTCTGTCACAAGTTCTCTGTGATAATCGGAGTACAAGACATCTGGTTCCATCTTGAGTCTGTAAACAAGGCATTGAAGCCACTTCAAGATTTTACAGATGCTTTGTCTGGGGAAGAATACATGAGCATTTCCTATCTACTTCCAGTTCTTCGTTTACTGAACACACAAACCCTTGCTGCTGACGAGGACGACACAGAGCTGACATGCTCAATTAAAACCAAAGTGCTGGGCTACATGGAGGCAAAATATGAGGATCCTGCAACCCAAACTCTCTTGAACATTGCCACTTTTTTAGATCCAAGGTTCAAAAAAGACTACATTCCTAAGGAACAACTTGAAGAAATTAGTGTAAGGATAAAATCAGAAATGAAGGTAAGAATATTTTGTATAGCAAGAATGATTTGAGCTCATTAATAAAATATGGAGGTACTAATCATTATTTTCCTTTTCTTTTTTTCTAGGAGGCACAACCTGCTGTTGCCATATCATCATCAGTGGGTGCTGCTGTGTCAGGTGCTGAGGCTGAGCCATGTCAAAGTGCCACAGCCACAAGTACAAAGAGGATGAAGAAGTCTTTAGGAAGCCTCTTACAGACCTCAGTCACATCTCCCTCTGAATCCTCTGACCATGCAACCATTGAAGCGGAATTTAACAGCTACATTCTGATCCCCAAAATCCACAGTGAGCAGGACCCTTTGGCATGGTGGAGAATTCACAAGGTAAATTTCCCCCACTTAAGCAAGCTGGCGGAAAAATATCTTTGTGTGCCTGCCACTAGCACACCATCTGAAAGACTTTTCAGCACATCAGGCAATGTAGTTACATGTCAGCGTGCATCCCTGAAACCAAGCAAAGTGGACATGCTGGTTTTCTTGTCCAAAAATCTTTAACAATTTTAGCATGAATGCTAAAATCTGACTTGGCAAAAACAAAAAAAAAGAGAGCTAAGAAGTAACTGCTGTTGTTCACTTTCAAAAGTTGTAGTGATTTCTTTCCCCTAAATAATTTGAAATTTTGGTTATATAATTTCTCTTAATACAATTTTAATTGATTTTAGAAAAATAAATATCGGATCGCATATCGAATATCGCATTATTTAGCAAGATATCGCATTTTTCTTCAATATCGCACAGCCCTACAGCTTTTCCTGACTCCCAGAGATGAAGATTGTCTTTTCTAAGACAGGAGGTGCAGCTCTAGTTTTCTGACTTCAGTCTGGCCATATAAACTAAACACAGTACAGTCAGAGAAATATCAGTGCAAACCAGAAGTGGCACACACACACATAGTGAAAAATAAAGGAATCGAGGCAGCGTATGAAAAATGTTCTCATTGTGACACTCCTCACCCTTCTCCTCACACAAAAAAAGACCTAACTGTGGCAAGCAAGACAATTTAGCACTTCACAACCACTCAAATCAATTTCCCTCATAGAGGTGTATGTACTGAAGTCACATAATGATGGGAAAGGAAATTTAGTTTGTCTGAAAATAGTTTTAAAGAAAGATACAATATAAAAGGAGAAACCGATTGCTTTCTTCTACACTGATTCTCTAAAAGAGATGAGAGGAACAGTTATCTCCAGTTTTAGCTCTCCCGCTGGTCTCAGCAGAACTGCGTTTAAAACACACTTCCATTACGCTACATTACCCCCACTACAGGACTCCAAGTGAACTCTTCACCCCTTCCCTTAGCACAATCATTCCAGCACTGTGTCCTTTTCATGAAGAATTCAGCTGACTCTGTAATATGATTTTGTATTTAAACCACACTGTTTGGATGCTTTATTCCAAATAGCTAACTGACATACTAAGGCTTTGAGTTTCAGAACCTGCACAGCAATGACAAATTAATTTTTAATCAAATAAATAAAGCCTTGTGAAGATAAGAGACTTCTTTTGAAAGCATTCAAAAGCAAAATAAATAAAAAATGCAATCTGCATACAATCTGTCATGGTAAAAGTACCAGAAAAAGAAAGAAAGATAACAACCCAGAAAAATGTGATAAAAATGACAAATAATTTAGATCCATATACTAGTCTTCTAGCTTGTAGTCAGGAAAACACACTGTACTCGTTAAAATGATATTTAAGGCAACTTTCCTTTCGTATTCAAATTAGAATTAGTCTCAAAGTAACAATGTGACAACTATGCCTCTAGACAATATTATTCATTGTGAGAATCATGCAGAATGTTGCGGGAGTAAACACGTACAGTCTTTCACTATATCCAACATTATTCACACAATGAACCAGATTCTCATAAAAACTAATTTCCTCCCCAGCAGCAGGTCCATAACTTGACCCTCAACATTAAAAAAAAATATATATTAATCTAATTTTTACAGAGAATGTGGTACATCTCTGGAAGCTGGAAGAATCTTCTAAACATTTATAAATGTATTTTCCTTACTCTCTGTTATATAAAAAGGTGGATTATTTGGAGTTCTTTGGCATTCAAAAGTTTAAAACCATTCACTGCTATTAAGATGTTGTGATGATATTGACATTTTGATGGCTGTGAAATTACACACTTCAGCTTTACACCACAGCAGGTTGAGACATTTGAACTTAATTAAACTGAAGAACTTATCAAGACTATGCGATGGCTTCACTCAGAGGTTTAGGCTGCTGTCCAGCGTTCTCTGAAAGTCGGGCCAGACCGCACTGCTCCTCACACTCTAATGAGGTATCGAGCCAAACACCAGCCTGCATCCTGACTCACACTAGCAAACTTCTTAGAGCAGGAGTTGAGCTCCTAAATTACTAACGCCCCTCTGGACTCCCCTCGCTGTCAAAATACGCTCGCTGACAGCTTTGAAGAGGGCTAGCGCAATAGCTGTTTACGACTCAGGCACTGCTGTGCTGCCCAACTTGTTCATGTGTTTTGCCATGATTAAGAGAGGGGAGGACATGCTGGCATTCAGAGACACTGATAGCCTGGTTCAGGGTTTAGTTTCACTCTCAGTGTAATATGGAGTAGTGAGCACGTGATTATTGTGGAGTGGAGGGATTATTTCTGTGTTTCTTGCAAAGGCTGGTGCGTAGGTTGTAAAGCTCCGCTCCAGATCTTCTCCAACTCTGCTGGATCAATGCTGAGAAAATGATGTTTCAAAACCTCCTCTCAGATGCTAGTATTGCACATGCTGATGACACATATTGCAGTCAGCATAGTGGAATGTTGCATTTATCATTATATTATTATTTTTAACCACTACTTTTTAAGGAAAGTAATGTTTCTTCATGCTAGTCCAACACATTTATTTGTATAACCAATGGCAGATAGTGGGACCAGTTTAAAGACAACCATTTATTTTAAAATTCAGTTTGGTAACACTGTGCGGCCAATTTATTTTAGCCTGTTTTTATCTCAAGAATAATAATAAAAAAATATACTGAAATGTACTAAAATTAGTTGTAAATTGAGTAATGGCTGCAGTGTGGAAAAAGTATACAATTTTTTCTTTTTTTTTTTTGCAATTACAGTATATAATCGCAAGTAGGAGATAAAGTTGCAACCGTGAGATATAAAAGTTTTATAAAATCTTACTATATTGCACATATCGTGCATATTGTATAGTGTCACATGATCCTCCAGAAATCATTCTAATATGCGGCTCAAGAAACAGTTACGTTTTTTGGAAACACTGAATCTTTATTTATTTTTTTATTCGGGATTCTTTGACAAATATACATTTCAAAAGAACAGCATTTATTTGAAATAGAATAAATTGTAACTTTGTAAAATTCTTTACCTACAATTTTGATCAATTTAACGCATCCTTGCTGAATAAAAGCATTACATTATGAAAATAAAAAAGCAACTATTAGAACAAATTTAAAGAGTAACTTTACTTGTAGCTTCCAAAAAGAATTCAGAATGTCTAATGTTAAAAATATGCAAACAAACCAAGGGCACAACAGCAGCAACTCGTTGAGAAAAGCTCCACACACCATTCTCAAGGTTAGCGAAACACTGATTACAGTGAAAGCGCCAGTGTTTACAGCGATGGCAATGAGGGCTCAAAACATTGCCATATATGGACAAACAGATAACGACAGACAAGAGAAAAAAGATCCTCTTGTTCTTGTGGTTTGTCACTCTAAAGTTCCCAGGCACACGAAGACACAGTCACTAACGACAACGTTCACAGATTCATTTCTACCTTTCATCATCACAGGCAAAAACCTACAGGGTGAAGTGAGTGTGTTTTATAAAAGTATCATGTTCAGCCTGTCCAGGTGTGCTGAGAACATGATTCTTGTTTATAGTTGTAGTGAAGTATACAGTTCTTCTGGTGCAATCACCCTTTTGATGAAGCTGATACAGCTCAGATGATACACTATGAATCCAGCCTGACTCACCACTGACTCTATTCTCTGTGGCTTTCTCTCTTTGCTCCCCTATACTCACATTTCAGGATATCTGAGGTGGTCTGGTGCCAGGGGCCTGAATCACACCAGGTTATGGAGGATAAGGCCTTGTTTGTCCCTGAAACTGCTTACATAGCTGCTTTAAACGACAACAGCACATGAAAGTACAACTGACCCTTCACAAAGCCATGACCTTTAGAAACTCCCATGTAATCATACAACATTTTTGCCTTTTTATTTTTTTTATGTACGTCTATGGAGGATCCAAGAGTTTGAATAGCTTTATACAATTTTAAAGACATCCAAAATATAATAATTTAGAAGTCCATGCTGTGGAATAACCCATTTATGGTCCCTAATTTCTAAATGAACATGTACAACATCAGAAAGAAGTCCTACTTTTGCTCCAAGGTAAAATACAGTTAATAATTTGATGTTAAACAATTTAAGTATTAATTAAGGTCATAGGACTAAAGGGTGTGGTACCTTTGAAGATCTAATTGTTAACAATGCTTTCAAATTAGATTTCTGTGAGTAGCATTCAAATCGATTCTGACTGTCAGTCTTAGTAGTTTTTAAACCATGTTACCATTTTACTAAAAAACAAAACGCAGAATAACATACGATCGGTTTTAATACTTTGAGAACATTTTATTCAGTCAAATATGTAACCACAAGGGTCAGAGCAGTCAGCTGACCTTTCGCCAAAGACCCACCCCCTTAGCTACCATTGCTGTGTCTGAAAAGTCATGGCGCTCTCATGTCACACGTTCTCACACAGTGAAAAAATACATGCGGAGCAAGAGGATACTGACAACATACCAACAGACAAGAGGTTACATCTGGTATGAAACAAAGTCTCAGATTTCTAAATTGTCATTTTTTAAGAAATTCAAACAATAAATATGGTTTTGTGGATCTATTATGCTACGTTCATACCAAACGCGAATAGAGCGTCAAATTCACATCTACCGCTTCTAGTTTGCCGCTTGAACATTTTGAGTGCATTCACGTGTCTAGAGCGAAATAAATCAATTAAAGTTAATTAGTCAATTAAACTCCTGGAGAAGAGTGTATTTTCTCTCTCTCTCCTCTTCAGCTATGTTAGTTTCTCTCACTATCTTTAGTGCTCCACATCTTTATTTTCTACAGTATATACCTTCACATCCAATTAAACATTAGACACTTGTAAAAATCCAAACTTCACACTTCAGAAGTGGTCTTGAAGGACAGCTGATCTGTGCGTTAGAGGAGAGCAGATAAGGAGAGATATGTTGGCATGCACACCCAGTGGAAACTTCAGAGGAATGTATAACACCCTACATATCAGCTCAGCTCTCCAGCAAATGAGCCTCAGATACAGTCCAGCTGTCTGCACGTTTCAAACCTATTGGGGGTTAAGCAGCTGAAAATCTCCACAGAAGTTAGTAAAAATCTCTTTTGGTGCATTCTAGAACATGTAAAAACATATATTCTTTTGCCGAGTTTTGCAACACAAACAATGTCGAAATGCATCAACACTGAACTGACTCGAGCTGAATAACGACTTATTATTATTATTTCTGTAGAGCTGCTTATAGCTGAATTGAACTTGTTTTATAATTGATGAACTTGCACAGTTATTAAACTGAACTAATAAACTGATTACAGTTGAATAATGAAGCTACTGTCTTTTTAGAGCCGCTTTACAGCTAAATTTTACCTAATTTTAGATGAAGTTTGCATCACTGATACTGTCCCCCCCCCCCCCCCCCCACCCCCCGTTTACTACGATAAAGCTGCCTCAAAACAATCTGCATTGTATAATGCACTATATAAATATAGGGGAATGATTTGATGAGAACAAATATTTTACAATGCACCAAGGTGTATTTATCTAACAAAATTAATCTTGTACAAAGACTTGTGATGATAACATACTGTATGTACACAGCCCCAGGTACTCCATTTCCCATAATCCTTTGCCAGGACTCATCATCAATTGCAATCGCCTGTCTCTCATCACCTCATCAGTCTCACACTTAACCCTTTAGGCGGCAGAGGTTTTTTCCTAAAACGTTCGATTTTGACATCTTAATTTCAGAAGGCTATATCTTAAAATTTATAAAAGATAGAGACTTTCTGTCAATTATACAAATATTAAGGATGACCCAATGTTTATGTAGGGATTTTATTTTCCCATCTAATTTGCATATTATGACGTCATATGGGGGTGGTCATCTTGAATTATAGAATTTTCATGAAAAGTCACATGTTTAAATAATAAAATGCAGCACTTCTTTCCCACAAAAAATGTCCCTCGCCTTCTGTGTGCTATATTGCACAATACTGAATGCTCAGGTGAATAGTAAGTAGTAAACAAACTGTGTAAATCATCACTAATAAATGGTAGAAACAAACCGAATGCATTTAGCAGTTGGGATTTTCAATTTACTACATGCAGCAGGCACTCTGATTCCATGTATGGGGCACATATATATTATTCATATGACTCACAAACACAAGTAGACAAGACCTGTTTGGTTCAAAAGCTATGCCCCGTGTCACATCGCCTCTGCTTCTGCAATGAGCAGCGCGGCCAGATCTGCCTCGAGCACGCGCCGAGTGTGCACAGCTCGGACTACTGTCAGTGTCATTGCGACTCCCCACCTTACTTCCTAACTGTCCTATGAATACTTCGACCTCGTCTAACATACCCAATGGCATTAGACAAAGTCTCCACTACAATACTGTCGCCGCGATTGCGGAGAGGCGTGGTCAGAAGACAAATATACATGTCTAGCGCGGTAAAAATCTCCCGCCTCGTCCCCGCAACAATAACACGCCTGCTAATTTCGCGATGAACACTCTGACCCCGGCAAACATTGTTCACACCTCTGACATTTGGCAAAGGACCATTTACATTAGGCAAAGGATTCACCGTTTGTGCTTGGTGAAGGGCTATACTTTCACTTTCAGTATCATCGTCATCTTCTGAATGCAGCTATTCCCCTTCAGAATCAGTGTCCGCGAATAGAAGTCCCAACACCTCATTGCGGCTTTATTGAAGCTTTATTGATGCCATTAGATAATAATAATAATTATTATAATAATAATCTAATGCCAATACTCGCTGACGTTGACAATATTTGTCAGATAAAATGGCTCAGTCTCACACTAGCTGTGCTTTTCTTTCGCACTGATTCAATACGCTCTAGCTCGAAGATTTTGTATAAGAGCATGACGTTTTTTGAGTCAGAGATGAAGTATTACATGTCTGCTATCTGGTGCAGGGGAGGTTGCATGAAATTTGACACCCTATTTGACAAAATCGGCCGTTTTATTCAGTGCCGCATCTTGTCGAGTAAACTCGACCGTGGCGCCAAGAGGGTTAAAGGTTGCACACATCCACACACACTTTGCTGATTATTGTTTAGCCTATACCCTGTTGCCTTGTCTTGTCTTGCCTTACCGCCTTGTTTTTGACATTGGACTGTTTATCAGGTTATTATGATTGTTTTGCTGCCTGCCCTGGCCTTTGCCTGTTTACGGATTCCTCTGTCTTTGCCTGTGATAATATTGTTTGCTGGTACTGGACCCTGCCTGTGAGCACAAGTAATTAAAAATGCTACAACTACTTTAAAAGCCAACATCTGGCCACATTTCAGCTTTTCTGAACAACCCGAGCACGACCTGGAGAAGACACGCTGTGTGTAAATCATATCATGCCCAATGAAGTATTCAGGTGGTAGGTATGGGCAATGAAGCCTCGTGAAACACTGAGGCTTTCCTGATTTTCGGAAAAAAGATTCAAAGCTTTGAGTGTCTCAAAAACAGTGCCATCTGGTTGTTAATAAAAAATATAACAGCCAAAAGCCTGTGAAAGACGCTCTGTAGAACGAGGCATCTACTACATATTCCACATTTCTGTCTCTGATAAATTAATTTACCCATTTAATTTTGTAATTTAATACCAGTACGAATATCAATAATAATTATATCATATATTACTCTGTTCCTGTCAATTCTGCACAGTAATTTAATGAAATAATGAATTCTCATTGTGTCCTTCAAATTATGTTAAAATATGTGCACATAAGCAGCCTTGAGTGTACTGTAATACTTAAGAGTGACTCGTGGTGCTTTCACACTTTTAATTGGTTTATACTCATTTATTTTCATCTTAGAAAATATATCTCCCCACTGCAAAATACATACTTGACATTTCTCAAGTGAAAAAAAAAGCATTTTTGTAACCAATGGTCTGTGCCAGATAACTGTGGGGAAAAATACACTAAATTGGTTGACAGAATAAATGCAGCCTAGTTTAGTAAAGTGTCTGAGGAAGAGGAATTCAGACGGAAAGCTCAAAGCCATAACATGTTTCAACTAACAAATACATAAATAAATTACACCCAAAACAAAAACAACACCATGCCAAACACCCAGTAGTGATTGCATCAATCATGTTCGAACAGAGTTGCATCACTGGGGACAGGGTTGAAAAAGCACCAAGCTACAAAAGAGTAGAAACCATGTGAAATGTACAACTACAAAACTCTAAATCTTCTTCAGAAGCAAACTGTTAAATAAATCATTGCAGCTGAGTGAAGCAGATTAAAAGAGGATGTTTCACCCGTTTGCTTGAACCATTTTTCTTTGGCAGGAGTTAACAGAGCTTCCTGTGTGCCCACTGACGTCAGAAACAGCAAGCTGCCAAGGGAAGGCATAGAAATGGCCATTTATTGACAAGAACTGAACTTTATTGTCTTATTTCATCATTTTATCATGTAAAACAACAGATATAGCCAAGTACAATTAAAAGACAGCACAAATGGATTAGAGATAATAAAAATGCACATTTCACAGAGATACAATTGACAAGACTAGAGGGTGAATCTCACAAAAACATGGTTAGGTCGCATTTCGCCCCAGAAGCATAAAAAAAGAAAACTGTAAGAAAATTTGCCTTGTACAACATTAGGAAGATTAGACCCTTCCTGTCAGAGCAAGCCACACAACTTCTTGTCCAAGCTCTTGTTCTCTCCAGACTAGACTATTGTAATGCTCTCTTGGCGGGACTTCCTGCATGTACTTTAGCCTTTAAAACGGATCCAGAATGCAGCAGCAAGGGTTGTCTTCAATGAGCCAAAAAAAGCTCACGTTACTCCTCTCCTCATCAGGTTACACTGGCTAAAAGCAGCCGCTTGCATCAAATTCAGGTTACTGATGCTTGCCTACAAGACAACCACTGGCACGGCAGCAATATACCTGAACTCACTAGTTCAAACTTATGCACCCTCCAGAAGCCTGCGTTCTGCAAGTGAACGACGCCTTGTGGTGCCATACCAAAGAGGTTCAAAATCACTCTCACCGTCCTTTTCCTGGATCATGCCCAGCTGGTGGAATGACCTTCCAATCTCTATTCGAACAGCCGAGTCTTTAGTCATTTTCAAAAAACATCTAAAGACTCATCTTTTACGCCAGCACTTGTCCAACTAATACTAGAACTTACCTTTTCTTGTTTATTCTTTATTCTTGGAGGAAAAAAAAAAACCTAGCTACGGGTTCTGTGCTAGACTAACTGAGACTTGTCATGGCACTTGTATACTGTTGTTGTTCTCTTGTTTGTATGACTGCTTCTATCGTTCTCATTTGTAAGTTGCTTTGGAAAAAAGTGTCTGCTAAATGATTAAATGTAAAATTGTATGTTGTATAAAAACAATTAAGCCTATTTTTTTAACATTAACATTTCATAACATAAAAGATATATTGTTTTTGATCATTACACACATTTACCCACCATTTTCTCATTGGCTTAGTTTTTGAGCTTTATAGGAGAAAAATCCCTACTACTCTCAGTGATGGTTTTCATTCTTTAAAAAAATTATTTAAATTCATTAATAATTAATTTTATAAAGTAAATAAATAAACCACTATACTGTAATACAAATTAAGTTTTAGATAGTACAAGAAATGTAACTTTAAATATAAATAAATATAAATATATGTGTAGGAAAAATATATATAAAAATGCAATGTTTTTCGTGAGAGTAAGATCATTTTTGCATTGCGGTAATGATAATTGGGTGAGCTATATTTTTATGAACTGCCTGTGAAGCGCCGTATAATTATTTGGTTATTTTGATTTTGGGCTGAAATACCATCTTGACATGTTCTTGACAGGAATACTGATAATTACCCTGAATTGCCTGCGGCTATGTATATAAACTGAGTTTAACTGTGATTAAAGAACAAATTAAGGAAAGAAACTAAATCTGATTTTCGATGACAGCACGCATTCAGCTGGCAGGTGGTGAGGAATTGAAAAGTTTGCGAGGGTAGTCCTATAATCTGCGCAAGGCTGCGGGGAAAAGGGTTAAGAGGTTAGAGACACACAGAAGCTCTATTGAGTAAATGTGCTTCCTCCCCTCACCTCATGTACAGTGCCTAAAAATACAGCCCACAATGAGCACAGCCATTACTCCTGTCAGCAGCCCAGTCATGGCCTACATTCAGCTTGCACATTCCAAAACCCAGTTATGAAGCATACTGATCATTCATTAATCTATGAAAACACACATTCTAATTATTACACATGGCAAAGATGTATATATAGCATTACATTTGCCCTGACCAGCTTCCACAACTCCAATCATTACATGCTTCAGCTGTTAGCTTATCTTAAAGACCCACACAAAAAGTTCCAGTACAGTCTGTGAAATCCTAGAGATACTAACATTTGAGTATGGCTGACAATTTTTATCCAAGTTATTCCCGTCAATGACTAGTAAATCCCTGAAGGTCAAACATATGCTGTGCATCATCAGTGGCTTTGTTCCAAATACTAGTGGGCTGGCTGACAGTATTTTTAGACACTCCTAAGTAGAGGGTAGAAAAAATATGCTCCCTTAGATGCCTTGGTATGGCAAATTTTGGAATCCCAGGACAACTCCAAAAAAAAAAAAAATGAAGAAGGGGTGGGCAATGTGACCAAAATTTGAGTAAAAATTTGAGTGACCACAATATGAGTAATTTTATTTCCCTACAGCAGCTAATGAACTGGAAGTCTTGAACATTCACAGAAAACAGCTTGGTTCAGTGTTGAAAAAATGTGGAAAAGCGGCAAAAATAACTCCGCTCAACACTCCTGCGCTCTTTGAGCACCGTCTTCATGTGCACACACCTCTCAGACAGTCTCTCAGACAGCGGGTGCATAGAGTAAAATTAGTTATTTTTTGCTGATGATTGAATTTCAATGGCTTAAAATCACTTGTTTTTAAAGAGAAATGCAGAAAACGATACGTTATCATGACAGCTACATCACATGAGCGTGTAACCATGATAGAGACAATAGTCGAAAATCTCTGCTGGTTGACAAATTTCTACCAGTTAATTGTGTCTACCGGTATATCGCCCACCCCTAGTACATAGCACACAAATATTGAGTGAAACAGTCCAATATTACAGGAAAATTAAAGGGTTAGTTCACTCAAAAATCTAAATTAATAATGTCATTAATAACTCACCCTCATGTCATTCCAAACCAGTAAGACCTCCATTTATCTTTGGAACACAGTTTAAGATATTTTAGATTTAGTCCGAGAGCTCTCAGTCCCTCCATTGAAACTGTGTGTACGGTATACTGTCCATGTCCAGAAAGGTAAGAAAAACATCATCAAAGTAGTCCATGTGACATCAGAGGGTCAGTTAGAATATTTTGAAGCATCGAAAATACATTTTGATCCAAAAATAGCAAAAACTTCGACTTTATTCAGCACTGTCTTCTCTTCCGTGTCTGTTGTGAGATTTCAAAACACTGCAGTTTAGTGATATCCGGTTCGCAAACGAATCATTCGATGTAACTGGATCTTCTTGAACCAGTTCACCAAATCGAACTGAATCTGAATCGTTTGAAATGGTTTGTGCCTCCAATAAGCATTAATCCATAAATGACTTAAGCTGTTAAGCTGTTAAGCTGTTAATATCCCGGAGTAATTCATGTACTCAAACAGTACACTGACTGAACTGCTGTGAAGAGAGAACTGAAGATGAACACCGAGCCGAGCCAGATAACGAACAAAACCAACTTGTTCTCGAGTCAAGAACCGGTTGGATCGGTTTTCGGATCACCAGTAGTTCTTTCGGAGAGTTCGATTCAATAAACCGGTTGAAGAAAACGGTCCACCAGTTCTTTTGCGCTCGACGTAATGGTGCCATTGGTGATGATTGTCCTTGATTCAAGCCTTCGGTTTACCTGCGCTCATAACACTAGCACAGAATCAGTTCAGAATCAATCACCAAAAAAAAAACAGTTCGGTTCAGACACTCTGTGTGTCGGTCTGCTTCACGCTGAATCACACATGCGCAGTATCATCAGCTCCTCGGTTCTCGAATCGGACGCATCTGACAGAAACGGTTCTTGATTTAGTTTTTGCTATTTTTGGAACAAAATGTATTTTCGATGCATCAAAAAATTCTAACTGACCCTCTGATGTCACATGGACTACTTTGATGATGTTTTTCTCACCTTTCTGGACATGGACAGTATACCGTACACACACTTTCAATGGAGTGACAGAGAGCTCTCGGACTAAATCTAAAATATCTTAAACTGTGTTCTGAAGATGAACGGGGGTCTCATGGGTTTGGAACAACATGAGGGTGAGAGGGTGAAGGTGAGTTACAGCACTAACTCGCACCAAACAGACTAAATAACAACTTTCAAACACTCACAAAAAAAATTGAAATAATAAAAATTTCATTCCATTTGATGAAAAGACCGCTGCACTAGAGTACGCACTACATCTTTAAAATTTCACTATTTCATATGACTTTTGCCCCAAACTAGTTATGTAAGTGCAATTCCCATCCCACAGTCTGTTCTAAATATTTAATTGGTCAGGTCAATCACAATGCTGATTGCTTAAATAATAAAAAAAATAAAAAAAGCTTACCATAACCTACACCCAGTAGGCTAACCTTCGTATGGATTTTACTGGTTTAAGGAAAAACGTTACCATTTCACCCACAATTTGTGTGCTATGAATTATGTCTGCAGTTACTAGTGTACTGCTTTATTAGCTTAGTGCTAATGTAAAACTCATTTGTGATCATTAATCAGGTCTCTCTTTTCAGGCAGGAAGCTTCATTTGTGAACTACATCTCACTATATTTTGGGATAGAGCTGTTGTTATCTGTATTTGCCAGACCTTATTTCTGACCTTAGCTTGCCTTTCAAGCATAATCTTGCCCGATAAAGAGTTGAAGGGGGTTTTAGAGCAGATCTTGGGATGTGCACTGTGGGATTTTCAGGATGAGAGGAAAGATCAGATGCAAAGGTCACCACTCCCTGACACACACAAACACGGTTTCTGTCCCTAAAAGATACTTACAGTTCTGTTGCACCCTATTCTAAGAGAAGGGACTAAATTTTGATCAGCAGGGCATTTCATTAGGAATATAAAATCCTGTAGTATTAGGGAAAGTAACTCACACGGAACTGTATACTTTTTATTACTAGCTTTAGCATCTCAAAGACAGCTAAAAAACTAATTTCAGTATAAAGGGTATTTTTTTCTTTTGAGCCATTCACCTGAGACCGGATTCATGAAACATTCTTAAAAAATTAAAATCTTTTTAACTGCTATTTTCTTATTTTCTCAATTAAGAATTCAAGTTACCAATACTTTGTATTCCAAAAACTTACAAAATTTTAATTCTCGGGTGAACTAACCCTTTAAGATTCTCAAAAAAGGCCTTTGAGGTGTTTTTCACTGAGTGGGTCTTTAACATCAACTGTCATACAATAGGGTATATAACAGCAAATCATTTTCCTTAAAAAAAAATTCAAAAATTTAACTTTAGTTAGATACATTCTAATTCTTACGAAATTTCATAAATCCTTCCATAAGAAGATTTCATGAATCCAGCCCCTGAGCCATAAATGTCACATGACTACACAGGACCTTGAGGTACAAAACCTTTGTTGGCCACAGGTTTGATATAAATGGTGACAATTATTAACTCAAGTTATTTTTTTCTCCAACAATTATAGTTATTGTGATGGTGGGAATAGGACTGCACAAAAAATATCACTTCCATGAGGTCTGTTAGCATGAAGACAGCATAAAGGACGATGGTGTATTTAAAAGAGGACAAGGATCTCAGAATGGGGTGTTGAGCAACATGCCTGTCCTTAAACAGGTGGCTCTCAGTGTGATGCTCCCCAGCCCACACCAAACACGACTCATGACTCACCGATCCCATATTACAACTGTTCTTGCTGGTCCACATGTCCATTTATGCAGCCTCTCAAGACATGTGGTGCATGTGAGCCTATGGTGCAACGCCTGGCATTGACAACTCAGCCCATATGGTTAGTCATAATAAGCAACAGCCGAACTGTTAACAATGAGTATTTTGTAATAAGTCACGGTCACTGATAAGCCCATGTGACTGTGCTAACTGATGGAAGAGACATCAGCGAAATGTGTGTGTGAGAGCAGAGCTGGAAGGGTAAAGTTTAACTACAATTACAATTAAGAGGACTATTGATACTGATATCATGGTGGCAGGTGGCAAGGCAGCATTACAGCCTGCGCCCAACTTAATAATAGGGTGGGCTGGCAGACAGATGGACTGGCATTCTGTCAGGTAGCTTCACTATTCCACCAGAACAGTGACTGATCTGAGCAGCATAAATCCACTCAGGCATTAAAAGTCCACCAATTAGCACAGATCCATTAACATGAGCAATGACGAGTTGGAGAGGATTCAGGCTGACGGCTCAAAAAAAAAACTGCATTTCAAAATGTCATTTGAAAAAAAAAAAAAAAGATCTCAAAAGTAACACTCCAAGCAAATCCAAACCTGCATTTCTTTGAAAAACAACAAAAAAAAGACCCAATAATTATTCAGTATACTATTCAGGTTAAATATGTTTTTAAACAGTGTTTTATACTCAAATTAGTTGTTAATTGGGATGCACAAAATGTTAAAATTCTGGCTGATATGGTTAAGCTGATAATTAAAAGAAAAAATTATCTACACAAATTAGAAATAAAAACTAAAATTAGTAATTTTAAATGCTTGAAGTGAATTTAGATGTCACAACATTACAATGTACAGTATAAAAAATATATATTCATTTTGAGATCTAACAGGATTTTTCAAACATTAAACAGCTAGATGATGATAAATGTAAAAATAGGGGAAATAGTTATAAATAATTCAACATATATATACACACATTTTAATATATTCCACTTTATTGTGCATCCCTATTATTAATATATGACATCTGACATTTCATGTACAGATTCAGACTGGACTTAGTTGTCTCTGATCGATTTAATTCTGTTTTTAAATGATCTTTTTCATTTTTTATTGATTTAATTCTCTTTTCGAATTGGATGGGCTGTCACCAATGCTTGAACCACCAACCATTTAACACATGAAGCTGGTTAAAAAGGTCTAAATCCAAGGACAACACTGTAACTATAACTTTCTCGTTGTGCTGACTGACAGCTTTAGATATGGCTTTTAATGAAAGGTCGAAGTTGTGAGGAAAAAAAAAAAATATTATCCAACAAAATACAGACATTGCCATCCGGTTGAAATTTGATTTCTCAGAGGACCGCTGAGTTATCTAAAAAAAAACGGTAGGTAATTTTCTCAGCAATTTACACCAAGGTTGTGAGAGAAAATGTGAAAATAAATTTGTGTGAGAGAAAATGTGAAAATAAATTCACAAATTCACATCGGTGAAACACGCATTTACCCGGCCTCCTGCTGGAAAACTTGTCCAGTCTGAATAAGGCTCATGAATGCAAAAACAGTCCAGTAAGAAGCGTACTATATTTTAAAGCAGGGTTAAGTGAGAGTTTGGAGGGGGCTCACCAGTGAGGTTGGTCCGGGCACTGTAGGTGCCCAGGTAGCGGCTGTCGGTGTTGGGAGTGTAGCACTCGTACATGCCCTGGTCGGTGGCCTGCAGCTTAGTGATGTGCAGCAAGACAGAGTCTCTGCTCAGCCTCTCGATGTAGATCTCCTTGCTGTTGACACGCTGGGCGTACAAGGCGTAGGCGTAGTTGTGCTGGGACGTGCTCAATATACGGATCTCTCGATCGGGAGCGGTGTAAAGGTACATGGACCATTCAAAGTCTTGCTCCACCCCTTCCTTGTAGCCGGTCACGTTACACCAAATGGTGATGTGAGAGCCTTCCGTTCGAATCAAGGGTCCCGGCTGAACTGTGACCTGCCGCTGGGCCGAGCATGAGCCCACTGTAAGAAAGACAGAATGAGGGGTCATTAGTGGTCAAAAATGTGAGTATATTTAATATAAATATCTCAGTTTTTTTTTTTTTTTATAACTGAAATGATTTTATCAGGTGAACCATCATTACCATTCAAAAGGTAGTTCTTAATAATCTAGTTCTTGATCTAGTTCTTCTAAGTCCACACCTTTCTGATAAGAAAACCTTCAAGCTTTTGAGTGCTTGAAATTTGTATGTGTATGTGTATGTTTAAAGAGTGTGAAGAACCATCGGCTCTTCAAGAAATCAAGTGGCCTTCAGCCAAGAGACCCATTACACACTAAACACAGCCACTAAATTGAAACCCACTGCGTGTCTGCAGCACTCAAAAAACTCAGACTGTAAATACTACAATTAGCACACAAATAAAGATCAAAGTGCCAGCAATTCATAATGAGTTTATTTAAACACACCCAGCTCAAGTCTTGCATATAAAAATAAACCCACTTAGCTTAAATTAAGTGTTCATTGGGTATGTTTGGATTGGGAAACGACGTGGAAAATAACGTTATAAAGATTATAAAATGTGAAATCTTCTCTCCATGCAAGCAGATACAAAAAGTAGACTGATAAATGAAACTAAAGATTGTCTCATTTATGAAAAAAAATAACTAGCCTCCTTAGAAACAAGCAATACACAGAACTGAAGACAAATCACATTTTAAAGTTTTAACAGCATTTTGGTGCAGATGAGTGACTGGTAGCAAAATATGAACAGCAGATGCAGAACATTCACAAGAAAAGGTAATCTGGACATTTTAACTCAATTTAATGGGTTTCATGTGTGAAAGTGGCAATTATTTATCTTTGTGTGTGTCTGAAGTTGTAATTTTCCCGGTAAGTTATGATATACTAGGTTTATATTCTTAAATATTTGGAGAACATATCTGGGAAATGCACATTTGCTCATGATGATTTGTATATTATATTCCATTCATTCATAGTTAAATAACTCTGTTAAAGTAAATACATGACTTGTTTAAAGTATAAATATTTGAATGATAATAATAAAAAAATAAGCAAACAAACACAGTTTTTTTACCGTGAATTTAACAGGATTTTTATTAGAGTGTAAAGTATCCCATTTACTACCAGATTTTTCGTTGTCTTTAAGCCACCACGGGACACACAAGTGGCATGGTTTGCTTTTCTTTCAGAAGTTTTACAGTGTCTGCATCTTTAAGACTGTGACAACAACTCTGTGAGAATGATGAGTGCTTTGTACAGAATGAAAGATATTAACCGATAAACTAACGTCATCCTAGCCTGTACAAGCTTGACAAAAACGTAGGATAAAGGAAGACAAGTGTGAACAGTTGGGAGTTGAGAAACGGGGAGAAAGTCATTCCTTGGATGTCATTGTCCAATCTGTGACAGAAAAAAAGACGCAGCCCATCTGCTGGCATGTCCCGTCTGGTGCGGATCTGTGACAATGAGTGAGCGTGTGTGGGTGAATGCTCCCCACGCCTCAGAAGACACATCATTGATTTAATTACTTCTAAAAATGCACATGAATCTGCATCTCTGGGCCATCCCATAGTGAACTGAAAGTGTTTTCATCACTTTCTTTATCTGTGTCCTTCCCTTTCTAACCCCTGTACGCCCACACACGCCTGTGCTTTCTTCATGCCAACTGCCTACACACACAGATACTCCAAAAAAACACCACTGAAACAGCATTCTAATACTATGTCAGCAAACAGCTCTATAGAACAGCAGCAGACAGTTGGGTTATCCTGACTGTGCTGCACCATGGGAATTTACACTTCCCAAGGTGATCTGATGTTCACTCAAAAAAATGAAATGTTGGGTTTAATTAAAAATATTATGTCAACAGGTTCCACACAATTTGTTTAAGTAATCTCAACAAACAATAATTTAGTTCATTTTACAAAAGAAGTTTAAGTAAACTTAGCTTAACAAACCTTAGTAGAGTCAACAAACAACAATTTAGTTAATTGTACATGAAAATTTTAATTAATGATGACAAAATTTTTTAATACTGTCACTTCAGAAACACTAGTGATGTGTCGTTCTTGAACGATTCGTTCATTTTGAACGAATCTTTAATGTGACTCGGGAAGAACGAGTCGTCTCGGGGAGTGATTCGTTCAGTCGCGCATGCGCATTATTCTATAGGTTCTGTTCTAGTAGTAGTGATTCACCTGTCAGCCAATGCAGTCTTGTGCCGGAAAGAGAATTGATTAGTTCATAGTTCGGGTCTATCGGGCTTTTGACTCGTTCCTTAATCACGTGACAGCCACATACGCTAAAACCAATGCAATATGAGCCGGAAAGAGAATTGATTAGTTCATCTCATGAGTCTTCGGGTCAGGTCGAGTCATTCCTTAATCACGTGACAGCCCCATACACTAAAACCTAAAACCATAGACAGTAAAAGAATGCAGTATTGAGCCGGAGAGAGAATTGATTAGTTCATCTTTCGGTTCTTCGGGTTGTTCGTTCTTTTGTCCCGTGATGTGACAACATTGGCTAGAGTAATTATTAAATCAGATAAACCATACTTTTGTAACATATGACACTTTATAAACATTAAAAAACACTGTGTACATACTTTTGAATTGTTGTTTATTGTTTATTTTTGTGCCAGAAAAGCTTTGTAACAAAGAGGACAACTATTCCAAAATAAATCAAAATAATAAAAAAGTAAAAAATTAAAAATAAAATTAAAATTAAAAGATAATAAAGCCACAGGGTCTAATAACCTTAACAAATGAACTTTAAAAGTACAATATAAAAAAAAGAAAAAAAAAAAGAAAAACTAAATATTGCACAACAAGCTTTGCTTTTTTATATAATAATTTAAAATGAATACATTTTAAAATAAATAACACTTTTGTGCCAAAATAAAAACTTTATATCAAAGAGGATAACTATTCCCCAAATAATTTTAAACCATTTAAATAAAAATAAATGAATATTAAGAGATACTAAAGCTACGGAGCCTTATAACAATAACAAATTACCTTTAAAATCACAACAACAACAAAAGTATTGCACAACAAGCTAGGCCTTTTCTAAATAAATAAAAATAAATAAGCTTTAAAATAAATAACACACTGTGGCTATATTTTTAGGACTTGCTTTAAGGCATGTTTGCATTAAAAAAAAAAACAAGCTCCCTGACCTTGGATGGGCTGAGTCTGTTTCTTCTATCTGTGATAATCTGCCCAGTTTTAGAAAAAATTCTTTCAGATGGCACAGATGTGGCCACAATGCAAAGTCTTGTCTTTGACTTCAGAAAGGCTTTTGTATACTGGTGAACATCTCCTCCACCAGGCCAGAGGGTCTGATGTGCGGGGTAAGAGTGGCTCTGCAAGGTAGGCCTGCACCTTTATAGCATCTGAGGTCTTAGAAGAGGTAGCAGAAGGCCTCAAGCTTGCTACCCTCTCGTCAAAGTCTTCCCAAAACAAGGCCCCTGCACTGGCAGTAGCACCAGGATCTGAAGTATCCTCCTCACTCTGAGCTGGGTTAAAACTGTTAAAGCTGAAGTTATCATAACCTTAATGTTTTAAACTAACATTAATAATTCAAATTCAAAATTTTATTTGCTTTTAATGTATATGTCATTATGTCCTTTTTTGAGCAATCTTCTTATACATATATTACACCAATATGTCAAGTCTGCCTAGGAAAAGCAATTATTATACCAGCAAACTCAAAATTGGAGTAAAAATGAACAAACTAGTATAAATACTTTTTATTGTAAGCTTGAATTATTATATTATTATATAGCCTAGTGTTTGTTTACTGATAGACAGTCAAAAAGACAAATTAATCAATATTTTATTTATAACAGGGTTTTATTTATTTATAAAATAATAACAAACCACAGATCCTTAACAAACAGTAACAAAAACACAGTGACAGAAAATGTCAGAAATAGCGTATGGGTCTGTCACGTGATTAAGGAACGAGTCAAACTCGACCCGAGACCCGAAAGACTCATGAGATGAACTAATCAATTCTCTTTCCGACTCAAGACTGCGTTAGTTTTGCGTATGGGGCTGTCAAGTGATTAAAGAATGACTTAAACCCGAGGACTCTTGTCAGATAAGAGGTGAAGTGAGCTAATCACAGACTAAAGACCCAGGTAATATATGCCTATAGCATTTTAGTTTTGTATTGTTTTTAGTGGGATCAACGTTTGCGTAAGTAGGCTACTAGATGTGTTGGGGAAGTAACACATAACATTTTCATTACATTTTGCTAAAATGAACGAAATGACTCGAAAAAAGATTCGTTCATTTTGCTGAACGAGACTCAAAAGTCCGAGTCGGTAAAATGATCCGAACTTCCCATCACTAAGAAACACCACCCCCTTTAATTAGGATTTAATAAGTCCATAACACTGAATCAATAAATAAGAGTGCAGCTGCTCAATACAACTCAACATACAAACCATCTCTTAATTACAGTTCATCAAACAGATCACAAACATGTTTGAAACGCAATGTTGCATTTCCAACCATTTGTTTGTATGTTTTGTTCTAAAATATATCAGAACAAGTTCAGTAAATCAACCATGATTTTTTTTTATTACTCACGTACCTATCTAATGGTGCTACACTTCTGCAAGAGGGTGACAGGACAACAATTACCCATAATACACTGCAAAATCCTCAGCCAATGAGATTCAAGTCTGTATTGGTTTTATTAATCTGTTACTTTTATGCAACAATGTTATGTTGGCTGAACAAATAATTTTTAAGTAAAGCTGACAATACACACTTTTTTGTTGAATGAACTAGACTAAATTAAGTTCACATTGTTAAAATAATTTTTTTAAGTAATCACAACATGAACGGATTAAGTAAAATTGGCAAAAGTGAAAGTACATTTTTTGAGTGTTTGTTATGCCCTGCGTTTCTCTCTGCCTCCATGACATCCAGCTCGGTAGGAGTACCACTTTACGCTCTGCCACCCTGGCTCTCCATAAACACCTTCACGTATGGTAAATTGTTTTCTATTCAGTTAGAAATATAGCTCAACAATAGAGCCAAACTTACAGTCTCACAGAGCTAGGCATGACACCTGGACACCATTGTATTAAGAACTGCCTACAGAGATGGGTAGTCACTCTGATCTGATGACTGCTCAGATGAAATGCATGAGTTTGAGTTTCCCTCAATATGGACATGTGGCATGTTAATCAACTTTTAATAAACAACAGAACAGCTTGAGCCAGAAGCTGCATGCCTCACGCAAGCAGGGCTTATATCAGGGGTGTCAAACGCAATTCCTGGAGGGCCAGAGCCCTGCAGAGTTTTGTTCCAACCCTGCTTCAATATACTTTAGGCATACTACTTACAAAACTCGATGTGCTGTTGTGGTAGGACAGTTTCAAATCGCACATCTGGCACACTGCCTTTGTCTTGTCCTCACTCAATTTAAAGTGCTCCCACACAGCTGAGGTCTTCTGCATTTTTGTCTTCTCTTCCAGATGAACTTAAACTTTGTTTCTTGCATTTATGGTCACTCTATTCTCCAAAGCACTGATTGCTCACACTGACTGCTCACAGTTAATAGCCAATCAGTGCAAAAATATAAGCGCTTATAATTTAATATAATTTGACAAATATGCTGCCCCCTCATCACGCGCCTTTTTTAACGTGATTTTTCTTCAATTAGGGATTGGAGAAATATCACATTCTAAAAGAAGGCGCGTGATGCTATAATCCAAGAAATGATAGTAGTAGATGTTGAGTGTGATTACTTTTTTTCCTTTATAAGGTAGCCTAGTTTTTTATTTTTGCAATGTTTTTGTAATGTATTAATTATCACTGTAATAAGAAAAAAAACAAGTAGGCCTATAGTATATAGTAGGCCTATAGCCTACTAATATTAAGAGTATATTTGGTTCGAATAGACAATATTTTAGTAGGCTATAAATATGGAGCTATGTTACAGCTCCCCTTTGATACTCTTGTATTTTTCTCCTTTTTGATCTCTTCAATCCTATTCTGCTCACAGATGATTGGAGATGAGTTTTGTTCCTACTTTGTTGCAGTTTGCTGATTTTTGTAAAATAATTTTATTTGCTTTTCAGATAAAAAGGTAGTTTCAGTTTAATATGTTGCAGGCTTAGTTATTGGTAATAAATAATTGATAATAAATAATATTGATGATTATAAATTATCAAAAAATATTGGGCTTGTTTTTGAAGCTGCAGTTGCTTATTTGTCTCGTGAGAGTTGGCAACTATGTTGTCAAGCCGTGCCAAGACCGTTAGTTGTCTAAACCGGTTTTATCTCGACATGATTTAGAAATTTTAATCCATGCTTTTATCACCACTCGTTTAGATTATTGTAATGCACTTTACACTGGTATTAGCAAATCACTTATGTCACGATTACAACTAGTCCAAAATGTAGCTGCTCGTCTTTTAACTGGAACTCGAAAATTTGACCATATCTCACCCATCCTCCAATCCCTCCACTGGCTCCCTGTGCACTTTTGCACTGATTTTAAAATTCTTTTATTTGTTTTTAAATGTCTGCATGGCCTGGCCCCCAATACCTGTCTGATCTGCTCGTGCCCTACACCCCCTTTCGTTTGCTCCGGTCGGCTGGCCAGGCACTGCTGGTCGTCCCCAAGACCAAACGAAAATCCAGAGGTGACCGTGCGTTTGCCGTGGCGCCGAGACTCTGGAATAAGCTGTCTTTGCACATCATATTGATTTGAGTCTCTTCCTGTTTTTAAATCCCATTTTAAGACTCATTTATTTTCTTTGGGTTTTACCTCAGTTTGAGGGTTGACTTTTAGTTTTGTATTACTTTTGCATTTAATTTTATGTTTATCTATTAGGGGTGTAACGGTACGTGTATTCGTACCGGACCGTTTCGGTACAGGGCTTTCGGTACGGTGCACGTGTGTACCGAATGCAATATTTTGTTTGCGGAACATATACATTTTCGTGTTTCCAAACGAACATATTAAGTAGCGGAAGTCTTCGCTTTCAGCGCAAATCCCGCCCTGCAGCTGATTCTAAGGCCGGTAACACACTGGCTGCGTGGCGTGAGCGTGGCGTTTCTGCTGTTTGTCAGTTGCGTGACACCTGCTTCGCGTTTTCTGGGTCTTTACACACCAGAATCGTGCCTGACGCGGCGCTGGCGTGCTGCTCCTTTTGTAGGTGACATAGAGGGAGACCGCCGACAGACCAGAATCTTGTCTTCACGACAACAATATCTATACTTCATGTTGAGCATAAATATAAAGCCTACTGATAAAGGACACGGTCAACAGTATTGACGGCAAAATACACTATGTTTGACGGGTGCAATATGCTAGTGTGTCACCGGCCTAAGGTTTTCAAAAAGCATCACGAGAGTGTGAACATCACTACAACTAGGAAAAAAACGATTGTAATTCAAACGCAGTTCCCGTCAGCATTTAAACAGACCTTTGCTCTTAATTCCGATCGGGCCAACGCAATAACGAAATCTGAGCAGGTCTAAAAACTGAAATTGTTCATGCTGCACTTTACACTTTGGAAGAGTTATATATATTTTTTAAATATGAGCAGGCCTACAAGCTGGGATTGGTATATTTTATTATATGATATTGGTTTGAGACTAAGATTATTTTATTTAGTGGAGAACTTTGCAGCAGTATTGTATTTCTTTTTTTATTTTATATATATTTTATTAAAAAGTATTTAAAAAAAATACAAATTGTAAACAAATTGTTAAAAAAAGTTTATAGTAATAAACAACCTGCAGTTTAATGTTTGCATTTCTTTCCCTTACTGTACTGAAAAAGAACCGAACCGTGACTTTAAAACCGAGGTACGTACCGAACCGTGATTTTTGCGTACCGTTACACCCCTATTATCTCTTTATTATTTTTTGTTGCGATTCTGTTGTATGTTATTGTTTTTTATAGACTGTGTTCAGCACTTTGGTCAACAGTGTTGTTTTTAAGGTGCTTTATAAATAAAGAATTCCAGGCCGAAAATGGTTGTTATCACCCTTTTTTGCACTTCTTATCTGTGTCACCCTTACTTTTGGTATTCTCATTTCAACCATCTCCCTTAGTGAAGATGTGACCCCTGGTCTGTCTGCTGAAGTTTCACTTCACTGTGCCAAAGTCCTCAGAGCCACTGTAAGTCTAAAACTCAGAGACAAGCTGGGAGACATTTCCCCTGAAAACCAGACTTTACCTGTCAACACAGACCACTGGTACTAACTGTTACTGCAATGGTACTGACTGTTACGCAGTCCACCATGCACTCCCAAGTTTGAAATCGCTCATACATCTGTTAGAATGATTTAAAGGGATAGTTCACCTAAAAATTCAAATTAACCCATGATTTACTCACCCTCAAACCATTCTAGGTGTATGAGACTTTATTCTTTCAGAGAAATCAAATAAGGAGTTATTAAAAATTTTCCTGGCTCTTCCAAGCTTTATAATGGCAGTGGGTGGGTGTTTGTGTTCAAAAGTCCAAAATAATTATAATGAAATAAATTATATTTGTAATGCTGCTTTCTAACACTCAAGGTGCTACAACAGTATAAAACAACAATAAAAGAACAACACTACTCCATAACACAATGACAACGACAGCAACTACTGTAAGATTATGACTTAAAAGCTTCACTGATGCTTCACTATGTTTTGAGTAATTTCTTAAAACAATCAAAAATTGAGGCATTCCTGATAGGAAGAGGCACAACCTCGAAGCAACACAAGATAATTACCTCCCATCCATAGTTTTGAGTGTACAATGAGGTTGGTACAGAGTAGACGACCAGCAGAGCGGAGAGACCGAAATGGTGTTGACACAGTGACCAAATTACAAATATACTCTGGGGCCAGCCCATGTACTGCTTTATAAGTTAAGATAAGAACATTCAAATCAACGCCTGATTGAACTGGAAGCCAATGTAGTTGAGAAAGCACATCAGTGATGTGACTGCAGGATGGTGGACAAGTTAAAACACGAGCAGCAGAATTTTGCACATATTGCAGTCTCTTAATCAAATTTGCAGGTAATCCTGCAAAAAGTGAATTATAATAATCAAGCCTAGATGTTACAAAGGCATGATAAACCCTTTCTGCATCAGGCATAGAGAGAAACGGCCTTACATGTGCAATATTGCGAAGTTGATAAAAAGCTTATTTAGTAGCATTCTTAAAATTAATGTTAAAAGTCAGCTGTGTACCAAAATCCCCTCCAAATTCAATACCTGCACAGAAGGGAGAATCTGGCAATCACCCACTGTAAATTTAAAATGATTACATAATTTTTACAGCAGTTGAAGTGCCAATCAATAGAACTTCAGTTTTTGAACAGTTTAACTGTAGGAAGTTCTGTTTCATCCAGGCCTGTAACATCAGGTTAAGTACTAATGCAAATCTGTGTATCATCTGCATAGCAATGATAACCCAGACAATGCTTTTGAATAATCTCCCTAAGAGGCAACATACACATGCTAAAAAGAGTGGGACCCAATACCGACCCCTGAGGGACACCCTGTCACAATGGAACAGTCTGAGATCTGTTTGCACCAGAATAGACAAATTGAGTGCGTTCTGAAAGATATGATTTTAACCATTTTAAAACTAAACCAGATCATTAATTACCCTCAATAGGGCGGTGACCATACTGTGTCCAGACCTAAACCCTGATTGAAAAGGTACAACTTGTACAACTTGAAAACAGAGAAAGAGGGGAATTAAAAGGATGGAGGTCTAATAATTCAGATGAAGCAATAGTATTATAAATATTCTCAATTTTACATGAGAAATATTTAAAAAATCATTGCACTGCTCTGTGATGAGGCAATTAACCTAGTTGGATTATATTATTAATTGTATTAGACAAAGCTCATGGATTGGAAACCCCAGTACTAATAATCGTTGAATAATACTCTGGTTTTGCAAAGAATTATGGAACTCAATCTGAGGCCTATGTATAAAACTGTCGATATCAGTCAATATCTCTGATTTTTCTAAAGCAAATTAAGTTTGTTCTTATAATGTTATTATTCTTATACATGACACATCAGTACACTCAAGCTGGTCAACAGTCACACCTGTAGTACAAACCAAGTCTAAATTATGACCATGCATATGTGTTGTATTATTCATGGTCCATAAAACAAACAGGTTCCATAAAACAAACAGTATTGTTGCCATTTTGATTGTCCACATGGAGGTTAAAATCACCAGTTTAAATAACAGCTGAACAAATTCTGAATTCAGAAAAACACAGGTTTATGTTTTGAAGGATGGTAGATATTTAAGACAAGAATTGGTGAATAAACATTCAATTCGAGCGCCAAAAATTCAAATGTGTAGTCTGGTAAGAAAACACATATTAAGATTTAAGTAGTCATTTGGCTGATTTCACATTTCACAGAGACAAAGAAAATCCAGATACTTTTTCACAAAAATGTCACAGATTGAAACGGCTTTAATATTTATAGAGGGAGTGTTCAGATGCGCAAACCTAATTTCTTCAAGACTGACACCTCCAATCAATGCAGTAGATATATGAAGATGGGAGAGATTAGTGGAACAAACTCTGCACGCCATTTTGCGATGATCCAAGCGCCTTTCCGAACAAAACTGCATTTACCCCAGCACTACCTGTATGAAGACTCTGGCGGGATCCCAGATGAACATATTTGGGTTGGAAGAGAAGCTGCAGTGATCACAGCATTTGCAAAACAAAGGTATAAAGGGGTAGTGCTGTTATTTTAACAGTTCAGCTGGAAAGTAGGCCTATTTTACCATGGTGAAATCCAAATGTTCAAGGTATTTCTTGCCATAAGCTCCAGTAAAAATGACAATAAGAAGTATAACTGAAAAGCAATGAAACAACATGTTGCCAAAATATTAAATCCAGATGAGTTAGGAATCTGAACAAAGCTGATCTCGCAATAATGTGAGTTTAGTTTGATGAAACCGCTTTCTCTTTCTATTTACTATTCATCTAAAAGAAGAAAGTCATTTACACCTGGGATGGCTTAAGGGTAGAGGTGGGCGATATGTAAAAAATATCATATCACAATGTTTTTTTTTTTGTTTGTTTTTTTATCACAATTCTTTGTCATGTTGGTTTTACTATTTTGCAAGTTATCTGAGTATTACACCCTTTTGCTGTCAAAGATAGTCAACGGCCCCAGATTATTGTTTTCACTTTCATAGCACGTTAAATATCATACTCTGGACAATCTGTGCAATCAGTAAAAAGATTAAAGACTCTAGCTTTGATATTTGACCACTGTTTTGATAAAACATTGTTGCAGCAACAGTAATTTAGTATTTTATGTCAGGAGAGGAAAATAATAAATCTGTATTATGTCACATTTTGAACAGAAATTCACAACGCATTCATATTCAGTCACGTCAGCAGCAGTTTATTTGTGTTGACATACATTCACTGAACAGCATCAATAAAGGAATATAGTCCAAAGATGCACTTACATGGAGATATATAGATATATTTATTTTTGTTTACTTCATATTTCTTCAGACAGAATCATAATTTATATTACTTTTCCACTGGTTTACGTGATTTGATGAAGTTTAGCAGCTCCCTGAGCTCTCTGTGTTTACACTGTTCTGTGCTTGCGCTGTGACTCAGACAGAAACCGATTTGTTGGTAAAAATGTCAATCAAATTGTACATCTCATCCCGCCCTGTCGTCCTGTGATGCGTTTCCTGTGTACTTCCTCATACATATCTGACCATAACAAACGCAGATAAACACTTTTACACAAAGACCAAAGTAGGGCTGCAACTAACGATTATTTTGATAATCGATTAATCTGTCGATTATTTTTACGATTAATCGATTAATCGGTTTATGTGCTTATATTTTAGTTTTTTCCATTTTTTCCCCAAGTAAATTATTAATAAAGGGTCTTTATCCTTCAGCATAGATTTTTAAGAGATTTTAACCATTTTGCATTGTCATATCCTCATTAAAAATATACCTGGAGTTGCTTTATTGTGTTAGTAATCCTTTGTCGAACTCTTCTGCAATCAAAACACTGACCCATACTCTAGCAAATTTCACAAGGAGATATCAAATAATGTTTTCACCATGGCAGTCCTTAGAGCTCCTAAAGTAGTTTAACATCCCGGACAAAGCTTATTAAGGAATCTTTCAGAACATATTTTCACGAAGAATAAGGATAAAACAGAATAAAATTGCAGTGCATTGTATTTTATTATTTACTGGGAAACAGCTTTATAGCTTTTGCTGTGAAATTGTAAACAATCCTTCGAAAAAAGTGCCAATGGCATGAAACCTGAATGGAACTCACAATTTAAAGTAAAATCCATCAGAAGGTTGTCCAGAAAAAAAAATTGGACACACACAAAAAACCTGCTGTGTGAAAAAGAGCAGTGAATACTTAGAAAAAAAAGTGCATTTCAAATATCTTTAAACATTTACCTCTGTCATTCAGTCATAATTAGGCTGCACGACTGAATTTTGAACTGGTAAACTACAAACTGATCACAGAACATGTTTGTAAAGCTTTAAATGTTAACTGTTAAAAAGCAATGTTATCAGCTTTTACGACTAAACATTTGCAAACGACATTGTACTGGAGAATCTGCACAAATAAAAGTCTTAGGGGCCGTTCACATATCGTGCCTAAAAACGCGTGGAAAACGCTAGGCGCGCCGCTTTCTCCTCCTTTCCAAAGCACTCGGGCAGAAGCGCCCCTGAGGCGTATGCCTTTGCTAAGCAACCATGACGTGCTTTCTCCTTGAAGACGCGGAAATTTCAGCAAAGAATAAATGGATTTGCAGCTCAAAAAATCGCTTGCAGTAGCTCTGCTACTAAATTTATTTCAAAATGGAAATCCATATACAACTATGATCAGCTGTTCCTTTCATCTTGACTGAGCTTTTAACGTTGTTACGGGAAAGGATGAAGCTGATTGGTTAGTTCTTGTCACATGACCCGCGATGCGCTTGCTGCATTCTGAAAAGTTGAGATGTTTTTAACTCGATGCGGTGCGGTGTTGGAAATAACGAACTTGAGCGCGCAAAAGACGCGATATGTGAACGTCCCCTTAAACAGTTCAGTAGTGCAGAGTTTACAGGTTACTCTTCTTTTTTGAAGGCTCAAAGTAAAGTACTCCCACATCCTGCTGAATGCTGCAGAGACCATAGACATGTACAGAAAGGCTTTCTATACATGTCTATGGCAGAGACGCTGTTCGGGAAGCACGTGACATAAAACGAGGCCAGCTATTGGCTATTCGCTACTTCTCCTGCTGTACTGGCTGAGTAAAACCTCCGGTGGCTCATTACTGCCACACTTTGGTCACCGCAGATTTGAAATATGCACGAAATGAGCCGCTTACGGCAAATAAAAGTTATTTAGCAACGAATCGATGACTAAATTAGTTGACAACTATTTTAATAATCGATTTTAATCGATTAAATCGATTCGTTGTTTCAGCTCTAGACCAAAGATAATAAACAAACAAATAAAAAATGAAATATCG
This sequence comes from Carassius carassius, assembly GCF_963082965.1. Lineage (NCBI taxonomy): Eukaryota > Metazoa > Chordata > Actinopteri > Cypriniformes > Cyprinidae > Carassius > Carassius carassius. Next base: position 14,686,323 of record NC_081765.1, read on the forward strand.
GAAATGTGTTTAAAAATCATATCACCGTTATTTAAAAAAATTATATCGCGATACATATTGATATTGAATTATTTCCCTATGTGAACTATCCTTTTAACTGGCAAGTATAGGAACAGTCTAAAAGACTCCACAGAGTCATTTATGTTCGTTAGTAAACAATGCAGTCTCATTATGTCAAAGAAAAAGTCTTTACAGTATATAATTATGAAATGTGATCAAACAGGGATTACATTCGTAAGAGTGTCAGCAGGGTCTATTTTGCAATTCCAGCACACCTGGAGTGACAGGTCAATCTTTAAACCCCGTCATTCCACGGATGAAAGCAACAGCCTGCTAGACCATGAACCATCAGTCTTATTTCAGCAGGATGAAGATTTCATATGACATATTACATCCCGTGACATTTCAGGTGTTTAACTGGAACATTCATGTCAGGCCTGTTCCTCTTTCTGAGCTCGGCTGATGAAAGTAGCGTTTCCATGTGGGTCACAGCTGACTTCCCCAGAATAACCAGCTCTGGCCTGCCATCAGCTCCGCAGCATTAAATATGGATCACATATAAAACACTATAAATTTCTAACAATACGTGCTCTCTCTCTCTATCCCTCGCTCCTGTGGAGGAGGATGTATCAGAGTTACATTTTAATGCCAGTATACAGTACTTTATTACAGTACACCAGATTAACTTTTCCCCCTCTGGGTGCTAAACATGAGAGAGTAACGCATTGCATAAAAGTTTTATTTCACAATCTAGCTTCTGATACATGATCCGTAGGAACCCTATACTTTTGACAACAATGACCTTCACTAAACTGTTCACTAAACTGTTTAAACTCTGCAGCATTAATCCACAGTCCTGCTAATTAGCCAAAATAAACTAATCACATTGAGCCAGTTATAATTGTTTATTATTATTTTTAGTGAAGGGATTTGTTCCTTAATTCTTTTAGTAGCCTTCTTATTTAGTACTTTGTTCGGTATAATAGTCCTATATATATATATATATATATATATATATATATATATACACACACACACACAGTACGGACCAAAAGTTTGGAAACATTACTATTTTTAATGTTTTTGAAAGAAGTTTCTTCTGCTCATCAAGCCTGCATTTATTTGATCCAAAATACAGAAAAAAACAGTAATATTGTGAAATATTATTACAACTTAAAATAATAGTTTTCTATTTGAATATACTTTTTAAAAAATAATTTAGTCCTGTGAAGCAAAGCTGAATTTTCAGCATCATTACTCCAGCCTTCAGTGTCACATGTAACATCCAGTCTATCACATGATCATTTAGAAATCATTCTAATATTCTGATTTATTATGAGTGTTGGAAACAGTTCTGCTGTCTAATATATTTGATGAAGGTTAAAAAGAACTACATTTATTAAAAATAAATTCTATATATGTATAAAATATATATATGATAGTAAAGAAAATATATTATTAGAATATATATTATTAGATTTTTTTTTAATAAATGCAGTTCTTTTTAACCTTTTATTCATCAAATATAGTAGACAGCAGAACTGTTTCCAACACTCATAATAAATCAGAATATTAGAATGATTTCTAAATGATCATGTGATAGACTGGATGTTACATGTGACACCGAAGGCTGGAGTAATGATGCTGAAAATTTAGCTTTGCATCACAGGAATAAATAATTTTTTTAAAGTATATTCAAATAGAAAACTATTATTTTAAGTTGTAATAATATTTCACAATATTACTGTTTTTTATGTATTTTTGATCAAATAAATGCAGGCTTGATGAGCAGAAGAAACTTCTTTCAAAAACATAAAAAATAGTAATGTTTCCAAACGTTTGGTCTGTACTGTATATATATATATATATATATATATATATATATATATATATATATATATATATATATATATATATAATACACTAAATAATTATAATACAACCTTAAACCACTTTTCAAAAATGAATTTTTCTATCATCGTGCTCACTCAATTTATACCTAACCTTTAAGTTTTTGTTTTCTTTAGTGTAACACAAAACAGATTGTTTGAAGAATGTGGGTAACCAATTAGTTTCTGGTCCCCACCGACTTTCATAATATTTTTTTCAATACTATGGAAACTGTTGGTAACTGGTTGGTTACCAAAATCCCTTAAAATATCTTCTTTTGTGTACAGCATAAGACAGAAATTCATACAGGTTCGGAACAACTTGATGATAGTGTACCCAAAATATAAAAATTCTATAAAACTGAAAATATTCTACACATCAATATAATCAGGGTGCGATTTGTGAAAAAAACAGAGGGGGGGGGGATGTTTTGAAAATAAATAATGAGAACATGAACTAGATGACGTCATGTACTAATTAGCATATTTATGCCGTAAGTGCGTCGGATTGTATTGCCTCCCTATGCTCACATACTGCAATTTAATTTAGCCATTTAATTTAATCCTCAATAAAACTGTTTTTATTACTATATTTTAATGTTTCTGTTGTCAGAAAATGGAATGAATATTACAATGACTGAAACGCGGTCCATTAAGACTACATAACCAGCTCTCAAACATTAATCTGCACTAATGAAATCAAATACACATACGATAAAGTCAGTGGTTGTGCTGTGACTGATGTCGGCTATACTTGCTTGTAAAATAGAATTAAAATAGAATTAGAAGCAACATAATATACCAATCAGGGACATTTTCAGTATCAGCAAGTCTGAGGAGTGGTGAATACAGAGAGGCTGAGCGGCAGCTATATCAGAGCCAGCCAAAGTAGCTCATTTTAAAATAAAATTGACTTTAATCAAACCACGGATTCGTGATAAGTTTTGTGATCCGTCTAGCCACTAATGTAGTAGCACTGATCACTTTGAGGGGGGGGTAAATTTATCCCCACCGAGGATAAAAATAATTCAGCAGGGATACATTGACCAGAACATGATTCCCATGCAATGGAAGGGGACTGAAAATATTAAAACCTGGAAAACATTTTTTATAAATAAAATCCACACAATAAAAGCAACTCCCAAAACAGTCCCAATAGTGATCTGGACCAACCAATTCACTAAAAATGACAGAAAGTTGCCATTTATTTATATTAACAAAACCGAATGTCATAAATATAAATATGAATCATATGAATCCAGTATTTTTTGAAATATGGAAACATGGAAACACTAAATTAGTTTGAGTTTCCAACCATAATTACTACCATCCAAATCAGTGTCAAGAGAGTCCCACGGGAACAAATGCACAGAACAAAACCACTTTAAAACCACAACAACAATTAAAAACAGAAGACAATGTGGATGGATAAAAAACATTAAAATAGATCATGCTGGATCAAATGTGTTCAAAGCTGCAAAGATCAAAAGAAAATGGCTAAAAGGTAAAATACAAGAACAAGTGAGGAAGACAAAGCAGGAGGAGACTATAGTCTAGTCTTTGGTCAGCACAAAGGCCTCTGATAAATACTGGTACATGAGAGACAACCACTTTCCTAAGCCTGCTGTTTATCTTTCTTTAATTGCCTCTCACACATTTGAGTCCAAAGGCACTTTAATGGAGCCGCTGTGTATACAGACACGAGTCATAATGCCATGTCTCACAGGCCAAGAGAGTAACTCAATACCCCTCAAAAGACATACTCAAATACACACACAGCTCTGGAGTTTAACAGGATACACACATGGATCAAATTGGCCTAGGCCATTACCACCATCACCACACCTCACAAACTCCAAACCCAGTGGAGCAATTACCAAAATCTCTTCTGCTCATTTGATGCAGGCCAGAGAGTAAGCACTTCATCACAAGGAGAACAAAAAAAGGACTGGGTGGGAAACCACTGCCAATTAGAGGAGGATGTAGCGATGCAAATGACCAGAGGAGAAGATCATATTGAGATGGAACACAAGTTCACAGCATTTGGCAACCCAATTGTCTATGCCTGACATAGATCTCATTTTTCTGAGCAGTGTGAACACACACACATTTTTTTTTAAATCTTTTCAATCCGATTGGGAAATTTTGATATTTGATATTTTTTTTATCTACATATAAGCAGTGCACATGACTTACTGATTTTGTACTTGTGCAAATGGGGTTTGCTTTCATAGTGGCTGACTGTTCAAGCCAGTAGTAAATATGAAGTGAACAATATCAAAAAACAGATTTGAGAAAAAAAGAAAAAAGAAAACTAAAGTTGAGCTTTAAAGGAAGCAAAACAGATGAAAACCGTCATTATTTACTCACTCTCTTGTCATTTTAAACTAGTTTTTTCCTATTTTGTGACTGTAGTCACTTCACTTCTAAAAACAGTAATGCTTTAAGGTCCTGGCTTTCTGTCTGTCATCTGAGAACTGAGCCGAACCAGAAAGTGACAGCAGCTTTTTGATACATTTAAGGTTTAACAGAGCTCGGCTGAGTAAAAAGCCACAGATTTAAGAAGCCTGTCCCGACTGGAGATAAGGAAGAACTTGGGACTAATGAGGTTTTACAGTAGAGGTGCAAGATTAGATTCACATGAAACAAGGAAGTCAGATCCCATGCATCTAGTTACTGTGCCAAAAATACATAAACTGTGAGAAATTCCAGCCAGCAGACCTACTGGCTACTGAGTGCATCTCTGAGATTGTAATTAGACAAACATTAAAGCAATAAAATAGGCTGCATTATCCAGATGTCATGCCTTTCTTGACTCAGCTGAGGTCTCCTTATGTTTAACTTCAAATCATTAGACAACTAACAAAACATTTCATAATACACATTGGAATATATAAACCAAAGCATGCAAGTTTGAAGTTCTATAAATCATTTTTGGAAGTTTGATAGATGGGAAAGACATGAAAAGACAAAGAACAAGAAGTTAAAAATAATTGTTCAAATAAAATGTAAAATGAGGATTGTTGTAAAAAGAGGACATACAATTTCTTTTTTTTTTTACATTTAGGTAAACGTGTGTGTGTGCGTGAGTGAGTGAGTGAGTGAGTGAGTGAGTGAGTGAGTGAGTGAGTGAGTGTGAGAGAGAGAGAGAGAGAGAGAGAGAGAGAGAGAGAGAGAGAGAAAGAGAAAAGCATGCGCTGCCTCTTCCAGGCCAGGACAGGGACTCCAGTCAGCACCTCAGCTGTGCCACATAAAAAAACAACAACACAGGTCTTTTAGTACAGGCAGACGGGGGGTGGCACACTGCTTCCTGTGTACGGGTGAGCAGCTGGAGACACAGCTGTACTGGTGTGTGTGCATGTGGCGAAGAAGGATTGTTTAAAAAGTATTATCTATATTTAAGAATGAGAGCTATACTGTTCAGTGGCAGGAAGAAATGGGAAAAAGGGTTCTGTGGGCTTCAGCCCCAAAGGAAAGACAGGAAATGAGTAGTAAGACAGCATGCTCTGGGATCAATACAAAACTATTCAGTGAGCAAGACATGACCACAGCAATCCTAATATCTGCTCTGTGGGGATGTCAGAAGAGGTGAATCATGGTCTTGTTGCTCTGTTGAGTGAGTGGGTTGTGGTAAGACTAAAGTCCAAGAAGTTCACACCAAGAAGATAACTTTATTAGGGTCCACACCAAGGCACAATAATGTTCTGTTTATTATAAGCATGTGCTGCAATTATGCCACCTGCCACTTTAAATGCTCATGCACAGAAGGATGGATTCTGATTGGCTGTCAGTGTTTTTATTAAGGCTGAACGATTAATTGCATTTGCGATAATATCGCGATATGAGAAAATGCGATTTTCTAATCGCTACGTGCGCGATTTGAGGTGGGCACGTGACGCGAGCGAAAGAGCGGAGAACTCGGCTGCAACAACTTTTCATCCTGTCAGTTCATCTTTAACCTGTAGCGCAATGGCCTCTGCCTCGACGGAACAGTCAGTAACTGACACAGCTGCGACTTTAATCTCAAAGAGGAACAGCACGTCGGTGGTGTGGAACTATTTTGGTTTCAAAAAAGAAGATGCTGCACAGCTTCAGGTGTTATGCAGAGCATGCCGTGCTCCCGTTGCGACTTCACGGGGTAACACTACAAACTTGTTTCAGCACTTAAAAAAATACCACAAATCAATGTATGACAGTTGTATGACCAAAATACCGAGCACCAGTGCGCCAGACAGGCCAAATACCTCAAGACAGGGATCACTGACCGAAATGTTCGAAAGTGTCACTCCGTATGAACGTAATTCAAAACGGCACGGGGAAATCACTCGGGCAATAACCGAGTTCATAGCCAAAGATATGATGCCTCTCAGCACGATGACCAAGCCTGGATTCGTGGCATTGACATATACGCTTGATAAACGGTACAATATACCCTCCCGTACATACTTCAGTCAGACTGCCATACCGGAGCTGTACAAAAAGTGTAAAGAGAAAGTCGCCGCGGAGGTTAAAACGGTGGAGTTTTTTGCTAGCACTACAGATATGTGGTCAAGCCGCACAGCTGAGCCTTACCAGAGTCTTACAGTCCATTTTATTGATGAAGATTTCAACCTCAGAGCTCGCTGCCTACAAACTACCTACTTCCCAGACGACCACACAGGGGAAAATATTGCAGCCGGCCTGAGAGAAGGGCTTGCCAGCTGGGATCTCCACGAGGAGAATCACGTCTGCATCACGACGGACAACGCGTCAAATATGGTTCTGGCTGCGCGGCTTAATGAATGGACGAGGCTCCAGTGTTTTGGGCACAGATTACATCTTGCCATTGGTAAGTTATGTCGCGCGTGTGTGTGTGTGTGTGTGTGTGTGTGTGTGCGTGCGCGCAAAAGAGAGAGATGCGTCGATTAGTAATAAGCTGGATACAAATATATAAATTATGTGTAGTTGGGGATTCATTAAATTAATATTTCCTCCCACTCCTTTTCTAATATGTAAATTGAAATATTATGTTTTGATTTTATGTCTGTTGTGGAATGGCCACCTGCATTTTTGTTTTTTTGTTTGTTTTTGTTTTTTTACATGTTCTAAATAAACACAAAAAGTGTGTGTGTGTGTGTGTGTGTGTGTGTGTGTGTGTGTGTGAGAGAGAGAGAGAGAGAGAGAGAGAGGACAGGGGTGTGGATGTGTGCATTTTAGAATGACAGAGAATGTGAGTGTGTAATAGTGATAGCCTTGAATCACAAAACTCAAATTTAATTGTGTGTAATACACTACTTTCTATTTCTTTCAGAAAATGCACTCAAAGATGACAGAGTGTCAAGGGCAACAGCACTGTGCAGGAAGCTGGTGGGACACTTTTCCCACAGTTGGAAGAAGAAGGCAGCACTGATGGAGGCACAGAGGGAGCTCAAACTCCCTGAGCACAACCTCATAACGGAGTGCCCAACAAGATGGGGATCTAAAGAAATGATGATTGCTAGAGTGCTTGAACAGGCCAAAGCCATTTCTCAGGTATTGTCTGGAGATCGATATGCACGCTCCCTCATCCCAACCTGGCAAGATATTGATGTGTTGGAGTCGATTCACAAGGCACTGCATCCTCTACTGGAATTTACTGATGCTCTTTCTGGAGAGGAGTATGTGAGCATCTCCTACCTCAAGCCAGTTCTTCACCTTTTTGCCACATCAGTCCTGGCTGAAGATGCTGAGGACACTGACCTGACTAAATCAATAAAAACCAAAGTCCTAGCATACCTCAATAATAAATATGGAGACCCAAACATCCAGGAGCTTTTGGATGTTGCCTGTTTCCTGGACCCTAGGTTCAAAATACAGTACATCAGTACTGACAACATCCCTGCTATCAAGACCCGACTGAAGACAGAGATGGTAGACTTAGCACAGCGTACATATCATCGGGTAAATGATAATTATGTATTTCACAAAAACACAATTTTTCTGTAAAATCTAACTGGAAAACTAATGGCTGTTGTTTTTATCTAATAGGAGAAGAGGTCTCGTACTGAAACTGTTCAGATGCCTCAAAGTGCACAGCCCTTGGGGGAAAAGGCGAAGAGGTCTCTTGGCAGTTTTTTCAAGACCAGTGCAGCCTCTCCTTCTTTGCCTGTTGAAGATGTCGCAGAGGCAGAGTTAAACAATTACCTGATGACTCCTACCATTGATGGAGAAGATGATCCCTTGGCTTGGTGGAGGGTGCACAAGATCAGCTACCCACAGTTGTGCATCATGGCCCGCAAGTATCTTTGTGTACCTGCCACAAGCGCTCCCTCAGAGCGTCTTTTTAGCACAGGAGGGAATATTGTGACTTGCACTCGCTCATCCTTGAAGCCAGCAAAAGTCAATATTCTGGTTTTCTTAGCAAAAAACCTGTGAGCCACTGAGAACAAAACTGTTGGATCATTATAGCTGGCAGTGCCATACTCGTAGTGAACTTTAGTCTGTGTGGTGTGTTATTGTTGTGTACTTGATAAGTGAGGTTGATCTATTCCAAATTATAATATTCAAATAGTTTTTGTCTAATTTAAAAGTGCATTTCTCCATTTTTTTATTTATAACTTTATTTATTTTGATTTTACTAAATATTTTCAAAGCAAATGCTGTTGCAGTTGTGTGAAATGTTACTGACTTTGGAGCAGTAAGATAATTATTATTTTTAATTATTTTTTTCTTCAGACTGTAAATTTTGCACACAGTGTTTACAAAGTGCGCATACCTTTGTTTAAATTATTGAAATGCACAGTGGCAAAGCCATAGATGTTTCTGCAACGAGCAGTTCAATAAAAATGTCATTTATTTCAAGTCATACATGTTTTAATTTAATTATAACAAATAGGCCCAGCCTATGGGAAAGAACATTTCACACTAAATGCATCTAATATTGTGTTGGTCATATTTAAATAATTCATTACGTTTTGTTGGGGAAAAAAGAGGATAAAAAAATCTTTACAAAACAAATCGCATATTAAATCGCAATCGCAATATTGGGGAAAAAAATCGCAATTAGATTATTTTCCCAAATCGTTCAGCCTTAGTTTTTATTGATCATCAGCTGAAGAAAAATCATTTTGAAAGTGAGTCCAACGATATTGTTCCACTGTGCTGTTATCATTAAGCAATATTAAATATATGTTCTGAGTTTTTCCAACCACAGAAAAATGTTTTATAAACCACCCAGGCTTAGTAATCAAAATTACAAATTAAAAATAAAAAAGCAGTATTCTCTGCTCTCAAATGCTGGGGGTGTGTCCGTTGACTGATTCAGATTCGGGCACATTCCTACTATAAAGCGCTATATAAATATCAAGTGACTTGACTTTACCTGACTAAAGGAGGGAGAGCATTTACTCTCATATATATATATATATATATATATATATATATATATATATATATATATATATATCATACAACTCTGGAATAATCTTCCTAAAAATGTTTGGGGCTCAAACACTGTCTCTGTTTAAATATAGATTAAAGACATCCTTCAGCCAAACATTCACATAATGAATCTCAGACCCTTGTTCCCAGTTAGATCAGATAAAAGTCACAAACATATTTTTTGCTTGAAACATTATGAACAGCAGCTAAACTAATTCTCTTCCATTTGCCTTTCTGTTTCTACCCCGGGATGCCTATTTCGAGGTAACTAGAGATTACGCCAGCTCTAGCATGGATCTAGCCTCATAAGGCACTTTCGCACCTCGTAGTTCTAGGAACTAGCCAGAAGGGTCATTCAGAGAGGACCAACTTCTCCCTTTGGCCGATTTTCTGGTTGCATTCACACTGGAAGCAGGAATTATGAAGTGGCAAACAATGACTTTATTCGCAAGCATTTACAAACATCAACAACAGGTGAATGGAGGACGCCATGTTCTGAGCTTTTTTCGTTGTGTCTTGTGAGTTTTTGCGATAACAGAGATGGAATATCATCACACAATTTACGCTATTGAAAGAGCATGAAAATCTGACAAACTCCCATGACACCTTGCAGTGTTCTATATCAGCTGCAGACAGTTAAATGCCGTTATAGCTGTTTTCCAAGTTTCCAAGTGAAGTAAATATTTTTACACAGCTTTTTAAAAATGCTGTGTAGCTGGTGTTTCATATGTGCTTGGTCAATCAGCATACACTTACACAGATGGTTCCTATAGAACTGTTTTAGACCCTTCTCTGAAGTAGAAGCCAAAAGGAGTCCCTAGAACTAAATACGTTCCTAAATAGTTCTAGGAGCTATGAAAAGGTTCCTCCGTTGCGAAAGCGCCTTTAGAAAGTCTTCAGATGTAGGACCACAGAGTCATGAGCATGAACGTAATTTTTTTCCAACCACTGGTTGCGGGCACTGGGTCGGGGCAAAAATGCATCCGAGCAGAAAAATAAAGTGCAAGTGAGACATTAGGACAAACGGTGTGTGTTTAGGCAAAATTCACTTCAACAATAAATCACCATAGTAACATATCTTAAGTTAATGCATGCTGTCCTATTTTTTTACATCTCCCATTCACTTCCATCACACTAGCAGTCAATGGACTTGCGCCTCCGAGCAGTAGCGTGCATGCCCGGAAAAGCTATTTAAATGAAAAATGAACAGCCTCATACACCAACCGAGCTGCACCCAGCCTGTTCCAAAAAAAACCTATATGAAATAGAAGACATTCATTTCTGGGTGTGTTGTGGAGCCATATTTACAATATATGCAAAGCTACTCCATCTTTATTCCCCACCCCCCAGCGCTTTCATTGTGCTGTTTTGTCAAGCCCTCAGTCTTGGGATACTTTTTTTTTCCCTTGAGCTCATAAATCCATTTGATATCTTGAATTTCTTTCCGTTTTTTTACTCGTTTTTTGCAAGAGCGCAATTTAATGGGATTTGCATTTTGAGTGTGACATCATTTCATTGCATTTTGTGACATCCCTGCTCAAGGCTCTTAAGATGAGACAAAATCTCCCCATAAACTCCAACAGCCCTGTCGATATTATTTAAATGAATTAAATGCAATAAGTACGAATTTGAAAAGGAGGCCCTAAGGAATGCAAGCGGTTTTAGACCTCATTCTAATTGTGTCCTAGTGCATTGTGGGATGGTTTTCACAATATGATACATTTCTGGAGTGCTGTTTCCCAAGGCAAGTAAGAAAGTCTCTTTCTTTTCATGGGCAAACAAGAACCACTGTAGGACAAAAAACACGGTACCTCACTGTCTGACCAATGCTAAAAGGAATGACCACTGCAACGAAACATTGTGGGCACAGTGGATAGTTCAGTTCTACATCACAAATTCAACTATCAACAACATATGACAGTGAGATGCATGATTAAGTATTCCAGTAACAATGAACACTATACAGCACACACATTTAAAAGGATAGTTCACCCAAAATGTACAGCAAAATGCCATTTACTTATCCTAATGTCTTTCCAAACTTAATTTCTTCCATCAAACACCAAAGAAGTTTAGCACAATGTACAAGTTGTTATATTTTATACACTGAAAGTAGATAGGGACTAGGTGTGTCATGCTCCAAAAAGTACCATAAAATTCATCAAAAACAGTCCATTCTACATTTATGCAATTAGTCATCTAAATACAACAGCTTTGTGTGAGGAACAGACAGAAACTTCAGTCAAATTCACTGAAAATCCTATTTATCTCAAATAAATGCTATCTATTAAGGCGGCACCTGCAGATTATCATGATTATGTGTTTCAAGGTCATGAAGTCTATTAAAATACAAAAAGAACATCTGTTTCTTTCTTCCGCAGAACACAAAAGAAGCTATGATACTGGTTTTAGAACTTGTCAGATCTTTAATCACGGACACTCTTTCAAGTCATTGACCCATAAACAACTCCTTAAGTGTTCAAATTAAAGAAAATTAAACTCGTATGGATTTCAAAAGACAAAAGGTAAAGTACAGAGTTCTTATTTTATCATGAATTATCCTTTTAAGCACATATTGCCCATATACTCCTTCAAAGAGCTTTTCTGTTTGTGCTTGAAGAGCCGGTAAGAAGACCGACTTCAGTCAGTAAGAAGATAGTAGCAAACTGAGGTCCGCACACGACTGCTCATAAAAATGTCATCACTTTAAGTGCTAAACATATGTTCAGGGAAGCTGATGCAACCTAAAACGAAGTCAAACACCATATTTCATCCTTTCAGACAGAGCAACATCACTCACTCGGTTTCTATTTTTTCTCCCACAATCAAGTTCCTTTGTTTTTTTTTCTCCTCAAAAGCACTCTTTTTTTCCTTCCTCCTCATTCGTTCGTTCTGCCCGTGACCACATGTGAGAATCCCCGCTGCTTTTGTCTGTATCTTTGAACCCTTTCAGTGAGGTTTAACAGGCTCAGAGAGACTTCAAAGTGAAACGACGGCTCACGTAGGCTGAAAATGAGGTCCTAAATCCCTCATCAGAGGCATTTTACCTATGTTCTGACCACAGCTGCCAGTCATAACGCGGTATTAACCCACATCTACCATCTAGTTTCACCTGCTCAGCTAACGCTGCCAATATAAATCTATTCAAAAAACTGAGCTGTCAAACTATTCCCTTCAATCTAGCTTGTGACGGCTGGACTCCGAGCTCCAGTGTCCCATAGAGAGTGGGAACCAGGACAAACGTTCACATGGGATGGCTGTGTGGGAATTATGCACACGACAAAGATAAGGGGAATAAAGAACTAATCCGTCAGAAGCACACCACCTTTCCTCCACAGAGGCACAATCTCACTGCTTCATTATAATATGACACCGTGTTCTTAAACCGGTTACAGATAATTCCACTTCTCGTGCACCTCGCGTGTCTGGGACTCACCGTAACTCGCAAGTTAACAAGAAAGTCCTGTTTCTGTCAAACATTCCCTCTTAGGTGTACAAAGACATCACTTCACACGCTCTCATGATACAAGTTCCAAAACTTGAAGATCCACAGAGTTAACCTTGTTTGCCATGTTCAACTGCGTTTTATCCATGCACAAGAGAAAAGAGCAAATGCGCAAATGTGCTCGCACAAAGTGGTGTGTTGTGCTTGAATAAACACCTGTGCCGCCAGATACGGCTGGCCAAGAAGGATAACAAGCACAGGGCAGAAAATCCACTGGACGTGCTCCACTTAAATCAAACAGGACAGACACACACACAGACACCCTCCAGGAAAGGACAGGGAAGTGCAATTACCATGAAAATCACTCTCGCTCTACAATATAGACATAATAATACCTGAGAGCTTTATCTTTCAACCCAGCAGGCCTAGACACTGTAAATGTTATAGAAGGTGATAAACTAAGTCAGACAGCAGAGGCCCATTCATAAGACTCTTGTTGAGGCCTGAACGCACCTCTCAACACAAGTGGCCTCTACATGACAAGCACTGCAAATAGCATCATGGAAGATATATTTTACAAGGTTGCTAGTAAAGATGGGTCAGGATGGTTGACTGGTGAGTTTGCCTAATTTATAGATTTTCTTTCTATGCTGTGCTAAAAAGGGCATGAATTTATAGACAAGTAAGCCATTAGAGCATCTGTAATCATTCTGATAGCATGCTGAAGTCCTCTATGAGTAGTGGCATATCTGAATTCAAGTCCTTTAAATCAATGCAGGTAAAGCCACAGAGTTGCTTTGGGAAACAGTCTGCACTAGAGCTGAAACAACGAATCGATTTAATCGATAAAAAACGATTATTAAAATAGTTGTCAACTAATTTAGTCATCGATTCGTTGCTAAATAACTTTTATTTGCCGTAAGCGGCTCATTTCGTGCATATTTCAAATCTGCGGTGACCAAAGTGTGGCAGTAATGAGCCACCGGAGGTTTTACTCAGCCAGTACAGCAGGAGAAGTAGCGAATAGCCAATAGCTGGCCTCGTTTTATGTCACGTGCTTCCCGAACAGCATCTCTGCAGCATTTAGCGGGATGTGGGAGACTGGGAGTACTTTACTTTGAGCCTTCAAAAAAGAAGAGTAACCTGTAAACTCTGCACTACTGAACTGTTTAAGGGGACGTTCACATATCGCGTCTTTTGCGCGCTCAAGTTCATTATTTCCAACACCGCACCGCATCGAGTTAAAAACATCTCAACTTTTCAGAATGCTGCAAGCGCATCGCGGGTCATGTGACAAGAACTAACCAATCAGCTTCATCCTTTCCCGTAACAACGTTAAAAGCTCAGTCAAGATGAAAGGAACAGCTGATCATAGTTGTATATGGATTAACATTTTGAAATAAATTTAGTAGCAGAGCTACAGCAAGCGATTTTTTGAGCTGCAAATCCATTTATCCTTTGCTGAAATTTCCGCGTCTTCAAGGAGAGAGCACGTCATGGTTGCTTAGCAAAGGCAGACGCCTCAGGGGCGCTTCTGCCCGAGTGCTTTGGAAAGGAGGAGAAAGCGGCGCGCCTAGCGTTTTCCACGCGTTTTTAGGCACGATATGTGAACGGCCCCTAAGACTTTTATTTGTGCAGATTCTCCAGTACAATGTTGTTTGCAAATGTTTAGTCGTAAAAGCTGACAACATTGCTTTTTAACAGTTAACATTTAAAGCTTAACAAACATGTTCTGTGATCAGTTTGTCGTTTACCAGTTCAAAATTCAGTCGTGCAGCCTAATTATGACTGAATGAGAGGGGTAAATGTTTAAAGATATTTGAAATGCACTTTTTTTCTAAGTATTCACTGCTCTTTTTCACACAGCAGGTTTTTTGTGTGTGTCCAATTTTTCTTCTGGACAACCTTCTGATGGATTTTACTTTAAATTGTGAGTTCCATTCAGGTTTCATGCCATTAGCACTTTATTCGAAGGATTGTTTACAATTTCACAGCAAAAGCTATAAAGCTGTTTCCCAGTAAATAATAAAATACAATGCACTGCAATTTTATTCTGTTTTATCCTTATTCTTCGTGAAAATATGTTCTGAAAGATTCCTTAATAAGCTTCGTTCGGGATGTTAAACTACTTTAGGAGCTCTAAGGACTGCCATGGTGAAAACATTATTTTAAATCTCCTTGTGAAATTTGCTAGAGTATGGGTCAGTGTTTTGATTGCAGAAGAGTTCGACAAAGGATTACTAACACAATAAAACAACTCCAGGTATATTTTTGATTAGGATATGACAGTGCAAAATGGTTAAAATCTCTTAAAAATCTATGCTGAAGGATAAAGACCATTTATTAATAATTTACTTGGGGGAAAAATGGGAAAAACTAAAATATAAGTACATAAACCGATTAATCGATTAATCGTAAAAATAATCGACAGATTAATCGATTATCAAAATAATCGTTAGTTGCAGCCCTAGTCTGCACACAATAAATGTCTTGAAATTTGTAGACTTTATATCTTCTGCTGTGAGCAATGTTCCTGCTGTTATAGTTTCTGTTATTTTGATAACCATGATTGTTCTTTTAGCAATAAAATGTATAGATATTTTCCTTACAACTGTTCAAATGGCAAGTTCAAACAGAGTAAGATTTTTTTTAAAGAAATTAATGTTTATTCAATAAGCACACATTAAATTGATCACAAGTGACAGTAAAGATTGTATAATGTTACAAACGATTTCAAATTCAAAAACTGCTGCTCTTTTGAACTTTCTATTCATAAAAGAAAAATAAATAACGGTTTCCGTTAAAATATTACTGCACAACTGTTTTATTGTCACCTGTTTTTCACCTGTCAACACATTCAAACAGAGAAGTTATTTTAATTTGTAATAATATTCACAAAAAGTACTATTTTTTATGAAAAGCAATATTGATGGACATGAAAATATTGAACGATAGTGTATTTGACTTTTAGAATTTAAAATAAAACATTAAAGGGATAGTCCCCCCTTTAATTAAAATTGTTATCATTTAATCACCTTCATGTCATTCCAAACCTTGATGACTTACTTTCTTCCATACAAACCACACTGGACCTCACTGACTTTCATTGTATTGACAAAAATACAGAAGATTTTCAAAATATCTTCTTGTGTGTTCTGCAGAAAAAATAAAGTCATATTTACTTAGAACAACATGAGGACGTAATGTAGAAAGAAAGCAGGAAGTATGATATACATACCACATTAAATGTAATGTGTCACACAAATTGTCTGGTAATCAATGGTTGCACATCAAAAGGCCAGCAGCAAATGGGTAAATGCTTGTGAACTGTTTGACTACTACATTCAGATTGATGTGTATATGACACTGAACACAGCTCTCAAATGAAACATGACATGAGTGAGCACGCCTACCGATTCCCTGTTTATGTGAATGAAGGGGAATAAACCAGCCGTGGGATTGCTGATAATGGAGCCGTTCAGTGAGGTGTTGAGTGAATGAGGCAAAGGGGTCTCCGGTCAGCACTGCTGTTCTAGGCTCTCTCAGCTACTGACCTCTTGGTAAATAGAGGATCACGCACTACCAAATTAATTGGTTTCTACTAGGGATTCACGATCATGATTTTTCATGGCTGATTCCGATACCGATTTTTTACAAGCAAACTGGCTGATTCCGATACCGATTTCAGATTTTTTTTTTTACATCTTAAAGCAAGAAACAAGAAAGAAGGAAAGTGTGCATAAGCAAGATGTTTATTTGGTATTTAATAGGCCAAACTGGCTTTTGGCTATTGAAAACAATAACCGTAACCATCTAAAATTAAAGACTGCACAGTAATTAGCCTACATTCAATATAAAAATAGATGGTACAGACATCAGCATTTAGCTTTTGTTTTTGAATTGGGTTGAAACTACATAGAACTGGCCTTAAATTAAAACATTAACTGTAACCATGTGAAATTAAAGGCAATAACTGCATAGTTCTACAATCCAAACACCACAATCAACACACATTCAATAAGATGTTTCTTGATCAGCATTCAGTATTTTAGTTTTTAAATTTGCTTTTAAATTTAAAACAAGGTCTTTACCAGAGAGACTAAATAAAAGTATGCTATATAAATATTATTCCAAAATGTTAATATCAAATAATGTTGGTGCTAATAAAACAAAGATGCAATGTGTTTCATTCATCAAATAATAATAAAAAAGAATTAAGGTAATGATTCACATCTATATTTTTATACTTGAGCCAATGAAAAATAAATAAATATTGTATCAAGTAAAAAAAATATAGATGTGAATCATTACCCTAAAATTTGAAACACTTTTTCAGTGTGCTACAGCAGGTGATTTTTAAATCAAATTCAGTCAATATAATTTTAAGGTAAAATAAAAATAACCATCCTATACAGAACTGACGTTTACTTCTAGCTTTTAAAACATGTATGCAAGTTCTACTTGAAAAAAAAAATCTGTTTTGTCACAGTTTAGTCTGTTTCGTTTCTCATCCAACACGCGAGAAGTTGAGCTAAACATCCCTTCACTGTCTCCGCTTGTGCAGGGACAGGTACAGTATGCTTCAGTGAGCGATGGAAAGGGACTCTTATTTTGTGCAGTCGGCAGTTCGCTTTCTGCTATCTGTGCCTCAGACGTGAAGCTCTGCACTTCCAGTGCTGAACGGCTGCCCGGATCCTGTGCACTGATTTCGAAATACTTCCACACAAATGGCATAGCGAATGCTTTCAATGTAGTATGCAGTGCTTTAAGTGGCCCAAAAAAAAAAGAGGTGCCGGTACTCTATTATAGCATATATATATATATATATATATATATATTTATTTATTTATTAAGGCTGTCACAATATTAGATTTTTCATATCACGGTTATTGTGAAACCTTGGTGGGGGGGGGGGTACTATCAAGTTCAACAGTATGATGAATAAATATTAATGGTAACACTTTACAATAAGATGTCATTTATTAACTAACATGAATGAACAGTGAGTGAACAATACATTTATTACACAATTTATTAATCTTTGTTAATGTTAATAAAAATAGTCGTTCATTGTTCATGTTAGTTCATAGTACATTAATGTTTATAAACACAACTTGAGATTTTAATAATGCATAATGCTGAAATTAACATGAACTAAGATTAATAAATGCTGTGAAAATATTGTTCATTATTATTTATGTCATTTATATGTGTTAACTTATGTAATTAACTAATGAACCTTATTGAAGAATGATCGCAGATGAGGCATTAAGTGCATGGCACTGAAACCAACTTAACATTTTACAGAGTTTAATGTAGAAATGTGGTCACTCAGTTTTTCAAGATCAGTTATAATCATGTAACTGTTAATAGATTTGAACGAAGAAATAAAGTGTTACTCCACACAGGCGATTTATTGCAAATAAAAAAAACAAAGACAAGTAAAGAAAACGCGTTACTTATTAAGATAGTCACCCTTTACTTAAGTATATGAACACAAAAAAACGCTGTTAATAGGTTATATAATATTTCCCAGTCTATGACTTGTAAAATAATGTCAACTTACTCTAATGAACACGGCTCTCCTCGGAGCAGCTGTGAGCGCTGCGTCTTCTTCTTGTGTGACAGTGTCAGTGTTAAGGCACAATACTGCCACCTGGGCACTCAACCAGGTACTGGCGCTTAAGTATTTAAATGTGATGTTATCATAAGATAACTGTTCATTTTAAATATTGCGGTATATCGTCACACACGAAATTAACATGATATCTATAATTGTTGCTTTGAATATCACGGTTATCGTCAATACCGGTATATCGCGACACCCCTAATATATATATATATATATATATATATATAGAAAGAGAGAGTTTTTTTTTTTTGATGACTCCCCTCATCCCCTGAGGTAACAACAACTATATTGAAGGGGTTTTATATACAGCAGTCAACAGACTACCTTACAAAAATAATAAATCCTTTTATTAGTTTGTGGATTTGCTTGAGCTAGAAAGAGCTACTGAACATAAATAAAATGGGGGGGGGGGGGGGGGGTTAGGGGGGGGTTTCTGCGGTCTTGGGTGACGGGATGGGGTGCTTATGATATTAGACTTCGTAGCATATAATAAAAGATGATGTAGACCAGTGATAAACTTGGGTATTATAGTATAACAGAAACAGAGTTGGTTATGATTAATCTCTCTTACGCAAATGAGTCGCATAACTATTAAAAAAGTAAATTTTTATTTACTTTAAATAAATAATAGGAGATACTGATTTCTGAAGATGGAAATATTCAATTCATTAATAGGAGATCAATATTTGTGATTTTATTTCATGACAGTGATTTAAAATGAAAGTTTAAAGTTTATATTATTTAGCTAAATAATATTATCAGAGGTTTCATACATTAAGCCTTTTATTACTCTATTCTTGTTTTCATGTTACTGTTGTTATTATTTTTTGAGTATTAATGCGATATAGTCAATGGTGTTTGGCTGTCGGTATGACAACGGATACACGTAACCGGAAGAGAAACCGTGAGAGCGCGTAGTTTTTTTGCTTCTTCCTTCTTCCCGCTGGACCGATGTGAAGCACAAGGCGTTGGCGCGTTTGAGAAAGATATCACGCTAAAAAGAGTGAGTAAAGCTGACGAAACTGAGCGGGGTGTTGAGATAAGGGGATCGCGGACTCTGGGTGTTGAGCGAGCGACTGAGTGAGTGAGAAACGAAACCGGAGACCCGTCTGACGGAGCGGGAGAGAATGAGCGGACGTGTGATCGGAGGTAGCCGAGATAGTTAGCCACAGTGAGCTGATGCTGGAGGACCTGTCGTGAATCGCGCTGCACGTGAGCATCCGGACATTTCCACGATCTCAATGTGTTGCAAGTGTTTGTTCAGCGCACTCAATGTTTTGCAAGACCAACACAGGCCTGCAACGTGTTTTTTCCTTTTGTTCTAAGCAGTACCGTGAGTGAACTGAAACGTGTGTGAATGTGTGTGTGAGTGGGCCCACCTCTGCATTTACTAAGACTGGTTTCAGAACACGTGGAGACATTTTCTGTGTATTTTAGATCATTTATTCTTATTTAAAAAGTGTGATTGAAACTATTGAAGTTTCTAACTAAATTTAAAGAGGAATTTTTTGGTTATTTATTTTGTTTATTGGGTGATATTTTGTTTTAGGGAAAGCTTTTATATTTTATTTGCCAAATTTGTTGGTTTAAATAAACCAGGGCATTACCCTATTATTTTTGCTAAACTAAAAACTCTCTGGGTCTCATTATTTTTTAATATTTTATTGTATAAAGGTTTTTGCAATTTATTAGAAATTTATTAGGTGCACCTTCGTGGTATCCACCTGAACTATCCGAACCCAAGCACCCACCATTCTCACATAAGTAACAAACAGAGTGGCTGTACGGGTGCTACATAAATAAAATGGAGGCACCGCTGGGATCTATTTAGTTCAAAAGTAGTTTTAAATCAGATCTAACTTTAGTTTGACCCAGAGATTTAATTAGTTTGTTTCAAAAATAGTTTAGAACCAAAAGCTAGCTAGCTGTTAACCTACATGTAAAACCATATTAAAGAGTATCTATTGTGAAAATTGTAAAACTACAAAAGTAGAGTTTTACTAAGCATTTTAAGTCAAGAAAACGCAAATTAAGCTTTATTTGTGTTAATATACAACTAAAAAAAAAAAAAAAAACCCCAAATTTAGTTCTGACAAGTGATCACAGTAAGCGCACAACCCGTGGGGATGGCTCAGTTGAAGAACTGGTGTATTGGAGAAGGCATAGACCCGGTGAAAGCCCTGCTGGTTAAAGATGTACCTCCGGAAACTGAAGTTGGTTTCATTGAAGAAACGCTGCAGACTATCAAAGCACTCGGGAGAGTCAAGGTGAGAGGAAGAATGTATGACTCGCAGTCTCAAAGTTTAACTGTGCTATGTGAGTGCAGGGAGAAAGTGAATGCAGATGCCATTCCTCTTGATGTTGTTCCTGAGGGGTTTGCTACGACTTGGAGAATCTTTGGACCTTCTAAGCAGGAGGAGGAACCCCAGGGTCAGGCCGCCTGTGATGGTCAAAATGTGCCGCTATCCGAATCCAGTCTTTTCACCCCACTTCAAGCGTCCACTTCCTGAAGCTATCATTCGAGCAGTTGGTGATGTCCTGCAAATGACAAGTAAGCCCACACACAGTGACAACAACCTTTACAGAAGATTGCGCACTTTCTCAGGGGTCATGCCCACACCACAGGGAGAAGAACAGTTGGAAAACTGGGTTGAACAAGCCAGACTAATGAATGAAGAATACGATCGCCCTGAAAAAGAAAAGAAAATGAGAATAATGGAAAGTGTAAAGGGTCCTGCACTTGAAATTCTCCAAGCTGTCCGTTTCAACAACCCATCTGCAACTTCTATGGACTACATTGACATTCTCGAGACCACATTTGGTAACCCCGAGAGCGGTGAAGAACTTTACTTTGCCTTCAGAATGTTGTGTCAACACCCCAACGAGAAACTTTCTGAGTTCCTGAGACGCCTTGAGAGAGTCCTAAATAAAGTTGTCCAAAAGGGTGGACTCCAGTCATCGGCAGCAGACAAAGCACGTCTTGACCAGCTCATTAAAGGGGCCATCAGATCTGACATGATGATACTAAATCTCGGATTGAGAGACCGCAGAGACAGTCCTCCCACTTTTCTCGAGCTGATGAATGAGATACGCCTGGAGGAGGAGCATGAAGCTTCACGTCGCAGGCTCCATCCACCCAAAGCCGTCTATGCCAAAAGTGCTGCTGTTACCTCTGACACAGAGTTAAATGATTTGAAAGCTGAAATACACCAACTCAGAGCACAAGTGAGTGAACTCTCTAATTCCGCCGCCATGTCAAGTCACCGTTCGACAAGCACACTACTTTCAGTCACTCCGGCGACAGAGAACGCAGAAGACAAGAATGTGCAGGCTTTAAAGAAAGAGGTTGTCAAGCTACGAAAGCAAGTCTCTGTCATGTCAGTCAAGCCAAAGTACAGTCCTGCTACTGAGCCCTGTCCACAAGAGACCCAGTCAAGACCCTGGCAGCAAAGACCTTCTACAGCCAGAGACCCAAGTGATTTTTTCTGCTATCGCTGCGGTGAAGACGGGCATTATGCCAACAAGTGTGCCTCTCTCGAGAACTATCCCAAAGTTATTCAGAAACTGCTGCAAGCTCAAAGGAAGTCCAAGCAGAACCGCCAATCTGATAACGAAACAAGAACCAAGACCACAAATGCAAGTGTCAAGAGAAGCGCAGTAAATGTACAGACCAACAGTTTGCCCGAGGGACTCGTGGGACCGCCCTCCACTGCTCAGGTCAGGATAAATGGCAACCCCTGCACTGCGCTGATGGACAGTGGATCTTAAGTTACCATCATCTTCGACAGCTGGTATGTCAAACACCTGTCACACATCCAGTTAAACTCTGTGACCGGTCTAGCCATATGGGGTCTAAGTGAGTCAGAGAGCAGTTACCCGTACAAAGGTTACATCCAGGTTGAGTTGGAGCTGCCACAAAAATCTAAGTCCAACAAAGTCAAGTCTGTTCCTATCCTGGCCCTGGTGTGCCCTGATCCACGGTGTTCCGAGACTATTCCTGTCCTGATCGGCACAAACGTCAGAGGGGTTCAGCCTTTCAAGTCCAGAGCAAATAAAGGAGACCTGGAGAACGTCAACTCAGTCAAAATCCAAGTTCAAGAGAAAAAACACTCACCCGTTCATGCAGGGATGACCATAAAAGGAAACAAAGACTTGCCTGTGGCTGAAGTTAAGTGGTCTGGGCCTGGTCCTCTCAACATTCCTCCTGGCACTGAATACGTTGCTATCTGCAAAGTTAAAGAAAAACAAGACATTGGAGACAGTATACTCATTATTGAACGAGCCCACTCACCTGCTCTTCCTCCAAGTGTACTTGTCCAGCCAACTGTGTTGTTCTCCAAGATGCTAGATCCAAACAACTTCCTGGTGCTCCTGCGAAATGAGTCTCTAAAGCAAACTGCCATTCCAATGGGCACCGTGATCGCTCACCTTCACATCGTAGACATGGTGACAGATGCACCAAACCCTAAAGTTGAATCTGTTCCAGCTATGGATCCTTCTTTGTTTGACTTCAGTGAGTCACCCATCAGCAAAGAGTGGAAAGGGAGGCTGAGTCAAAAGCTTGCCAAACACTCTCAGGTGTTCTCTATTGAAGAATGGGATGTCGGTTTGGCTAAAGGGGTAGAACATAACATCCATCTGAATGACAACACTCCCTTCAGAGAGAGATCTCGACGTATTGCCCCTGCTGATTTGGATGACCTTCGGCGTCACCTGCAAGGTTTGTTGGCGGCTGGGATTATAAAAGAATCAAGAAGTCCATATGCTTCACCGATTGTCCTTGCACGTAAAAAGAATGGTCAACTTCGTATGTGCGTTGACTACCGCACCCTGAACCGGAGAACTACCCCTGATCAGTACACTGTACCACGTATCGACGACGCTCTCGATTGCTTGTCCGGCAGTAAGTGGTTTTCAGTGTTGGATTTGCGCAGCGGCTATTATCAAATCCCAATGGCAGAGGAGGACAAAGAAAAAACTGCTTTCATCTGTCCTTTGGGGTTTTTCCAATTTGAGCGGATGCCGCAGGGGATCACAGGGGCCCCTGCGACATTTCAACGGCTCATGGAAAAGGCTGTCGGCGACATGCACATGCTTGAAGTTATTGTCTATCTTGATGACCTCATTGTTTTCGGTAAGACTCTGGGAGAGCATGAGCAAAGACTCCTCAAAGTCATCGCTCGTCTTGAAGAAGCTGGACTCAAGTTGTCCCTCGACAAGTGCCAGTTCTGTCGCTCACAAGTCACCTATGTCGGGCACATCGTCTCTGAGAACGGCATCGCCACAGACCCAAACAAAGTTGAAGCAGTGACGAGGTGGAAGCAGCCAACCGACCTTCCTTCTCTGCAGTCATTCCTGGGGTTCTGCGGCTATTACCGCAGGTTTATAAAGAACTACTCCATCATTGTCCGACCCCTTACAGAGCTGTGCAAAGGGTATCCTCCCACCCAAAAGAATCAAAAGTCTGCCTCGTCATCAGACAAGACCTACTATAAAGTCAATGAGCCTTTTGGTGACCGGTGGGACCAGTCATGTTCAGAGGCATTCCAAAAGATCATTCACTGCCTCACAAACGCACCTGTGCTGGCATTTTCCGACCCCACCAAGCCTTACATACTTCACATTGATGCCAGTTTTCATGGGCTCGGCGCTGTCCTCAACCAAGAGTACCCAGAGGGCTTGAGACCTGTTGCTTTCGCCAGCCGCAAGCTGAGTGCATCCGAAAAGAACTATCCAGTGCACCAGCTCGAGTTTTTGGCACTTAAGTGGGCAGTGGTAGACAAGTTCCACGACTACTTATATGGAGCACAGTTTACCGTGAGAACTGATAACAACCCCCTAACTTATATTCTCACGACTGCAAAACTCAATGCGACTGGTCACCGCTGGCTCTCAGCACTCGCCACATACCATTTCACACTGCAGTATAGGCCTGGTAGCAGCAACATCGATGCCGATGCCCTGTCCCGCAACCCTCTTCCAACCACAGAGGAAGGCTGGCAAAGCGTACCGACTGAAAGTGTCCAAGCTCTGTGTAAACAGATCAAGTGCCGTGAAACGCTAAAAGAGTCAAGCACTATTGCTGAGTCACTTGGAGTGTCGCCTGATGGTATACCAGAGTGTTTCGCCTTCCCAGTTAGGTTGGATCTCGGTTCTTTGAATCAGCTCAGTCACAAAGACCTGGTCACCGCTCAAGATGTTGACTCTACTATCGCTCCAGTCAAACAGTCACTGTGGGGTGGTCCCTCATTCACCAGCCCTGACAATCCAACTTCTGTCCTGTTGAACAAAAAAGCACACGACAAGCACGTCAAAGAACAAGTCCTTGACAAAGGCGACAGGGTGCTACTGAGAAACTTTGGGGTCACAGGCAAGCACAAACTGAAATGCCAGTGGCGATCCTCACCATATATTGTTATGGAGAAACTACCCAACTTACCTGTCTACAAGATCAAGCCAGAGAGAGGCATGGGAGCAGAAAAGACTATTCATCGTAATCACCTGTTACCCATTGGTTATCTGGTGAGACTCCCTGTTGACGAAAGGGAAGTAAGGTCACCACACAGACCTGTGACCAGAGCATTTCAGCAAAATACAAAAGAACCAGTACAGACAAACAACCACGGTGAAGATGTGTCCTCAGAATTGGAGTACGACGAAGTATATTTGCCAAGACCCGTTGAGTTAGACTGGGATAAGTTGCTGACTGGTCCAGAACTGTCCACAAAGCAATCAGAGCCAATCGTCACAGGACATGAAAGACAAGCTCAAGACCCTGCGGAGAAAGAGCAAGTGGTCAATGATCTTCCAAACCTGCCTCTTCACGCTGATCCAGAAATCGACGTTCTAGAAGAGGAGACCGACGTCAATTCCTATCTGGACACTCAAGCTGAGAGTGAACAAGTTGAGCGTTCAAAAAGAGTCACCCGTCCAGTGGTCAAGCTGAGCTACGATGAACTTGGCAAGCCCTGTGACTACCCTGTGACAGTCCTAAGCCATGGAGTATTGGTGGGAAGTGGACTCTATGGAGACTCCAGAAGCAGTCTATGTCGAACTTTCTGGTGCCACCCCATGGCGTTGTGTTTCACTTGTTCAAATCTGGTCTCTACCCTTGACATTAAAACTATTAGAGTCCTCTAAGGTTTATTTTGATGAGGACATCAAAACTGTCTAGAAGGGGGAGGATGTAGACCAGTGATAAACTTGGGTATTATAGTATAACAGAAACAGAGTTGGTTATGATTAATCTCTCTTACGCAAATGAGTCGCATAACTATTAAAAAAGTAAATTTTTATTTACTTTAAATAAATAATAGGAGATACTGATTTCTGAAGATGGAAATATTCAATTCATTAATAGGAGATCAATATTTGTGATTTTATTTCATGACAGTGATTTAAAATGAAAGTTTAAAGTTTATATTATTTAGCTAAATAATATTATCAGAGGTTTCATACATTAAGCCTTTTATTACTCTATTCTTGTTTTCATGTTACTGTTGTTATTATTTTTTGAGTATTAACGCGATATAGTCAATGGTGTTTGGCTGTCGGTATGACAACGGATACACGTAACCGGAAGAGAAACCGTGAGAGCGCGTAGTTTTTTTGCTTCTTCCTTCTTCCCGCTGGACCGATGTGAAGCACAAGGCGTTGGCGCGTTTGAGAAAGATATCACGCTAAAAAGAGTGAGTAAAGCTGACGAAACTGAGCGGGGTGTTGAGATAAGGGGATCGCGGACTCTGGGTGTTGAGCGAGCGACTGAGTGAGTGAGAAACGAAACCGGAGACCCGTCTGACGGAGCGGGAGAGAATGAGCGGACGTGTGATCGGAGGTAGCCGAGATAGTTAGCCACAGTGAGCTGATGCTGGAGGACCTGTCGTGAATCGCGCTGCACGTGAGCATCCGGACATTTCCACGATCTCAATGTGTTGCAAGTGTTTGTTCAGCGCACTCAATGTTTTGCAAGACCAACACAGGCCTGCAACGTGTTTTTTCCTTGTGTTCTAAGCAGTACCGTGAGTGAACTGAAACGTGTGTGAATGTGTGTGTGAGTGGGCCCACCTCTGCATTTACTAAGACTGGTTTCAGAACACGTGGAGACATTTTCTGTGTATTTTAGATCATTTATTCTTATTTAAAAAGTGTGATTGAAACTATTGAAGTTTCTAACTAAATTTAAAGAGGAATTTTTTGGTTATTTATTTTGTTTATTGGGTGATATTTTGTTTTAGGGAAAGCTTTTATATTTTATTTGCCAAATTTGTTGGTTTAAATAAACCAGGGCATTACCCTATTATTTTTGCTAAACTAAAAACTCTCTGGGTCTCATTATTTTTTAATATTTTATTGTATAAAGGTTTTTGCAATTTATTAGAAATTTATTAGGTGCACCTTCGTGGTATCCACCTGAACTATCCGAACCCAAGCACCCACCATTCTCACATAAGTAACAAACAGAGTGGCTGTACGGGTGCTACATAATGAATTTCAAACCTTAACTAAACACATTTTTATTCAAAGATCAACCGTCTGTCATTACTCTTTAGTCTGCCACAAGAAACAACAACATTAAAATCATGAACTCAAATGTCATTGTAAAAAGAAAAAAAAAACAATGACAGTGAGTAAATCAGACCTTTCTGTAACGCTAACGCTAATGAGCTTAAACATATTTTTTGTACACAGTGCCGCGAACTGTCAATCACTCCTGTGCGCGTGCATCACTGTCCTCCTCGCAGCTGCAGCAACTTGCGCTCTCTTCATCAAGCTTTAAAACAAAAAGGGGACAAAAATGTCGTATTGTCTTTGTGCATATAGATTAATTAGATAAATGAATATCTAAATTCGTGCCTAGCCGCCTACGGTATTTTTTTTAGAACTTAGAAAAAAGATGCTGCAGCCAATGAGCAGCTGGCGGGGGCTGGTTGCAGGACGACTAAACCTCCGCAGACAGTTTTTAAATGTTTATCAGACAATAACTACTCAAGATTTTGCTTTAGTATAATTTTCGGGACAATTAGGGCCTGATTCGGGATTCGGAACAACAGTTTAGATTTCGGGACGTCTGGTCACCCTACCTGAAAGAGCTACTGCATTACTTCATAATTGCGTCTGACCTGCAGCGATATCATTCAGGCATGATGGGGTGTCAGCCAGCGAGTCATCTGATTCTGACCGTGTTCTTTTAGTCCTCAGAGTCTGAAACCAGGAGAGCTTATTAAGTATTGTTCACGGAGCGAAATTTTAACCAAGTCAAGTGTGCGCGTTTTTCATATTCTCTCCGGCCACATGGAGTTGTTACTGATAGCGGCAAAACGACGCATGCGCTTTTCACTTGTAAATCTCAAGGGTGTATGGGTAATGTAGCCTCTGCTCTTGGTGGGACAAATTAGGAAGCTTGCATTGTGAAGGGCGCTCTGAAAAGCGGCAGCGCAGGCAAAAGATTAAAACCTCGATTAAAACAGATGTCCAAATGAGCGTACCGATACACTAAAAGCACGATCTGGGCGCACAGAGAGGTGGCGGTACGCTCAAGAGATATATTTGGAAGTGGCGGTACTGAGTAGCGGTGCGTACCGGCCCACTTAAAGCACTGGTAGTATGTGCACGCGGGCGCACTTCCGGAAAAATCGGCTGAAAAAAGACCAAAAACCAGCCGATTGCCGATTGCGAATTTTAAGCAAAAACCAGCCGGTTCCGATTTATGGCCGGTCAACCGGTGCATCCCTAGTTTCTACTCAATTTCCTAAAAGGCAATTTCCTCCAGGCCTCAGCTGCAGGGAACCCAGATGAATGGAAAAGCCATAAGGCTTTAAATCTTTAGGTGCATTTCATATGTCTTCTGGATTTATCATCAATGAGAAGATGGACCAATGTAGTGAAGTGAAGTGAAGTGAAGTGAAGTGACATTCAGCCAAGTATGGTGACCCATACTCAGAATTTGTGCTCTGCATTTAACCCATCCGAAATGCACACACACAGAGCAGTGAACACACACACACACACACACACTGTGAGCACACACCCGGAGCAGTAGGCAGCCATTTATGCTGCGGCGCCCGGGGAGCAGTTGGGGGTTCGATGCCTCGCTCAAGGGCACCTAAGTCGTGGTATTGAGGGTGGAGAGAGAACTGTACATGCACTCCCCCCACCCACAGTTCCTGCCGGCCCGGGACTCGAACTCAAACCTTTCGATTGGGAGTCCGACTCTCTAACCATTAGGCCACGACTTCCCCACCATTACCCTCAAAAAAAGAATGAGTCATTATCTGGCTCGACTCGGTGTTCATCTTCAGTTCTCTCTTCACAGCAGTTCAGTCAGTGTACTGTTTGAGTAAATGAATTACTCCGGGATATTGGTTTGTTTTAACTCCGAGGGAGTGTCAGCTACATTAAAAAAGTTAACATCTTAAGTCATTTGTGGATTAATGCGTATTGGATACGCGAACCGTTTAAAACGATTCAGTTCGATTTGGTGAACTGGTTCAAAAAGATCCTGTTACATCGAGTGATTCGTTCGCGAACCGGATATCACTAAACTGCAGTGTTTTGAACTCTCACAACAGACACGGAAGAGAAGACAATGCTGAATAAAGTTGTAGTTTTTGCTAGTTTGGACCAAAATCTATTTTCAATGCTTCAAAAAATTCTAACTGACCCTCTGATGTCACATGGACTACTTTGATGATGTTTGTCTTACCTTTCTGGACATGGACAATATACCGTACAGGGCTCCAAACTGCGACTAAAACGGTCGCATTTGCGACCATAAATATTAAAATGCGAGTTAAGTTTTTGCTGAGGTCGCCACTGGCGACTAGGCCTATGTATTTACATGCTATCTCTTAAAAAATTGCATGTAATGCCTTTTTTCCTGATTGTTTTGCATTCACATCTTTTGTTATGTTTGCGCATTGAGAGAATGCGCATCGAAGTTTTAGTGGGAAAAAGAGTTTTAAACAGTCCTCATCTGCCTCATCAAGAGAAAGTGCAGAAAAACAGCGTCTATTTCATTCATAACTTGAACAAACTACAACAGGTAAAGCTGTCATCTGTGTGGATATTGGCAATATCGTTAACAGTTCTCGTTTATAATCATAAGGCTTCTTCTTAACAAGATCTTAGTCCATGCTGTGTTCTGTTAATGCATGAACTTCATTATTTGAAGTGCACTTGCCGTCCATTAATCGCAAAAAGCTTTGTGCTTTGTTACTTTTTAATTTAATAATAAATCAATATAAAAAAATAAAAATAAATCAGCTTTAAAATTATTCCAAATTCATAAAAAAATTCAAACAATAAATACAGTTTTGTTGCTGTTTAAGGGGCGTTCACATATCGTGCCTAAAAACGCGTGGAAAACGCTAGGCGCGCTGCTTTCTGATTTTTTTCCAAAAGCCTTCGTGCACTTGCGCTCCTGAGGCGTCTGCCTTTGCTAAGCAACCATGACCTGCTCTCTCCATGAAGACGCGTAAATTTCAGCAAAGGATAAATGGATTTGCAGCACTAAAAATCGCTTGCAGTAGCTCTGTTACTAAATTTATTTAAAAATGTCTATCCATATACAGCTATGATCAGCTGTTCCTTCATCTCGGCTGAGCTTTCAACGTTGGTACTGGAAATGATGAAGCTGATTGGTTGGTTCTTGTCACATGACTTGCGGTGCGCTTGCGGGATTCTGAAAAGTTGAGATGTTTTTAACTCGATGCGGTGCGGGCACGCCTGGAAAAAAACGAGTGCGTCGCTTCCATTATGAGCACGCACGCATACCGCGCGCCTACATTTGAAATAACGAACTTGAGCGCGCAAAAGACGTGACATGTGAACGGCCCCTAATGCGGCAGGTGCGATCGTGAGTAGTGCCTCAGTTCAAGCAGCACGTGAACCTATCATACCTTGCTCTTTACTACTAGAGTAAATAATGAACATGAATTAACATCAAAAGGAATATAAGAGATTCTACAGTACAACACTTTCAAACTGCGGAAAACGTGTAAAGCTTGTAAACATTGCAACGTAATATTAACCTCAGTAACCTTTCGGTGTCCATAAGCTCATCAGTCAGCTAGAAAAATAACTATAAAGAGGAGCATTTTGCTATATTTATGAGCTAATATTTTTACTTAACCTGTTGTCTACATGATTCAACTCCTCCTATAAAATTTAATTTTACTAATTAAGAAAAACAGACTGAAAGTGTGAAAGACATGCACTCTTAAAAATAAAGGAGCTTAAAAGGTTCTTCACAGAACAATTTTGGTTCCACAAAGAACCATTCAGTCAAAGGCTCTTTGAAGAACAATCTCTTTCTGACCTTTTCATAATCTGTTATTGTCTTCAAATGTTAAAGGTTCTTTATGAAACCATTTAGGACAGGAAAAAAAGGTTCTTCTATGGTATCATGAAGCACTTTTATTTTTAAGAGAGTATGACAACATTTACAGGATGCATTGAGGAGGACCCCAAACTATACTCAGGGGCCAAGTGATGCTTATGATCCATGATATTGGTACAGATTTTGTGTAATAAACAACGCATGACTGTATGTTTCAAGTTGGAAAAGACATTTAGCTCCCACTTTAAGTGAACCTTCATTCCCAGGTCATCTACAAGATGGATTAAAATGCTGATAAAGTCAAGAAAAGATGAGACATAAACATGTCAGTATGATTAAAAAGTTAAAATGTAAAATAAATAATTTAAATAAAACGCATAAAACATGTTTATTCTGTGGCACCTAAAAAAATCATTTGGCACCTAAGTTTTTTTCTTATAGGAGCCAATGCCTCCTCACTCGATTTTTTTGTTTGGAGCCCTGCCGTATACACAGTTTCGATGGAGGGACTGAGAGCTCTCGGACGAAATCAAAAATATCTTGTTCCGAAGATAAATGGAGGTCTTACTGGTTTGGAACGACATGAGGGTGAGTTATTAATGACATAATTTTCATTTTTGGGTGAACTAACGCTTTAAGTGATTATTAACCGTAAACTGACAAGATAATTTTAAATTAGAATTGAATTAAATTAGAAAGGATAAGTGTCTGTGACCCATTAAAAATACTAACATTTGGTTCCTGGGGATTCATTTTACATGTCCAAAAAGCAACAAACAACAGAACATGAGGATTCGCATGGTCTTGATATCACATCACGCACCTGCAGTGCTTCTGCGAGTGGAGTAAAACATAATAAACCTAGGCTATATATAGTGAATAAAAAGGCCTATACGAGAAATATATTTTTACTTGAACAATAAATTACACATTTTTCTAATGTGTGAGAGGAAACAGATGGCAGAAAATGGCATCCTATTTTTCTTTAGGCTTATTTTACGCACAAAAATTTGTTTTAATTGTGAATGTTTACAAATAAAGACAAACTGTTTACAATTCCGATTATCTTCATGAGTAGGTCTAGTTGCTTCCACTGAAATAAATCAAGTGATTGTGCTGGCGCCGCATGCGCACACAAAGATAAGCTTTGTGACCACATGTGGTCATGGGCAGAACCTTGACATTGCAGCCTGTTCATTATCATAATAAAATACAGTCAGTCAAATATATGGCTTATATATTTACTTATATAAAAACAAAAAAACAAAACACACTGCTCAGTTTAAATATATGTAATAAAATCTGTGCTGTTAAGTGTTATTACCGTATCGCCATGATGTTATGCAAAACATTTTGTTTTGTGGATATTGGAACGCGAGTGAAGTAGGCTATAATAAATAATAATTTGGCATTCAAACACATCGTGAATACAGAAACATTTGATTTTGTGTCGAATGGGAGACCCAATGTTGGTTTCGGTTTAAATGAATTCGTTGTTGGTATAACTTCTTATAGGCTATTTTTTATTCTTGTTCTTTTTTAAATAGGCTACTGTTAATGGAAAGTGTTTGTTGTGGAGTGAGGGAAACTAAAAAAAGCATAGCTATGTATACAGTGTTTATTATAATGTTTGTAAACATTTTGTGTTCGGCATTAGACCTATTTCTGAATGAAATATTAAAATGGGAGTTATTAATAAGCTACGCGACATTTTTTTTTTCTCTCTCTCTAAAAAAAAAATGTATACACAGTGTAGCCTATTTTGATTTTTGATAAATTACTGAAAATAAATAAATAAATTACTTTTTACACCGTTTAACTGATTGTATTAATCGGTCAAAATTCTTAACAGTCGGTTAATGGTTAACCAGTTAAAATGAACATCCCTAATTCCAGCAACAAGTAATCTGTCTGCATAATGTTAACAAACATTAATCTGACTGGTTTTTCTGCTTTTTAAAGTGCATTTGTGCATCATGCCTTGTGTTGGGTTAACTACAAAGGGCTTCAGACTATTTGATTTGTCAAGCCACTGACTAGTCTATTCAGAAAATATGTTGTTTAGCTCACCCCTAATGCATGCATATGTAAGTGCACGGCACTTGTGAAGAAAGTATCCTGCATTAGGCACTGAAAGGCTACATTAGTGTGTGCCTTTTAAAATGCTGATGCATTAGCCAATGTGAGGCAAAAAAGCACTTATAAGGCCAACACAGACAAGCCAGTCATTAGGATTGAGCATTCTGCCCCTTCCTCCTTAATGGATGTATCACTCAAACAGAAGAGTAAAGGCTATTCTGTGGCCTGTCTCTGTAATTGGCAACAATTTAGCCCTCCACATCCACTCCATCTTACGTTTCAAAAGGAAGCCTGCTGCTGCACACAATAGGTGAGAGAGCTGCATGGCCTCTGTTTAACACCGATTCATTTCTTTCAAGAGATGGCATGCTGTTAACCTATAGTTACCCATCAAAGTATTTTCAGCTCTGAAGCAAAAGCACTGATCCTGAAGAGAAGACAGTTCATGGATTTTGCAGTTGGTTGCTTATTGCAGCACTACAAAACCCTTTTCCTTTGTTGAGCCGGAGCAGTACTCCTCTGGACTCTGGGTCAGGGTGGATGGGAGTGCTTGTGATGTGCTGCCTTTATGCACACACAAACTACATGAACTGAACAATATCCTTGGGACACAGGAACAGGTGGTATTGGATACCACGGTCCAATACAAACTGCATGGGTAAAAGGACAGGACACCTGATGCTCAACATAACTCAAAATCACAAGGTCCTAAATGTAATTAAAAGGACTGCGGGTCTTATACAAAACATATGTGTGTGACTGCACATGTGATTCCTTTCATGCAGATGCAAACTGTTTTGCCACAAATCTATTTGATGGATACTTAAAACACAAAAGAAGCTGGAGTCACGGGCAAAGGTCCAATGCATGGTAATCCCATTAATCAGTCGAATCCTGATTTATGGTACATGGTCCTGGGTGAGCCAACTGTTTACTACAGCTGCATGATTAATCAAAATAAAACCAAAATCTTTAGGTCACACTAACGTGACTTTGGGAACGCTAAACAAAGAAATAGAAGCTTTAAGGGCTTTTTTTTTATGTAGGCTAATGTTTACAGTTGATATTTATTATATTGTGTTTTCCCCATTTTGTTATATTTTTTTTACAGTGAACTATTAATATTTGTTTTAATTTAGTAATTTTATATTATTATTTATTTAAAAAAATATATATTATTATTTTTATTATTAATAATACATTAGTGTTTTGTTTAGTTTTATCCTAAATGTATTTTCAGATAAATACACCCCTAAATATCCTGTTAATCTGTGGTTGGCCATTTACAGTTTCTTTCTTAAAAAACAAGTGGTTCTTGGCCAGGATAAGATGCAAATGCGGTCCAGAAGTTATGCCGAACGCCAAAAGTCTGGTTGGAAAGACTAGCTTCACTATAAAACACAACATACATGCAAACACAGCCAATCAGTGTCCTCGCTTTTCTCTCAGGCAGGAACATACAACAACCATCTGCTGCTCTGCTGAGCACTGTTCTCTCCATCAATAATCTATGAACCTATCTAATGCTTTGCTCTTTACTGTGCAACACAAAGGTGAGACTGAGAAGCTTACGTCTACACATTTCATACACACATTTGAAATATTAATTTAAGTTACAAAGACTTTACAGATGATGACACGGACATATGTGAAATACAAACACTTTGATTACATACAAACATGCCAGATCCATATCTTAATGTCTAATTTTACTTACGAAAACACTGCGACAACCAATAATAGACATTTAAATAAATACCAGCCACTTGGCCTTCCTCCTGGTCCATTATTATAATAGAATTATTAAATATAATAAAATATTATGATAAACAATATAATTAATTATAATAATTAATATTACTATTAAATACATTTTTTCTTCTATTGACAGTTTTATTTATTTTTTCATACAGGTTTATTTTATATATTTTAGTTTTCACAGTATAAATTGGCTCTTTATTAACTAAAATATAAAGCTGCCTTCCACATTTTAGGATGGGGTCCCTCTCAAAGGGATCATCATATTTGGTGAATAATGTAAATAACCCTGGTTTAGATTTCCAAACATATAGTCCAAGAGCCCAGATCCAGACCCCTGATCTAGGTTATTTTAAAAGTAACCAAGTTGGTATACAAAAAGTAAGAAAAACCTTTTCCAGACTAGTACAACGCACCTCTAGGACCAAAAAAATTAATCTTCTGATGCATCTCATATAAGAGTTGAGTCATAGGCCTCCCAATGTTGTTGGTATACTCTGTTATGGAGGCCATTCTAATTACAAAAACAAGAACTATAACACATAGATCTTTCCAAAAACAATTTTTTTGCATCATAGTGTAACAGCGTAGAGAAGATAAATGGGGGAGGCTATTGCACCAGAGCTATATTTCGTAATACAACAGGGAAGCACAGTTCTTTCAGCTTTCACTTAATCCTGAGGCAGAGGAAGCAGTGAATGTCATTAGAATCACAGGCAGAGGAAGTGGCCAACAGATTCAAATTGTCAGCAGTGATTCATGCTGCATACTTTAAATGTAGCTTTGGCATTTATTGATCTTACTAGTTCATCTACTAGTTAATTTCAGTCTAGATCAATATTTATCTTTGTTTCCAATTGCTAATTTTACTGTGTCATCAGAAACGGAGAATCAGATCAGAGGACAGATCATGTTTCATTCATCCAGCAGGAGAGCATAAAGGGGTCTCCCCCAAGAAGCTTTAAAAAAATGCATGTGTGCCACAAACAGGTTAATGACCCAACATTTATGACCGATGCTATACTACTTTATAAGTAACCTCACCTGGAGTCTTACACGGAGTAAAAAAAATAGCAAGTTAAAAATGGGGTGAAACATAGGTGTTTGAATGTGTAGGAAGTGCAGAGGGGACTGTGTTAGGCCCCATTTGCACTTGGCATTACAATGTGTTTCAGGTGATCCAATCACCAGTGGTCAGTGCTAAATACAGGTGGAAACTTAAGCATTTTATGATCAAATCAAACCATGTGTGGATGCAGTCAAAAAAACGCAAGTGATCACATCGCATCTGTAGTGGAGATACTACAGTCCTGAGTGCTTCCCTGCCAGAAGTGAAGCACTGCCTGCTCACTGCCCACACGTGATCATTCTGAGACATGTCGAGAGAAAGTGCATCAAACCATGCCATTGAAATGGTGCAGATTAAAAAAAAAAAGACAGACTGCGGTTAAAATTGCAGTTGTCAATCCTTTTCACTCACTTTCTTTTCCACGCAACATGGGTTCATTCATTTCCATGCATTTCCACATTCTAGACCATGCGTACAAACTCTTTTTATTAGAGTGAGAAAAGTAATGAAGTAAACAACAATTTTAAACTCTGTTTTCATGTCGATATACACATTTACATTAAATACTCCACTTGCATTAATGGAGATAAACAATGGAAAGAAAATGTATATACTTTTCCTGTGGCATGCTATGTTTTAAATGCCGCTCCATTTAAAAGCAGGTGATGGCGATTTAACGGAAATCACAGAACCAGATTTCTGACTAGATGCGAATGATCATATCGTTAGATATATCAGCCAGCCATATTGGTATACCAATGAAACAAACGCAGCTCAAATTATATATATTAAATGTATCAACTAGAGATGCACCGATTGCAATTTTCTTGGCCGATTCAGATTTTTTTGTTACTGTGATCTGCCGATACTGATTTTTGTCGATCGCGCTACAACTGACAGCATATACAAACAAAAATCTACTTTTCTTTAATTTGCATTAAAAAAATAGTAAAATATCAGTAATAAAATAAGAACAAATAAAAAAAATTGCAAACAAAAGAGCAAATAAATGCAATAGAAAAAAGAGAGTTTTTATTCAGGTAAAAAATACTACAGTAGTAAAAATTAAATACAAACTAATGCTTACCCTTATAGTTATAAAACGTATTCAGTCAAGAGCAGAAAGTGGTTTTCTTTGTCTTTTGTTCTTTAATTAACAGGACAGACAGCAGCAGCAATATTTGACTGTGTTCCCTTTAAGAGTTTATCCACGGACCCAATATACTGTTACACAATATGCGTTCTCTTTCTCAACTATTTAACGTTCCAAAATGGTGTTTAACTGAATACTCACCAAGACGGGCATTTTGACATAATTTTGTATGTATTTGAAAGTTTTATTGCAGTTAGCTACTCATTTTGGTATTTGTGGCTCATAAGCTGTTTGAGACTGAGTATTGGTCGGCTTGTGCGCTCCACTAATATAGATCATCGGTGGTGCGCGCGCCTTTGGTGTAAGCGCAAAACCTGCAGGAATGACTAAAATAATGCGCAATACAAGCAATATTTAAACAGAGCAAATGAGATGTGTGTGAGACAGAGGTGCTCATCAGAGATTAGAGAGCGAGAATGCGTGGCTGGCGTGATGTTATTGCCTGGTAACAAAATGAATTGGCTTGAAATCAGAAAGATCACCGATCCAAGCCGATCATGAGGAAAATCGGCCGATTCTTATCCCTGACCAATCGATCGGTGCATCTCTAGTATCAACCTCTTGCAGTGCTCTGAAATCTAGTTGAAGCAACTAGCACCAACAGAAATGTTGCCCAGGACCAAAAAGTATGTTGTCCTTCTTATGGTCAACCACTCAGAACAGTACAATCGCTGTGTTCTTTGGATCCCACCTTCTCAATGTACCTCAAGTCTCCTTGTGCATTATTAATGAGAGGGTTGCAGACACCCCACTCCACCATTCCATCCATCAGTTCCGTGGAAATGCTAAAAAATTTAGTGTTTGTGACCAGACAACTCAACTGCGTTCCAGCATCCCACTGGGATCACCAATCCACTCAAGCCTGTTAAGTGTCTAGTCTAGCCACATACAGAACCCCTGACGGTCTCACTACTTGGGTACTTCTCCATCCCTAACTCCTGTCCAGTGCTTCCTTTGTTTGTATGGTGGCATACAGGGCCAACTTGACACATTTTAAAGCACTAAATCATTACAGGAAATCACTTTATCATTAAGTCAACTAATGACCGTTACTTGCCAAAAGAAACCTTGAAATCTTGAACTAAACTAAACTTGAGTGGCTTTTAACTCAAAATCTCCATCTACATGTTTGTGCACAAAGCGCAACATTAGAAAGGAAGCTAATTAATAAATTAGGCTCTTCTGACTACGTCACGCCAGCCGCACATTCTCGCTCTCTTCTCTCTGACGAGCCCTTGTCTCACACACGTCTCATTTGCTCTGTTTAGTGTGTCCTAAAAGAAAAGTAGAAGCCTTTATCCTCTAATCCCTCATTCCTATCCCACATTTTTTGCCTACCACTCACTCCTTTGTTCTAAAGAAAAACAATCAGGCAGCATGCATCTGACCAGTGTTAATGAAGTCCTGCCAACAAACTGCTCCAGATTGACGGTTTTATTCTGTCGTTTCAAGTGCGATCACTCAGATGCCTTGGTTTGCTAAATAAGTAATGGCAGTATCCCTCAATGGAGTCGGGCTTTCATCTACTACCAAAAGCAGTTTTCAGGCATGACAGATGCTAATTATTAGGGTTGGGTTGATGACTGGTGTCTAACTCTCCCCACAGGGACGTCAGAACTATTGGTAGTGCCTGCTATAAGGGGCATACATGAACTGTAGGTAAGTTAGCATGATGAAGTCAACACACTTGAGAAGTTAATTTCAAAATCCCTTACCCAAACTAAACTTTTACAGTGTAACACCTTTTGACCTGCATTCATCAAACTTGGAAAAGTACTTGGAAAATCGATTATTATCGATAATGAAAATCATCGACAACAATTCTTATTATCAATTAGTCAGGTCTGTCCACAGTGCATGTACAACTGCAGCCGATTGCATCAAATTACACCACTGAATAATGCATTTCTATGGACAAAATGAAGGAAAAGTACCTGGTCCAAGCTGCCCAAAACATGATAAATCTTTATTTTAAGCTTCAAGCTGATGCATTAGCATAATGGCTTGCCTGTCAGGTGCTTTTACAGATACGTGTGTGCATCCTTGTTGCAAAAAACTTAGTGAACGGTCATATCCTTATCTGTAAAACTCACAAATTCACGCAAACCTTTACATTTTTGCATAAAGGCCTGCCCTGACAGTCTGCATTAAGTTTCTTTAATGAAAGAGTGGCGGGTGCGCGCGTTACACAGAGGGAACACAGAGAGGAGAGGAAGACAATATTCAGCGCAAAAACATTCATTGTGCCGAAATATCTGTTGTTTAACATTTATATCTAGGTTTAAGTCAACATGCAGCGTGATAAATTTATGAGAGTAGGAACTTTGAAAGGACAGCAGTGTGTAATTGTCTGAATATAAATGTCAGACGCTTTTACTAGATTTACTAAAAAAATGACAGTAAGAGGAGACTGACTGTGATCAAAGTGCACGTGACGTGTGTTCCTGCAGAGCATTACTGAGATTTTATTCGTCTTTATTATCTGTAATTAAATTTTTGATCTAGAGATTTAAACTATATTGACTATATAGCCTACAGTGATTAACAAATTTATTAAAACTAATTTATATAAGGTTTTTAAACAATTTTGGGTTACACTTTATTTTACAGTACATGTACTTTCATGTACTTATAGTGTACTTACAGTGTATTTATCTAAAAACGTTCTGGTAATACAAGGTAACTACATGGGGTAGGGTTAGGTTTAGGGGTAGGTTCAGGGTTAGTACCTATTTATTACATAGTTATTGTAATTACTATAATAAGTACATAGTATGTACATGAGGAACAGGACTGTAAAATAAAGTGCTACCCAATTTTGTAAGGGTTGTGCCACTGCTGTTCTTAACTAACAGTATAGGTAATTACCAAAAATATTTTTTTAGCTTTCTGTATTGGTTAGACCTCCTATATACATAAGCTTTTTAGTTACTTTAGTAGTTAGCTATTTTTAATGTTATAATATAATTATTGCTGTTATCTGTGAAAGGCAGAAAAAAATAGTCAAGTGCTTTATAGTGTTTTTATATTCAGATACATAAGTCAAAAAGTACACAAACAATGAGCTGTTATCAAAGGCAAAGGAGACCATTTTTGTTATTGTTTCAATTTATTATTTGTCCAAAAGTTACAATAACATTTTTAGAATAAAATTATTTTGACAGATTTCTAAAATATTTGTGTTTTGTCTTATGACAGGTGGTCTAATAAATTAAGCACTATATGTTTGTATAGGACATTGGGAAGAATGTGGAATAGTGTGTTTTTGTCAGTAAAATGTAAGAAAATAGGGGTTTTAATCTGATTAATCAAAATAATCGTTAGTTGCAGCCTTGGAAATATCCAAAAACTTCTTGCACAGTGATATATTTAAATGCAGTTGTGTACATACGTTATACCAAAAGTTCCTAAGGATTTGTTAATCCAGAGAAATTACAGTTTTCAACAATGGCTCGTCCCGGTTCATCATCGCTTATCAATGACGTAATACAGTATCCACACTATCGATTTCCGCATTAAGAAACTATGGCAACACACATGGACAAAAATCCTGCTGTTCACTTAAACTAAATCCATTACGGCTGTTGCTAATAAAATTAAAATTAAATGAAAAGTGTTCACTGCAGCATTAAATTTTCCAAATTTTTACAGCATTGCGCAGTATAAACAATCACACACAGGTCTGTTGAGCTTATGAATGCAGCAGCCAATCAGAGGCATTCAGATGAGTCATCGCTGAACCAGTTTTTTGTTCAGTGCACGCACTTGCTGGCTGAATTCTGCTCTTTCGCTGATTCTCTCTGATCATAAACAACAAAGTGGAGATGTGCATATGATGCAAGTAGGAGTTTCATTCATCAAACAGTGTATAGACAGCTTTACTGATTTTAAGGGGAGTTTTTGTGAGTCCTTAAACCCGCGCTATACTGAAGTCAGTCATACTGTTCCTTGACAATGTTATTTTTCTTTGCTCGCTTTCTCTGTAAAATATATTCGCATTTTGAATAACTTTGGAAGGTACAGGTAATAAAAAAAAAGGAATTCATAACATTCGTGAACATGATTCAGCCATTTCTGGATGGTGAAAATGACATCTCCCATCTTCCCACTCTCCTTCATAACGTCATCAAGCTTCGCCTTGTCATTGTTTTGAAAATGCCACTTCTAGCGGTGAAAAATTGCATAGTGCCTTTCAGCCTGTTCTGACACAGATTGCTATGCATTTTCTAACTGATCCAAATCCCACAGAGCTACAAACACTGATCTGAATCTGTATTTTAATTATAATTCAACTTACTAACACAAAAGGGTGTATGCTAGGGTTGCATGAATATGACAAAAATCATGATTGGCGATTATTCCCTTGAATTTCTAATTGCGATTATTAATTACAATAATCACCGTTTACAGTGAATGATGTTTATATCGTTGTTTGAAGCGAGTGGATGCCATATTTTTAGATGAAGATAAACAAGCTGAAAAAACAGTAACTGAAAAACCTTTGCTTTTTCATACAGTATTAAGCCTCAAATGTGTACTCTACATTGGACTGGTTTCTTCTTTAGATAAAAAACATGCATAGTATTATTATACTGTACTAAAACTAAAATTAAAACAAAGAAAAAACACTTCAGATAACCTGTACAAAGAAAAAAAACACTTCTTAAGCACGCATAATAATATAAATGGACATTGAACAATTAACTGCCACTTTGAAGTATTATAATTGTGGCATCCGTAATTGTAATCGCGATTAGAAATTTGTGAAGCCCTAGTTTATGCTGCTTTCAAAATGTATGATTTTGGGAAGTGTTACCACAGAAGATATAAATGTTATTACATATAGCACATAGTAAATTGTCACAATGCCTTGTGTGGGTGGGTGGGAAGTGTTTTATAGAGGTGTGGGTGTTTGCTATGTATGGGGGTCGCACAACTGTGTGTGTGCTCAGCTGTTTAGAGTTGGGGGGAGGTGGAGATCTCTCACTCAAAGACAAAATACAAAGAAGTCGCCGTAACACTTAGAGCTACTTGAATGAGGTCCAACATGCAAGAAAAAGCCTCAGTTTCTTGGTCAGATCTTGAGAGGGGGTCTGTTTTCCTGTAAGTGTGGAAGAGCCAGAGGCATGTACCAGGCACGGATCAGAGCCAACTACGGAGATCTTGTAAAACAGCCAAGAGGGCAGAAATGAGCTTCCCAACCCCCTGCTGCATGTTTCCATTTGGTTTAGATCTAATCTGAGCCACTTCAGAAAAAAGCACACACCTATCTGCACGAAAAACACACAGAGAAGGAACCAAATATAAACTACAAAGAGCCTGAGAGGACACACACACAAACACTGGTTATTTAAAGTACAACACCATTTAGGCTGATAAAGTCTACAGCAGTAGACCTGACAAATATGAACAATTGGAAAGTGACACACCCACACTAAATGCCTTCTTGACCTTTCACTCATGGATAGCACAACCAGCTGCCAGCGTACCATTCAAAGGATTTTTATTATTATTATTTTTGGACAATTTACTATATTTGACAATATAAAAGCATACTGAAACATCTGTCAGTTCTCATACATTTTTAACCCACAACTTTGAGTTGAAGATTAAAATGTCGATATGGTGCTATTGTGCTGTTTTAAGGCACAATTTTTGGAGAACTTTAAGAGAATCAAGATATCATCAAAATAAACCCTTGCTTGCAAGTTTAAATATATTGCCCGCACACAATACTTCACTGTGTGTGTGTGTGTGTGTGTGTGTGTGTGTGTACATTAGGGCTGGGATAAACGATTATTTTTTTAAATGATTAATCTAGCGATTATTTTTTCGATAAAAATCTCAGAATTCTCCACGTGAAACTTTGCCGTTCCGCCCTTTTTCTATCGTGTCTAATGATTTTGGTTAATATGCACAAGGGAAGAGAGAGAGAGAGAGAGAGAGCGCTCGTGTAGTTTGAAGACTGTGAGTGCGCGAGCGTGCGTGAAACTTTGGTGTTTCACCCTTTTTCTATCGTGTTTAATGATTTTGATTAATATGCACAAGGGAGGGAGAGAGCAAGAAGCGCTCGTGTTGTTTAAAGACTGAGTGCGCGCGCAGCCGGGGCTCTCTCTCGTACGCGCCCTGTCACTGTCACTCACCGATCAAATAAGGCTTTGACAGCCTCCAAAAAAAAAGATCAATGCAGAAAAACCCCTGGATTGGTTATATAACGTTGGACAGAATGTTGATCCGGCCATCGCGTATATTCAGCGCATATAAGGTAAACGTTTTGCAAACGTTTTTTAGAGAAATAAAAACAGGTCGACGAATCGATGCGCATATTTTGCGTCGACGTATTTTTTGCGTCGACGTCATCGATGACCTCGAAGCGTTCTCCCAGCCCTAGTGTACATGTATTTGAACACTACAAATTGCAGAATACAGGAGTTAGCTGAGGTAATACAGACTAAAGACATTTTCCCTACACTATGGATGTAACGATTACCGGTTTGACGATAAATCATGATAAAATTTCCCACGGTTATTACTGTTTCATATTTTAATTATCATTAAAAATGTATTAGATTACCACGGTTGAACAACTCGCGATAAATAAATACTATTCAGCATAAAACACAGTTTTAAGTAACAGTCTCTCGTGCAGACAGCATACAGAGTAGTTTTGCTTTGAGGGAAAACAGGGCGGAAAAGCTGGAAGGTTTAAAAAGAGGGCTGAGGGAATTATACAAATGAATATATGAATGAATTAAGTATATGAAAGTACCCATGAAGGTTCTGACTGTCTTCAAAAACAATTCAATGGCATTTTGTTTTCATCTTTACTTCATGTAATACCTAAAGGAAGTGTTCTTAAATCGTAATACTGCTAGTCCACCTAGTTTACAGGAAACAGCTGTAATTCAGCTTTTCCTTAAGTGCCACCTGCTGTCAGAGAGTGGATTTACAGAGACTTATATTTACATTCAGTCTGTGTGGAGTTTCGTCTGTCAAAAAACGGATTGAATTTGCATGCCCTGCTGTAAACTTTGACCGGTTGATGAAAAATATTTTCATTTAAAATCCAAACATCATTGGTAATGTTACTGTTTTAGTGATTATGAAAACAAAAAGTCATTTTATTCGTTGTTTGTTGATTTTGTTGTTGAAGTGATTTATGTGTCGGTACTTTTCGAACATCTCCAGCACATTTTAACAATACCGTGATAATACTGATTAACGTGATAATTTTGGTCACTATATCGATGATAAGAAATTTTCATACCGTTACATCCCTGCCCTCCACATTTTCATTGAAAACTAAAATCAATAAGTAAATACATTCTGTAGAAAGAAAGTATAAAAACAGGGACAACTTCAAACACCAAAAAGCCCAAACTGAAGTCAAATTAGTTTTTGTTTTTTGTTATTTTACATGCAATCTCACCTAAATAGCACGTCAATTACATTGAACTGAAAAAGCAATCCCAAAAAGAAGGTGAGAGAAACTTTCTATTTGTAAAGACAAAAAAGAGCATACTCTTTGGTCATGTATTGAATTACCATTAAGCTGTCAGTAGCACAAAGCACAGTGTTCAAGGGACCAGCCTGCCAGTCAAGTGTTCAGTCAGCATTGAGAACACAGCTCCTCTGTCAATACATAATTCATGTCAAATATGTAAATACATAACCTGGATGAAATCTTTTAGTCACTAATGAAAAATAATGAAAACCTTATTTGTATATTTTAGACGTCCATCAATTAGTGATGAAAAAAAATGCTGCGCTGGTGTTGAGCACAACAAAAAGGGACCGAGCT
Organism: Carassius carassius; assembly: GCF_963082965.1. NCBI lineage: Eukaryota > Metazoa > Chordata > Actinopteri > Cypriniformes > Cyprinidae > Carassius > Carassius carassius. The sequence continues at coordinate 14,730,884 of NC_081765.1, forward strand.
CTGCGTTCAACTACACACAATAGGTTTAAGCTTGCCTCAAAGCACTGGCAAAAGTAATTACCATAAATGTGACAGGGGGAAATAGTAAGGAGATATTTGAATTATTTACTAATAAACTAGTGTTTTCTGAGTCTGCGTCGCAAGGATGAAGTTGCTGATCCTGACTCGCCATCTCATTAGACGCGCCTTTAGAGAGAAGTGCATCCTTATAGATTATGATTATGATTATAATGAAAGAGAACAAACAGCATTAGTTAAGTAGTCATTTAAAACTTTCTATAGATATATTTATCATGTCTATTTATCATTATCTTCGGTTCATTTTTGTACTCCTGTTAAACATTGTTATATGCTTGAACTGTTTTATATCTATAGATAGGCTGTGATCAACTCACTGTCTGCCGCTGGCCGCTTGGTCATTACTTTAAAATAACTAAAACTTACATTTAACGAACAAAAAAATGCTCCAAACATTTTTCGAAACTAACTTTACAAAAAACGAAGCATTCATTATATCCACCATTACATGCAAAACTGAACTATTTTAATAGCTGAAATGGTAGTATATAAGCTGTTTTGGGAGAAGGGGAAAAAAGACCGTCTAGGGCTTATATTTGAGACCCGTGTAGGACTCTAATCTACTTCATCCAACGCGGTTTTGTTCTCTGCTGTTTTCTGTGAGCATGCTCTTGATATAAGCATTTATATAACTTTCACTAGCAAAAAAAACTAAAAAAAAACATCGGCATCTAATTACCGCGGTTATGCGGTAGTGCAGTTATCGTCACAGCCCTACATGCCACACTGCTTTTTTGCTTCCATCTGAAAATATAACCAAAGTGCACCAAACAAGCACTTATCTAGTCAGCTCGGTCCCTGTAGGTCATTTACAAATATCAACAGCAGATCCCTGGCCAAATCTTTTACATCTCAACAAATAAAATGCCATGTTGTGAAAAGAAAAGCAACTGTAATCATGTCTGATCCCATCTGACCCTCTGAAACCAGATCTACTCGTCTTAAACATGAAAAAAATGAATGAAGGCAAATGGCAAATTATCCTCACAAATTATAATTTGTTCACAAAAGTTGGAAAATCATTTACAAGAACATTATTGGTATTTATGTTGATTCAGAGTAGGCTAATTCAAATTCCTTTCTTATCTGTAACTCAAAAACTTACGTATACTTTCAAAAAAGTAATCGTGTATATACAAAATGTATATACACTATATATAAAGTATATAAAAGTGTACAGATCCTCAGCACAGCAATAATCCCATGAAGTGTGGACAATGAGCAGTATGCAATGAATGTATAAACACATGTAGTGCTGGCCTCATCTCAAGGCAGTCCTGAATATACACAGGATGTATCAGACAGATGACAAATAGGGGCCTGGGACCCCATCTAGCCACTAGCTAAACATTCATAGATCAGCATTCTGCAGCAATAGGTCACTCAGGAGTCAGGCAACTGTAGTCCACCAACTACAGCAACATTCTCAGGGTTTTGAAGGACAAGCATGTTCTACAACAGAGATTCAAGACGAGATACAACATTGTTGTGTGGGAGGTGTAAATAGGCTCCTCAGAAAGAGTGCAATGATCACGTCCCTACAAACACACTGTGTATCTGTGTAATTTGAGTCTGTGTGTGTTCTACAAGTTCTTACACATTGCTGGGACTCTTGACTCCATTGTGTTGAAGTTGAACACTGGGTGCAAAGAGCACTGATGGCTGGTAAAGCACTACATGGAAGGGTTAGAATAGAATGACCACTACAGTTTTAGCAGTCAACCGGTCAGTCCTACCTCCTCTGGCCAAAGCCATCGCAAAAATCTATGTATTTTATTGTAATATAATTGTATCTATTGTATAAAAAATTATGGACGCACCAAAATTTCGGCTAATGAAAATTAGCGGCCGAAAATGGCAATATTCAAGAGAAAAACGGCTGAAAATATATGGAGCGCCACACCACCAATTTTTTTTTTGTACATATATAAAGGTAAATGCACACATCTACATCTCAAAACAGATAACAACATTAAAAGATATATAAACAATATACAAAGAACCAGGAAAATAACCAAAAAACTAAACATTAAGCCAGGAGTAATACATCATTTAAAATTAATTAAAAAGAAAAAACCTTTGCTAAATCCCTGCCTCCATTATAAAAACAACACAGTCAATAGCACATTATAAAAAAAGCATAAATATTATACTTTGTGCACAACGAATAGGAGTTTAAGGCTATGACATTGCAGGTAGAAGAGACAGTATCCAAATAACATTTCATGGCTACAAATAATAAACAGATGTTTAATAGACAAAAACTTTCATGTATGTATAAAAAAAATAGCTAGGAAAATAAATCTTGTTCTAAATCTAAATACTTGTTTTTAGGTTCTTGTGAGGGTTATAAAAACCAAATAAGACATCCTTAAACACCAAAGAAAAATTGTCTAACATGGAAGCATGTACGAATATATAAAAAATAAAAAGATTCCAAAAGGTAGCTACAGGGACACAAATCTCCTCAAAGATGATGGACAGATTCATCTTTGACTCCAAAAGAAGCAGAGGGGAAGTCATCCAAAATGTGGGAGAACTTTACTTTGAGCCTTCAAAAAAAGAAGAGTAACCTGTAAACTCTGCACTACTGAACTAACTGTTTAAGACTTTTATTTGTGCAGATTCTCCAGTACAATGTTGTTTGCAAATGTTTAATCGTTAAAGTTTATATCATTGCTTTTTAACAGTTAACATTTAAAGCTTTACAAACATGTTCTGTGATCAGTTTGTCGTTTTCCAGTTCATAATTCAGTCTTGCAGCCTAATTATGACTGAATGAGAGGGGTAAATGTTTAAATGTATTTGAAATGTACTTTTTTTCTAAGTATTCACTGCTCTTTTTCACACAGCAGGTTTTTGTGTGTCAAATATTTTTTTTCTGGACAACCTTCTGATGAATTTTACTTTAAAATGTGAGTTCCATTCAGGTTTCATGCCACTGGCAATTTATTCAAAGGATTATTTACAATTTCACAGCATAAGCTATAAAGCTGTTTCCCAGGTATAAGTTGTGTGTTTACAGGAAAAAAATAATAAAATGAAATGTACTGAAAATGTATTCTGTTTTATTCGTATTCTTCCTGAAAATATTTTCTGAAAGATTCCTTAATAAGCTTTGTTCGGGATGTTAAACTACTTTAGGAGCTCTAAGGACTGCCATGGTGAAACATTATTTGAAATCTCCTTGTGAAATTTGCTAGAGTATGGGTCAGTGTTTTGATTGCAGAAGAGTTTGACAAAGAATTACTAACACATAAAACAAAACTCCAGGTATATTTTTGATAAGGATATGACAATCCAAAATGGTTCATCTCTAAAAGTCTATGTTGAATGATAAAGACCCTTTGTTAATAATTGAATTGGAAAAAATGGGCAAAACTAAAATATAAGTACATAAAGATTAATCAATTAATCGTAAAAATAATCGACAGATTAATCGATTATCAAAATAATTGTTAGTTGCAGCCCTAGTAATTATATCTTTCTGAAGAGTTGCCTAATCTTTCTATTTCCTGTGAGAGGGACCGAACAAAAAAGCAAGTCAAAGAGATAGATCAGGGTAAAGAATCAGCTGAGTTTTTTTGTAATTGCAGTAACTCCACTGGGAATGGCATGCATCACTATGGCAAAGTCTCGAGGGATGTGGTACCCCCTGTACCCTCTGTACCCTCTCCTGACGCTATGCTCTAATAATAAGCTTTGCAAATAACTGCACATTATTTGGATAATTAAACAAAAATTAAATCGGATTATGTTGCATAAAACTCAATAAAAAAAGAATGTATTGATATTTAATATTAATATGTTTTCTATCCAATTTTATTGTTTTACTTTAAATAAATTAGTGATGTGTGGTTTATAAACGATTCCTTGTAACAAACCTGAAGAGCTGACTCCCACTGGGGAGAGCCGAATCTTCAGCTGGAGCCTTCTATTTTAGCCCAGTTTAGCAATTGTGAATGGTTTGTGTGTTGGTAAGCAATTTTTTATTCAGTGTAGGGCTATAGCGGTTAGAGAATTGCCCTTGCTGTAATTTTGAGTAACTCAATAGCGCAGCATGCAGTATTATCGCCATACACACACACACACCTAATACTTCTCTTCCTCTTGATATCACTGAAGTAGATGTCCTGAGAAATGACACCCATCTCTATGAAAGCCGTAGGCCTTATTGGCAATCAGAAACACTGTCTGTAAATCATTTTGCCGACATGGAGAATGGGGGTTTTAGAGGAAGCCAGAATTTCCTTCACAACCATCACCTCTGAATCTATGCCAGCGCTGCTGAAATCTACAACAAATCTAATTTTTTCCTTTCTTTTTTTTTTTTTTAAACACCAGAGTAATTATGTTTGCACAACCAATGTAGTCCAAGTCAACATATGAGCCAGTTCTTTTGAATTAAATTTTTAATCTAAGGCAGTCTTACTCAAACTGGGGTGCGGCAAACATCCAAAAGGAGCAGTAGGATGACTTGACAGTATTTAAATTAATAAATTAAAATATATATATATATATATATATATATATATATATATATATATATATATATATATATGTTTTTTATAAAAAAAAATTCCCACAACAACTGTTTTTATTTAAGAACATACATATTCTTAAAACTTCTGAAAAATAACAAAATGAGTTGTGGCTAATAAATATTATAACTACTTACAGTTTCTGTTAATAAATAAAACATTTAAAAACAAACATCTTTGTCACAATAATAGAAGAAATAATGAAAACATATTAGCCTATATGAGGTCAGCCTTTGAATGTTGTGTTGTAGAACATGGGACTTGTAGTAAAAATTAATCCTTGCCTGAATGAACTCACTCGCTTACTAAACTGTTATCATTACATTATCAAGTATGGTTACATTATGTGATTGAATTAGAAATAGGAGAAAATCTGTTTATGGTGCATTTCTGCTTAAATACATAATGTGTTTATCTATGAAATTTTAATTAGCTTTGCTTATGAAAATTTCAATTTCAATTTTTTACCATTTTGCCTTTGTTTAGGAAGCTATCAGTTTGTCCTATTAGTGTAGCTTACTGGTTAAGAAAAGCTTTTTTTTCATGCGATAGAACATAATATCACAATAAAAAAAGTTTTTTAATAGACCTAGGGAAAGACAGATAGGACGAAGCATGACAAGGGCATATAGTTGAAGTTAGCAAAATAGAGTTAAATGTCTGAAATTGGTTACAGCACCTTCAATTTCCTCTGTATTTCTAATAAAACCAAGATCCATTCAGTGTGGCTTAATTAAGCCCAGCCAAATGTGCATCAGGAAATCAGAGCATTGTTTTTGTTTTTTGTTTTTTGTGTACTCCATGCAGAGAAGCTAAGCTCGGCTAATGTGCCTGAGTCAGTGGGAGGCTAATACAGGCTTCAGACAAACACCTTGAATAATCTCTCTTTCTAGCGCTCACTTCTTACTTTCTGTCATTCTCTCTGTGACAGCTTCCTCAATGGTGTTCAAACAGCTCCATTATAATGGATGGAAAGTAGGTTAAATTAGCATGAGGCAAATGCATTTCTCAAAAGTGATTCAACTACTTTGTTTGGCCTTCCAAAAGAGGACACGACTAGAAATCATGTCTATATGTCATGTTTAGAATGGGGTTTAATGTTTATGTCTCGTCACTCCGGCAGAACGGGATCACAATATGTTAAGGGGCGTAACATTTCCGTCACATGCTTGAGGTATTCGGCCAATCACAACACACTGGATAGGTGGCCAAATCACAGCACACCTCGCTTTCCAGGCCGATGAGCCTCGTCAAAATCAACAGGTTTCAGAAGGCAGACCATAGAAGAGAGACAATAATGTGAAAAAAAAAAAAAAAGTTCATTATCAAAAATCGAAAAAAAAAAAAACTGAAATCTCTCACTAGATCATTGTGTTTTTGCTCCCTGGTTTTTGAGTGTGTATCCCCTTTAAAAAAAAGATATATATTATTTTTTTTTTTAATCACATGCCAGTGCCACCACACAGGCGTATGGTGGTGAGCAACTTCAAGTCTATGATATAGCTGTTTCCTCATTTAAATATAGACCTTCGCAACATTGGTAAGTTGGCTATAAGGATAAAGCCAAATTCTACGTTTATTATGGATCTCAAATGCCTTGTTATGGTGAAAAAGGTCACGTGTCACAAAATAAATCGATACAATAAGTAAATTAATTCATTTGACATATTTGAAGGCATGTGCTAGGGATGAGAAATATGATGAAAATCTTATTTCACAATATGAGTACAGTTTTATGTTAACCATTTGTATCATGATAGGGTCATTTTTACAGATACAGTAAAACAAAGACACAAATGAAATAAAGTGTTTTCAGGTAACGTAGGTCTATGTAAAAATGAATAGGGAAGGTCTAATGCTCTTTCATGCATTCTGACTTATTTAGACTATCAAAGAGTAAGATTATCATGCTAAACATGGCCAAAGTAAAAAATAAAATAAAAAATTTTAAAGAGTGGGAGGTATGATGGAGTATTTCTGTGCCAAAGACACTCCTCCAGGGTTTGTATAACGAACAGACGATCGCTATGCAAAAGCTTTGCATGCTCGTGACTCTTTAGCTCTGGCCACAGCACGCCTCCAGGAGAACGACTGTTTTCAGAGGGAAGCGATACAGTATCTTTCTTTTGTAAATCTTAAAAAACTAAAGACTCTTTGGAGATATGAAGGATGCAATACCTCACTAGGTACTCAAGATTAAATTGAGATTGGCAGAAACTGTGTGTTGGGGTGGGCAACATGGAAAAAAATATCACCACAATTTTTTTTATATATCACGTTTCACGATTTTATCAAAATAAAATTTGTCATGTTGGTTTTTACTATTTTGCAAGTTGTCTAAACATTACAACCAAACTCATTTCCCTATTATAAAGACAAAGCCTTTCAACGTAAAAAAAAAAATTAAAATAAAAAGAATGGCAGATATTTAGGCCATAGAGTTTGTTTTAATAAAGATAAACGAATGACAAAGATACACATTACAACTACACATAATATACAGATAAAACAAACAGTGCTTTATTTTCAGGTACAATAGGTGTATTTAGCAGGAGCATTCAAGAAATTGAATGAACAAATATAAAAATAAAACACTATATAAATTGATTCCTAAAGCAGTCAAGAGCAGTGATTGAGTTTTCTCTTTGTGTTTTGATGTTTTATTAACGTTTGATAGTTCACCCAAAAATAAAAATTCTGTCAGCTGTCTGTCAATTGTCATAGTGTTTTATATTTATACCACCATTTACTCACTCAAAAGTAGTTTTAAACCTGATTAGTTTCTTTTTTCTTCTAAACATAAATGCTATTTTGAGGAACGTGGAAAACCAAACAGTTGCTGGTCCACAGTGACTTCCACACTATTTTTTCCTACGATCAAATTCAATGTGGACCAGCAACTGTTTGGTTTCCCACATTTTTCAAAATATCTTCTTTTGTGTTCAGCACAAGAAAGATAACAAATAATTGTGTGTGTATTTGACTGTTGAAGCACAATATGTAGTGAAAGAGCTATGAATTCATGATTGCATGCTGTCTGAGAGAGGTAGTTTTCTGTGCACGCGCTTGGGTTGTGTGATAGCGTACTGCACAGAGTTGTTTTTCAAGGTTTATTGCACTTAATCATTCTTTGTAACATTTGTTTAGGCTTTATTTCTTTAATTTCTGTTTAAACAGTACTGAGCTGCATGGATATATGAAGTTTGGCATGGCCAGTGTTCACGCGGTGAGTGAAAGAAGAGCGCTTGCACACACACTGCCCTGCTGTAAAATGGCACTTATTAAAACACTGTCATTATTAAATAAAGTAGGGTAATTTGCCATACCATTCTTGGTACCGGTATATTGTGCAACCCTACTCATAATTATGTGTGTGCGATTGGTGTAGTTTTGTCTTTTAAACAAACTGTAAATTAACCTTTTTTTTTTCATTTGATTACATTTTAAAAGATTGATTAAATTGTTCAAGTTTAATTCATTAATTTCATTAGACACAGTTTGTTAAGTGTGTATTGCATCATAAAACGCAGAATCCAGAGATAGATAAAATGGTTTTCATGATTTCAAGTGAAGTGAAGTGTGGCCAAGTATGGTGACCCAGACTCTGAATTTGTGCTCTGCATTTAAGCCATCCAAGTGCACACACACAGTAGTAAACACACACACACACTTGGACCAGTGGGCAGCTATATTGCTGCAGCGCCTGGGGAGCATTTGGGGGCTTGATACCTTGATCAAGGGTCTCACCTCATTCGTGGTATTGAGGGTGGAAGAGAGGGCTGTACATTCAGCCCCCCGCCCCGACAATCCCTGCTGGACCTGAGACTCGAACCCGCAACCTTTTGGTTACAAGTCCTACTATCTAACTATTAGGAAACAACTTTTTTTTTAACTGTAAGGAGTTTAATTGTGAACAAACAAGTTGTGTTTACCTTCATTCTCAAGGTCTTACAAACATGTGGAAATCATTTCCTTCCGCAGTAATAGTAAATGAACATCAAGATAAATATCGATAGTGTAATAATATTTTTGGCCATATCACCTAGCCCTATGCCACATGATGGTCCTAAAAAAAGTATTTCACACAAGTGAGGAAAGCTGACAACATTGACAATACTTTACAGTATATAGGTAAAATGGATGTGTTTCCCAGTTTGTGGGCTTAGCTTGAACAAAGTTATGATGGCCTCTCCTGCTGTTTTGTGAGCAGTTTTAAAGAATAACACAGGTACGGAGTAGGAAGGAAGTAGGAATATTTTCTCCTCCTATCATGAAATGTTTGCTTCACTCACTCACATACAGCTCATCTTCTATAGCATGAGTATGAGAATGAGCTGTTCATGCATTTCCTCAAAAACCCTTGAGTTCCCCTGAGTTCAAACCCACAGTGTTTTGATGATCTTCTCTACTGAAATACGATAATTTGCATGACATTTAATGGAAACTCAACGCTGAAGGAGCAGTGTCAGTCTCTATCAAAGGTGATCTGCTACAGCAGTGCAATACCATAAAAAGGCCAAAAACTGTACAAATTATCCATACTTCTCACACTTGTTTGATCAAACCATCCACCTGAGAGCAAATGTAAAAGCATGCAACCTCACTGACGGCATTGCTTTTTTAGATCAAAAATGATAGGAAAGCCAACAGTAGCCAATGCTCCGTTCTCACCCAGGCCCCTCCCTGCAGAACTAACATGCTTCTTGTCCTGGATGGTACAGCCATCTGTTGTTTATTAGGAGGTAGAGAGTTTGTGTGAATGAGTATGATGGTATTTGCTTGTGTGATGAGGAATAGAAAGGGGACAAAAGTGAATGGGGGAGGGAAGTACGAGTAGAATATGTAGACAAATATAGGTTTTATCTGTGACTGACACAAGTAGAAAGACTGCGAATGAGCACTGACAGCAGCTTGAAAAGTGTTTTTCATGCAGAAAAGAGTGTTGATTAATGAAATAACAGCCTGTTCTATCCTGACTCCACTTATCTACATGGATATGGGAGATAAAGTCTGCTGTTGGGGGGGGGGGGGGGTTAATCCAACAGAAGTCCAAGCTCAGTGTGATAGTTCATTGGCAAAACATGCTTTCCCACGACACCAACTTACTCAATACAATCAGGTGTATTAATTAAAGGAGACATACAAAAGGTGCAGGGCTGAGCGGCCTCCAAGGCCAGGTTTGAGAAGCACTGACCAAGACAATAGTGTCATCATCAAGAGAGACACATTATAATCATAATCTGGAATAAAACACATCTGTTTTGCGCATGTCAGTGTGACTAATCCACTGAGCTAGTTAACCCAATGACACACTACAGCCTCTGACGTCACACAGGTGAGTCTCAATCCAGGTGTGTGTGATATCTGGCTTGTAAGGAAAAGGTGTGTTTCAGTGTCATAAACTTGTAATGAAACAGACTTGTCTTTGCCCTCAAGCAGTAGGTCAAGATTTAAAACCATTGTTGGAAGGCTGCTGCACTATGCTTTTGCGTAGAATTAAATTCATCAGTTATTCATCACAATCAGTTTTTTTTTTTTTTTGTTATATATTGACATTATTATTAGTAGTCGTCATAGTAATTGCACTTTCAAATCCTTCTAGGAAGTTCTTATTTATGAGTTGGGATGTCATTATAAATATTTATTTCAAATAATTAAACTGGTCTTGTAGGTTCAAATCACCTTGGTTGGAGTAAGAAAAAACAGCAAGGATTTGAACTACTTCTACAAAATGTGCATCAGGTGTATATCTGCAGGGGTATGTTTATATGTAATTGTACAAAGTGCATATTTTTTGCAACTTAGCTAGTTTTATTGTAAATTGAAAACTTCATGCTTCCACCTTGATAATTTGGTGCTCTAAGAAACTTTCACACTCATAATTATGGCATTATGGTGCCATTCATGACAAAAACATAACTTACCCAAAACCGCGAAGGCTATAACAAGCTGTTTGATATCCATAATTCTGTTTTCTGCACTGCCGATTAAGTCCAGATATTGCAGGAAAAAAAGCAAATGTGGTTATAAATTCCTAATCGTCACTCAGACCTTCAGAAATCAGTCCGGATGGAGTTATGAACGCGTGCACCTGCTCGGACCGCGACTCCACAACGACTCAATTTCTCCCGAGTCAAATGCGGCTAGCGCGGGTAAAATGCGGATATCCAGACCCGAACAAAAGCCGTGTTTGTTAAGAGACGCACGTGCGATTGAATAAAGCCTTCGGGTAGTTTCCTCCGATAAATTACCTCCGCCGTTCACGAATGAATCCGTTATTGTTGAAGAATGCTGGCAGAGTTGAACGCTGAGATATGAGCTCTCTCTTGCCGCTCTCTCCAGTTCCCAGCGCGAGCAGCCCACGCGAGCTGGAGAGAGGAGGAGTGAGACCAGCTCGTCCAGTTCGCGTAAAATAACCCGCTTACTGTGGTCGTAGAGGATAAACTTATGGAAGCTTTGTCAGTGGGATATGAGCACACCTGGTAGCAGTGTCCGTTCTCCGTGGAGCGCAGTACGGTGATGCTGCTGCTCCCGCGATCACCTTCAGCTCTTCTATATTGTGTCACACACGCCACAAAAGACACTAGGCGGCCCAGCCCATCTCAATCACGGGCTGGTGCCTGAGGATAACAGATGGGGGGAATCCTAACAGAGACCACTATAGTTATTATGTCCCGCTCAAATAAATCTGCTTCAGTCAGTTTCGAGTTTCTAAATCACTTTTGTCATCATTAGCCTACGTTACGTTGCCTAGATTCAGTTGGCGCAGTTTACCCGCTATTTACTTTGATACCATCCGAAACGATGCTTGGGCTATATTTGGTAATCGTAATTTAAGTGTCAATGATACCCAAGTTAATGTTTTTTAAAGTATGTTCGACAACATCCTCGAATAACCTTTTAAACATTTAAACGTTTCGCATGGGTTGTGTGGCGTGTTGTATGAAATTACACGCTTCGTTTATCTCAAAGCGAAGCGAGCTCTGTAAACTGTTATTCATTTGACGCGTGTTGTTGATGTTATTACATTGTTTACATACACCGCCGCAAGTGAAATTATGGGAATTTGAAATTTGATTTCCTGCTGTCCAACGTTTGCACTTTCAAACTAATAGTCCTCCCACCTACCGGTACATAACTCCGCCCTCTTGACGTAATGCCACACTAAACCACGCCTTTCACCAGGTGACAGCTGCCCTCTAGTTTTGAATCCATTCCTGAAGAAACCCACAGACCGTTGGGATAAAAGGTATAATGGGGAAGTGTATGTTTGTTCACATTCTGTATGATGTTTGAAAAGATTTCTATTGCAAATAAATGTTGTTCGTTTTTAATTTCCACTCATTAAATAAGTTAGTAAAGTTAGTTAAATAAATGTAGTACCTTAGTAGTACCAGATTGAATTGTACCATCAGCTGAAAACATGGGCATATTCAGATTTGTTCATGAATTTATTCTACGTCTCCAGTCACCTCCATTCTCTTACGTTGTTTCTTAAACTGTAATTGTGATATTTTTAATACTGGAGGTTGATGCTCATGTAATTTCACTCCTGTTGTTCATTTATAATTGGTTAAAGTGAAGGTTTTAACTCACCCCAGTCTCTGCTGTTATATTGCTTCAGTACTTTCTTTAATGTGTAAATCAGAGAATAGTCAGAGACTGATATCTGTATGATAAAGAGGTCTGATCGGTCAGTCACGGTTGGATGTGGAGGTATTGTGTCCTCCAGCCCATGAGGACAATCACTCCATTGTTATTGCTGCATATACTGTACAATACTGGCCTGTTTTTAATTAGGAGTTGTTATACCCTCACAGTGCATGGAACAAAAAATAATAATAATTTGAGTCAATCTAAAGAAAGAAAATCTAATTAGAGTACAAGCAGTGTGCAATATCATATTGTTCACTCTAATGAACAACTCGGTTATTCAGTGCTATTTTTGTTAGTGAGAACCGTGGGCATAATATCTTTGCTCTGACATTTAGACAGTTTTTTCCCCTTTATTACATTTTTTTTAATCACATGTTATTATTTTACCCCTACAGAGCATTGGTTTTAGAAGCACAAATAATCAGAAAGTTTGAACATCTTAATTCCATAACTATAGGGAAGCTGAGTGAAACAGATCCCAGAGGATTTCAGCAGTCCTTCTCCAGGCGCAACCATCATGCCCCCAAGAAAGGCACTTAACGTCTGCATCCGCAATGATGAGGCTTTACGAGATCAATTCAAATCCAATCAAATTTAAAGGTCAGAGATAAGATCAGTCATAAAGAGAGATGGCTAAGTGTTTTATAATAGAGTAAGTGATAAAAAATTACAATTATCTGACATTTTCATTATGAACAGCTTGTCCAGGACCTTTTTAATATGCATAAAAATGTTTGTGTGTAATTTTTGTTTATGTTGCATTTGTCAATATGGCAGTTCAGCTCAAAAACCAAAACCTTCATTTGAATGACATATTCAAATTAGGAATACAATTGGATAAATGTCATTGTAAATTGTGTTTCTTTAGCTCTTTAACTTTATAATTGCTATAAATGCAATACTGAGCAGCACTTTAATGCCTCTGAAAAGGATTGATCGGTGCTTTTAAGTGCAAGGTGGAGTGACTGTACACTCTTAAAAATAAAGGTTCTTTTGTGGCATTCCATAGAACCTTTAACATCCATAGAATCTTTCAATTACACAATTAGGTTATTTAAATTGAAACAATGTTCTTCATATATATTAAAAAAAATCTTCAGACAAAGGGGTAAAAAATTGCTCTTATAAGAACTGTTCACTGAAATGTTCTTTGAGGACCTCGAGTACCCATTCATATATACAAATATACAACAGGTCCATCTCCTATTATTATTTTTTTGATAGTATTTGACTAGCCATGTGATCTTGACGCTCATGAGGCATTCAGCTCCATGTAAAATAAAACTGCTTGAGCACTGGAGTTTTGATAATATTTTTCTAAATTGTTATTTGTGTATAACCGTGTCTGCCTGTAAATTGTCTGATTTCTGAATGTTTAACAGCTGTTTACAAATTAGTTCAATTGTGCTTGTAGTTCAGTATCACTTATACACAACATCAACAGTCAAGGCCTATTAAACCAGGAACTTACACAATCTTTGCAATGAAAGATTGCACCTTGAGGCACCTTCACATACCTTATATTACCTTTTTTATGAAAACAGATCATCTATTTAAATTCCTTCCCAAACCTCATATGTAAAATGCACAAGTGAGGCATCTGCTTAATAGTATTGAGTCCCATAATGAGAAAAGGAAAAATAGTTTCATGGTCAGTTTTTAAAGCTTTATTATGACTTCAAGAAGCAACTTAACACAGTGTTGTTGCCTCAGGGAGATAGATTTGCTTAGGCTTTTCATCTGACGTTTGAATATTTTGCGGCGCGTTCAAAAAGTAAATAAATCATTCATTTGATTTCTTCCATTTACTGTTTCTCTGGGGCTCTTTTGGGAGCTCATAAGGGATACTGAGCTAAAATGTGAGAACAGTGTTTTTCTCTTCCACTTCATCTCTTCCAGTGTGTACAATCATATGCACACACACACACTTGTACAAAGAAAAACATGCATATACATTAACAACTGTTAAAACACACACACACACACATAGAATACATATTATATCTGTAGCCACTACAACTGGGTATGATAAGTTCAAGAATTAAAAAAAGATACAACTAAAAACTACTTCTCAACTAGGACACCATATTACATTGGACATCAACAATGAAAATATCCTGTTTGGAATGCATTAAAAGAACAGTTCACCCCAAAATAAAAAAACTGCTGAACATTTACTCCCTCAGGCTAACCAAGATGTAGAATTTGTTTCTTCATTGGAACAGATTTGGGGAAATTTAGCATTACATCATTTTCTCACCAATAGATCTTCTGCAGTGAGTCCAAAAGAAAGTGACGTGACATACAGCCAAGTATGGTGACCCATACTCAGAATTCGTCCACTACATTTAACCCATCCAAAGTGCACACACAGCAGTGAACACACGGTCACCATGATTTTGCCAAGTAAGACATGTTCCTGAATCAACATCTTTTGACAATCCTGGATCAACATTGTCCAAAAATATAAATTTAACCCAATCCCTACCCCTAAACCTAACCCTACCCATAATTTATTCCTACAATCAGTGGGAAATAATAGCTGATTAAAAAGGGTGAAGAAGCACCTAACTCTGATTTGAAGCCTAAAACAGATATTTATTGAAAATTTATATCTCAATTCTGATTGGTTGATTGGAATGTCATTCCAGGCCCAGCCCGAGACTCAAACCCACAACCCTAGGGTTAGGAGACAAACTCTCTAACCACTAGGCCATGACTTCCCCAAATGATCAAAACATCATAATAATGACTCCAGTCCATCAATCAATGTCTTATAAAGTGAAAAATGTGTTTGTCATAAATAAATCCATCAAGAAGTTTTAACTTAACTCCATCCCCTGTTATACTCTCTCACCAAAATCCACTGACATATACATTTACTATTGTTTTGGACTGTTTTTGCTTGTAAAAAGAGCTTGATATCTCTCTCAATGTTCAGATAAAACAACATATTAACTGGAGAAGAGGACTCCTATTTTAGCAGAGAGCAATGTTTTGGAGTTAAAAAAAAGGTCTTGAAGCGCATTATACATTATTATACATACATCATACATTACATTATACAGTCTTATAGGAAAATTTACTTTTTAGATTTCAGGTTTCTATGTTTCCAGGATTTTCAGCAGCTAATATGTTACCCAAAATAAACTCTGATCAGTACAAACCATGCTGATCCTTGTTGCTAGTGAATATTTCCATATTGAATGTAGTTTAGGTTATGCAGCCTTTCATGCTGGCACTTGTTTAATTTGGCTAGAATATTTATGTATATTTTTATTTATTATTTTATTTGTAGTATTAGATTAAGTATTATTATATGGTTGAATTTGACTATTTTAATTTATTGTTGCTTTTCTGCTGTCTGTGAACCCACCAGTTTAAGACACTGCTCTAAGAACATGAACTAGCAAACTAAGCAATTTGTGAGTCGAAGTAAAAATATTCCATGAAAATTTTGCAAATTCAACATTTCTTTGAGTTGATGTTTAGCAGAGGCTCCTCTTGCAAATAGAAAAGCTTGTATTTAAAAGCATCAATAATGAAGTGTCTGATGCATACCCAAAACAACACTGGGGAGTAGCGTTGAGAGCTGAAACAGTAAACAATCATCATCTTCATCATCATCACAGTAATTAAAGTGCAAGGGGATGTAATATGCTGTATTGGCTCAATACCCTCTTTTTAGCAGATTGTAGCAAAAACAAATCTGGGACAATAATTAAGTCTGAAACAATCTTGTTTTCACAGTTGGGGCTGATAAATACCCGAAGTCGAGTAAAGTGACTGCTTTATTATTGCTGTTGATGACAGTAATTATTTTACTATTTCAGATGGGAGAGAATCCAATCTCATAATTTTTTTTTTATACAATACCAACTACTTTGGTATTTTACTTTTTTCACTCTCTCATATAGTTTGTGCTTTGTATGACAAGCAACTATGAGCAGCACAAACATGGTCTGGCTGGAAGTACCAAGTCCAGACCAATCGAGAAACATTATGAAGCAAGACGTGAAGTCTATCGGAGAGAGGAAGAGATGGAATCCAAAAGAATTATTGAATATTTCATTATATTGTGTTAACTTTACTTGCGGAAACTATTTGAATAAAACATGACATCTAGTGCAAAAAGGGCTTTGGTGAAGGAATAACTCTTAAGAGATGAAAAGCTCGTATTAATGAGCTGTAAGAATGAGAAAATGTGCTTTTTGTTATTTTTCTCCTCTCTTCTGCCTCCTTTTCTCATATGAGCAGCGCCAACAAGGTCAATAGGACCTGACAGTGTAATATCTCTTATAACCAAAATTAGTTTAATAGTTGAAACAGGATATGAGAACATTCTGACATGACAATGTGATTGTCATTGGAGAGGCATTTCTTCCTCGTCTCCGGCCTGGACAGAGGCTTTTACACAGACTGTCCAGACTGTGGTGAAGATATAACCTGGAGAGCGAGAAATCACTCTTTATTACAACTCCTACTGGAGCTGATGTGTAAATGGATGTAACAAAGCAGCGTATGACAGCTTGTGAGAACCAAGGGAAATTCTGACAGGATAAACCAGTCGCACCACCTCACAAGTCCAACAAAACCGTCTTCATTTTGATGATTTTCCCAGGCCCTTAGTGAAATGTTATCAGATTATGAGAGATAAATGCGAAAAACTATATCATTATGTCAAATAATATATATTTCTGTCAGACTAAGAATGATGTACATTTCCACTAACACGTGTACAGTAGAATGAGTTTGGCTGAAAACTTGTACTTAAGGCTATAACAAGACAAAGTTAATATACCATTTCATTAGTATACAGAGATGTCAAATTGCGAAATTGTGAATTGTGAAATTTTCCTCTGAATCAATTATTCATCAGAGAGACTTTTGATGTGGAGAATTAATATAAAATGACTCTTTCCTCTTTTGCTGTTTTTAAAATAACTCTCTCTCTCTCTCTCTCTCATATACAGTACATGCTCAGACAAGTTACTGATAGTAGCCCACATTTACACCAACTTGATCTCATGAGAAAACAGCCCTATCTAATGAAGTGGCAATTCAGTATTAATTTGTACAATCTGATTTTTAAAATAGGTCCATGCGTAAAATTAAAAGTCAAGTGGGGTGCACACATATTGTAGAATAATGAGATCATACCAATACATATGAAGCCATACATTTGTCAATTTTATGTCCCCCAAAAATATGAAAGCTGTTGACAGCATAATGCTGTTGTTTCTCTAGGGGCTGTTTTTATTAAACAGTATTTATTAAAAAAAAAAAAAGAAAAAAAAAAAAGGAAAATATTCTGTGCT
The DNA here is from genome assembly GCF_963082965.1 of Carassius carassius. Classification (NCBI taxonomy): domain Eukaryota; kingdom Metazoa; phylum Chordata; class Actinopteri; order Cypriniformes; family Cyprinidae; genus Carassius; species Carassius carassius. The sequence continues at coordinate 14,748,477 of NC_081765.1, forward strand.
TTGAAGTGCTTTGTGAAAGGTGAATGTGAATTGGTCCAGGGTAAGTGGGTAAGGGTAAGATTCATTATACCAGAAAATAGTGGATGGAGTTTGTTTAAAAAGCCTTTGCCAACAACATGGCCATTCACAGTGTAAAAAGATACTCTGTAAATGTAAAAACAAAAAAACAAAAGGGTATTTAATTCTTTACAATGATCCACCCATCAGCATTTATATTCTTTCCACCATCCACTGTATCTGGTACACAGGACTGTGTGATGTAACAGACAGGAAAGAATACATCAGTGTGTTTTGGATTTGGATGTGTCTTTATGCCTCCCTACCTCTGTATATTTCTTGTGAAGGCAGGTTTCAGAAGCAGCCTCCGACTTCTAAAGAGGATGCTCATCACCACACAAGTGGGCTGTAGGAAGAGAGTGGAGGAGATAATTCACTTTACACATCTAAACTATCCTTCAGCAACCAAAAAACACATTACAGTTCAAAGCTTAAATTAATTTGTGACTCATTTTAAACATCCCATTTTTTTGTCCACATCCCAGCTGTAGCCACATGTATTTTCAACATTCTCATTATCATCATCACTAACAGTTCAGCTGCTGACATCTTCTTATATTTTTCATGCTGGGTTCATGTTCGTCCTCCAGAAGTCGCCGCCATGAATTGTTTGCTCTCATCAAGCGTGGTTTGATGATGAGGGGTCCAGCTGCACACCGAGCCCACCTGTTCTGAGCACAACCCCAATCAATCCTCACCCGATGATCCTGGGCAGCTGCCGGAGCAGCCACAGCCTGGCACAGTCACAGCATCCGTGCTGATGATCACGCTAAAGCTTTAATCACTCCCGCTGCTGTACGTTTCAAAGCAGTGGCATAAGCTCTATTGAGCAACAGTGAGTTATGTAATTGTTTTTTTCAAGCTTGAGAGGGTGTGAAAACAGTGGGCTGGTGTGGGGCACGCAGTTGAGGTGAAGTGGTGGAGGAGGAAACAGAGAACGATGAAAAGAACTATAGAGAATAATTCACTTCTTGTTTTTCACTCACCCTCATGTTGTTTAAAGCCCATTTGCAGTTATTTTTCAATGGACTCTAAAAGGAGATATTTAGAGTAATCTTTTCTATACAGTGAAAAACGTGAAAAGCTTTTATATGTTTTTATAACTAATGAAAATTTAGGGAGCATTATGGATTTTGGCCATAAAAACAAACGCAACACAACTATGGCGTTTGGGAAACAGGTTTCAAAGTGCAAGTTTTTGAAAACAAAACCGTTATCGCCTTCACCTAAACAGCAAAAATGCACATGTTTTGAAACGGTGATGTCATGCAGATGAGTATTATTTGTATCTGCAGATGAGTGACCTTGCATGAATAAAACCGTGTTTGATTTCTTCGAGGATCTGTGTGAACGGAGATCATTTTGACAATGTTTCGTCTGTACGCTTAACTTTTCAAAACTGCGTAAAAAAACCATACTCTTATTAGGGTAAGATGTCAACATTTACTCACCCTCATGTCACCCTGTATGACTTTATTTCTACTGTGGAACACAAAGTCATGTAGGGCTGTAATGACATGAGGGTGAGTAAATGATGACAGAATTTTTGGGTGAACTATCCTATTAAGAAAGAAAATTTCCAATCAAGTGGCATCAGCAAACACACTGAGGGAAAATAAAAGATGTGGAAATTTTACAGTAAGTGTAAAATTGTTAAGGTGGTCAAAAGGTACTCTTACTATGTACAGTGATAAACTGAAATAAATAACATATATTTTTACAGTAAAATACCTTTAAATTAATTTTTTGGAAGTGGAAAAAAACAAGTGTTTATGAAATGTAAACTTTTTATCTTGTTTCTTGTCACTGCATGTGAATATGTTCTTGTTAAGAGGTTCATCAGGTGTTTGTAAATTTTAGTTCGAGTGTGAAGAGTCTTCATTAAAGATGTGGGCTTAAAATAAAGTCCTACAGACAGCACGCTGTAATCAAACACTCACTTGTTTTACATCAGACTGTTTTACTGGGGTTTTAGAAAGAGACAGAGAAGAAAGAAAAAACATACTGATTTCCTAGAAACAGAACATGCCTTGCATCTATTGCCACCAATTCAATGTGTTGCATTAGCACATAAGCTACATGATGTATGCGACACAGAGCACAGAAAAGCAGACATAATGCCTCAGAGGGCAACAGACTATGTTCTGGCCAGGTGGACTAGTAATGACTTTCATTGACTTTCATTGAGGTGCTTGGCAATTTCACAGGCCGGATTTATTTGGTAGAGATTTCCTAGAGGTGTCCTAAATAGCAGCATTTGTGTGTATGTGTGTGTGCTCTGCACAAGGGGTGACACAGTGTGCTTCTCTCTCTCTTTTAAAAGTTCTGTCTCTCTCCCACTCACTCACTGTCACATTCCCATCTTCTGTCTGTTCCCCTCACTCTCGACAATTGTATAATGCACTTAGCAACACACAGAGGACAGAGAGAAAGAAGAAGGAGAGACAGGCAGGAAGAGGTTGTTCAGGGAGAAATAAGTGGCTAAAGCTCATCCATTATGCAGTGTCCTGGTCAACAATCATGTCACTTTGGGTAGAACTGTCCAAAAGTCACTCTGCACCACCCAATGTAAAACTCCAAAACCCTTCAGACAAACAGTGTGGTGATACACAAAGCAAAACTGTTGTTGAAGATGAAACGGATACATAAATAAATCATAATCTTGCCTAATGCAGATAGAATACGCATGCTGTTCTGTCATCATCTAATACATATTACATCACAAACATTCACGAGCTCTCACATGCCAGCTGGGCTCTGTTTTTTTCCAATTGTTGATAATAAACTAGATGTCATTCAAAATCATTCCCATATTACATATCCACGTCTCAGAGGATAAATCAAAGTCAAAGATAAATTTGTCAATTTGAGTCAAAGATATGTGTGTGTGTGTGTGTGTGTGTGTGTGTGTGTGTGTGTGTGTGTGTGTGTGTGTGTCTGTGTGTGTGTGTGCAGAGGTGTCAAGTAACGAATTAGCTACAAATACTTCGTTAACTTATTTAAGTAGAAATTTGGGGTATCTATACTTTACTTGAGTAATTATTTTTCAGCCGACTTTTTACTTCTACTCCATACATTTTCACGCAAGTATATTTACTTTCTACTCCTTACATTTTAGAAATAGCTTCGTTACTGCTATTTCATTTCGGCTTGTTTTCATTCCGGCTTGTCATAATTTTTTTTTTTTTTTTTTTAAACCTATCCAGATAAATCACGCCATCCGGATTGAGTGACTTTGATTGTGGTTGGATAAGTATAAACATATACCATTCCGACACCCTATTGGTTTGTGCGCGGTCCATCGCACCTGCACATGACAGAAAATCACATCACACTCCAGCAAGGACATAGCCAGTTTTGTGTTCGTTTATCAAAAAATATATTTTTTAAAAGTAGGGTTGGGTATGGAACCTGGATCGCCTCAGAGTCAGTCAGTCCCCTTAAGTTTCATATGAAACCGGCGTCAGACCGGTGTTGTGTAATATTCGGTTCCCGTGAAAAACTGTTCCCATGGGTGGAGTTTATATGAATATTCATTAGTTCCCTTGTTGTGGGCGTGGACTTGAAACAACGTGCAAACGAACAGAACTGAAAATATCATTGCACGCCCCATAAATCGCTACTTGGATTATTTTGAACAGGTAACGAAGTGTCAATGTTAAGCACTGAAGCATTGTAACAGTGTCAAAACAATGCAGTTTGTGTAATATAAATCATCTGTAAGCTGATTTGCTTGATTGATTGCAGGCACACAGAAAAACAATAAGCGGATAACCTAAGCTAACCTTGGGATATATAGTTTCTTAATCATATTTTTTTATGTGTTTAGCTTTTTATACATTTCATTTGTGGTGCAGTAATTGCTGTTTGAATAGTATGATTAGCTAAGTTAGGCTACTGGTGACTATTACAGCAGTGTGTTCACAACAATGCTTGAAACAAATATATATGCCGCCTAATAAATATAGCTATAGGCTAGCTGTCCTGTCTCATATATAAAAAGTTTAGTTTGTATGTAGCCAGTGTTTCTGTTACCTAAATAAGTCACATACATACTGAAAACAATTTTCTTGCAGTGAAAATGTTAATATTGTAATTAATCTAATTTGTAATTGGTTATATAAAACAGTGCATAAACCTTAAATTATTGTTCTGATGCAGTCTTCTTGGACATAGGTCAGCAGCTACTCCAAGAATATTATTTTTACATTTGGATAAGAAATCATGTGTCTCATCATCAACAATGTTATAATATGGCTTTGATTTGCTTTTGTGATGTTTCCACATATATTGATCATCATGTAAAGTCACTGTCTGTTTCAGACTGGATGAGAGAGCTGAAGTCACTGGTACAGTAAATGGTAAATGAACTGCATTTATATAGCACTTTCAACAGACCACATGGCCATCCACATGCCTCACATTCACTCATTCACACACCGACTGCAGTGTCACCCATTCAAGGCACCATCCAGTGTTAGGTGTCTTGCTCAAGGACACCTCGAGACTTGGTCAGGTGGAGCCGGGGATTGAACCACCAACCTTCCGGTTTGTAGACAACCTACATGAACCACTGAGCCACTGCCGCCCTGTATGAACTGAACAATAAATATCTCAGACACTCACCTAATTTTGCATTGCTTCATTCCATGCTTATACTTTCACACAACTTTCCTTGTTTTTTCAATTTGAGTTATATTCATAAAGCAATTACTTCTGTACCTGTCATAGTAACATTTAATGAATATAATATTTATGTGATCTACAATATCATTTTTTGAGAATAATTTTAAACAGTAAACATACTTAAAGATAACATGTTATTTGTTAACCTGCACGCCATGTTACTATTAATACACATCAGAGAACTGTCAACATTAAAGAGTTGTTAAATTATTGAAATATTAACTTTACTTAATCTCAGAGGATATTAATTTCGGTAAGCGACAAGAGAACAGAGTTTGGCTGACAAAGAAACATTTGGGTTTCATTGTATGTAATAGTTGTAAAATGTGGAAAACATTTTTGAATAAGATGTTCAAATGTTAAACATTATTTACACAATGGATCACTATTCTTAAACATGACATGATGAGGTTGTTTTCCAGTGCCTATGGTCAAAGAACAGACACAATGTTTGCTTATGATATTCATTATTACAACCCGAATTCCGGAAAAGTTGGGACGTTTTTTAAATTTTAATAAAATGAAAACTAAAGGAATTTCAAATCACATAAGCCAATATTTTATTCACAATAGAACATAGATAACGTAGCAAATGTTTAAACTGAGATATTTTACACTTTTATCCACTTAATTAGCTCATTTAAAATTTAATGCCTGCTACAGGTCTCAAAAAAGTTGGCACGGGGGCAACAAATGGCTAAAAAAGCAAGCAGTTTTGAAAAGATTCAGCTGGGAGAACATCTAGTGATTAATTAAGTTAATTGATATCAGGTCTGTAACATGATTAGCTATAAAAGCTTTGTCTTAGAGAAGCAGAGTCTCTCAGAAGTAAAGATGGGCAGAGGCTCTCCAATCTGTGAAAGACTGCGTAAAAAAATTGTGGAAAACTTTAAAAACAATGTTCCTCAACGTCAAATTGCAAAGGCTTTGCAAATCTCATCATCTACAGTGCATAACATCATCAAAAGATTCAGAGAAACTGGAGAAATCTCTGTGCGTAAGGGACAAGGCCGGAGACCTTTATTGGATGCCCGTGGTCTTCGGGCTCTCAGACGACACTGCATCACTCATCGTCATGATTGTGTCAATGACATTACTAAATGGGCCCAGGAATACTTTCAGAAACCACTGTCGGTAAACACAATCCGCCGTGCCATCAGCAGATGCCAACTAAAGCTCTATCATGCAAAAAGGAAGCCATATGTGAACATGGTCCACAAGCGCCGTCGTGTCCTGTGGGCCAAGGCTCATTTAAAATGGACTATTTCAAAGTGGAATAGTGTTTTATGGTCAGACGAGTCCAAATTTGACATTCTTGTTGGAAATCACGGACGCCGTGTCCTCCGGGCTAAAGAGGAGGGAGACCTTCCAGCATGTTATCAGCATTCAGTTCAAAAGCCAGCATCTCTGATGGTATGGGGGTGCATAAGTGCATACGGTATGGGCAGCTTGCATGTTTTGGAAGGCTCTGTGAATGCTGAAAGGTATATAAAGGTTTTAGAGCAACATATGCTTCCCTCCAAACAACGTCTATTTCAGGGAAGGCCTTGTTTATTTCAGCAGGACAATGCAAAACCACATACTGCAGCTATAACAACAGCATGGCTTCGCCGTAGAAGAGTCCGGGTGCTAACCTGGCCTGCCTGCAGTCCAGATCTTTCACCTATAGAGAACATTTGGCGCATCATTAAACAAAAAATACGTCAAAGACGACCACGAACTCTTCAGCAGCTGGAAATCTATATAAGGCAAGAATGGGACCAAATTCCAACAGCAAAACTCCAGCAACTCATAGCCTCAATGCCCAGGCGTCTTCAAACTGTTTTGAAAAGAAAAGGAGATGCTACACCATGGTAAACATGCCCCGTCCCAACTATTTTGAGACCTGTAGCAGAAATCAAAATTGAAATGAGCTCATTTTGTGCATAAAATTGTAAACTTTCTCAGTTTAAACATTTGCTATGTTATCTATGTTCTATTGTGAATAAAATATTGACTCATGTGATTTGAAAGTCTTTTAGTTTTCATTTTATTAAAATTTTAAAAAACGTCCCAACTTTTCCGGAATTCGGGTTGTATTATATTTATTATAAGTAGTTCTTATCAGATTGTCTAAATCGTTAAGCTCTGTATTTGACTGTTAACTCAATGCAGTAAAGAAAAATGTGTCCATTTTAAAAAGACTGTTCATTTAATTATAAAAATGAACTCACATGTTGTTTCAATTTTGCATGACTCACTCTATAGAAGATACTTTAAAATCTAGTAACAGGATAAAATATGTGTCAGAAGTAAATGTGCATTTATAATAATAAATACATTGATGGGGCTGTGAAGGCTGGTAAAAGCTGGTTTTATATTTATATATATATATATATATATATATATATATATATATATATATATATAAAAAGATTAAAGAAAGAATGACACAGGATGTTCACACCGATTTGTAGTGGTTTGTGTCCGGCTTTGTACTAGTCTCTCTCCAATGACAACTAGGTAGTCTAATCAAAGCAAACTATTAAAAATAAAGCCCCACACATGAATATATAAAAAGCGAAATACACCAAACAGTAAAAACTATAGGTAAGATAGGTTAAATTAGCTTATTGATTGATTTTATGTGTGCCTGTAATCAATCAAGCAAAACATGAAAGACAATTTATCATATTACACAAACTATCCATTGTTTTGGCACTGTTGCAGTTAATGCTAATTAATGCTTAACACTGACACTTTGTTACCTGTTCAAAATAATCCATTAAAACAAATAGAGATTTGACGAGCGTGCACTGATATTTTCAGATCCATTCGTTTGCACGTTGTTTAAAAGGACACGCCCACAATAAGGGAACTAATGAATATTCATGTAAACTCCACCCACGGGAACAGTTTTTCACAGGAACCGAATATTACACAACACCGGTCTCCTCCCCGTCTTTCAGCGCGCTCTTCAATCCGCAGACCGCAGCAGAGCAGCGCAAGCGCACTTAAACACAAACAGAGGACACAAGGTATGTGTTTATCCATAGATTGTTAGAATATCCGCTACTGTGCAGTTCTTTGTCATAAATACAGTTTACAAAAGGTCACGAGGGAGCAGTCGGTTTCTCATCTACTGTTAAGTTTTTGCTTGTCACCTCTCATCAGTGTTGGGAAGGTTACTTTGGAAATGTAATAGGTTACAGATTACAAATTACCCTGTTTAAAATGTAATAGTAGTGTAACTTTTTCAATTACTTTATTAAAGTAATGTAACTAATTACTTTTGAGTACTTTTTGATTACTTTTCTAAATTTGTGAAAATTAAAGAATAATAAATAAAAGCAAATACATCAACTTAAATACATTTATCTAATAAGCATGTGACGTATTCTGTGTAATAAACTCCTGAAACATTGGTGTTTTTTTGAAACTGCTGTCTCTGTATATGATGATAGTTTTCTCAAAATAAGTAAAATGCACATGAAGTGACAGAGCAGTTCTAGAAATTTTGTTTATGTGCTTGTGTACTCCTATATTGAGACGGCAGAGGTTGAAAACACTGCGAGCTTCAGTAGGCCTATGTGTAGTAAATGAAACCATGTCTTTGCCATTAATTTACAGGAGGGGCGGACTGGGAAAAAAATTCAGACTGGAAAATTCAAACTCATACAAACAAATTCATGGACAAAACTATTTTTTGTATGGACCTGACATAAAAAAAGATTTAAATCTTTAATTTGGGGACATGCAAAATAATTAAAAGTTCTCTCCTGAACTGCACCTTCACTTCTTTTTTTCTCTTCAGTCTCTTTATTTTGCCCTGTTATCCATCTCTCTCATGACTTTAATACTCAAGATTGAACAAAACTATACTTTACAATACAATACTCTACAATACTACAATGTCTTTATAGAAAAATCCTAATACTGTACATGAGTCATGTTTTTCCCTTACAAAAATTAACCATGCTTTTATTAGCCTATATAAAAGTAAAATAACCTTGTTTTGTTTTTTTGCAAATGGATTTGTATTTATTTTTAAATAAATACAATTGTAAAATAATTTTACATTTTTGGTTACCACATTTAAACAATAGTAACCATTTTCTCTGGATTTATAGTTAAATATTAAAATGTTAATTTTCGTAAGGGTTGTGTTGTCTGTCGTAGCTCCCCCTAAACCTTTAAAAAAATCTTAATTTTTTTCAGATAAATTCCTACTGTAACATTACAACTGATAATAATGATGTCCTTTATATAGTATTTTGAGTGATGACTGATGAGCAACGTGCTGCTGCTTGATTAAATAAAATAAAAAAACAAAGACAAAAAAGCATCTTTACAGATGAAACTGACCTGAAACCCTGAACAGGAGTTCTGCTTCTCTGCTCCAGCAGTCCACTCTATTCTCTCTGTCTCTCTTTCTCTCTCTCTCTCTCTCTCTCTCTCTCTCTCTCTCTCTCGCATTGATTACTCGGAGTCTGATCCAAACCGTTTGGCGGAGGCGCGGAGAGCGCGCGAGTCATGACTAACAATTCATGACTTATTAGAGATTTAATTATCAAATGGCGGATTCGCAAATGATCGCGTTAGTACATTCGGCAGGCAATTATACAATAATGATATTAAATAGTGGGGCAAAATCGGCTGCCAGGCCACCGGGAATTGTCCCGGTTCTCCCGGTGTCCAGTCCGCGCCTGATTTCCACAGACACGCAGAATGTGCAAGTCATATATTGCATTTTTGGGGCTTAATATTCACAGACACTAGTCCATGTCTTGATTCAAGTGTACTGACCTACTTTTGATTTAGTCATCCAAAATGTGGCATATTCCGTCCGTGTTAGGCATTTTGTTTTTATGACTGGATTCTACGAACCAGACTGTGTTTTCGCATCCCGGAAATTATTAGGGTGGTATGTCTCAGAATAGTCAGTGCAATTTGGTAAAGAAATCAGTTAAATCTGTATGTGGATGTGTGTAAATATTCAAATGTAATCCCCTTTGTAATCGTTAAAAATTTCATAAGTAACTGTAATTTAATTACTCATTTTTTCGTAGTAACTGTAACTAATTACAGTTACAATAATTTTGTAATTAAATTACTAACGCCACATGTAACTAGTTACTCCCCAACACTGCCGCTCATCACTAAACAGCTGTTTCCTCCAGAGAAAATCTAGCCCTTAACACATATGAACGAACACATACTTTAATTACACTTATTTAAATATACTTAATTTAATCATACGTACTTTATACATACACTAGCTACTGTGCAAAAGTCTTAGGCACGTTAGTATTTTCACTTAAAAGAATGGTGTTCGGACAGTTATTTATATATTTTGCTGTGGTGTGTCAGTAGAAAATATCAGTTTACATTTCCAAACATTCATTTTGCCGTTGTCAAACTGCCTGTGCATTCAAAATCGCACTAGATTATTATTAAAATGAATGGCAAACTGATATTTCCTACTGACACACTACAGCAAAAGATATAAATAACTGGCTTAAAACCCTTTTTTGGGGTGAAATTACTAATGTGCCTAAGACTTTTGATTAGTACTGTACTTTACAAATGACATTGTTGCCACTTTATAAAGAAGGAGCATACAGTAATTCACAGAACTGCTTAAAGACAGTGACAGACAGCACTCATCTTAACTAAATATCAGAGTGAGTGACAGAGATACAGTAGAAACATTATGTGTGGTTTTGTATTAAATAATGACCCAGATTGTGAAATACATTTATTAGCCTTAGATTAAGGGAAGCACAACTTGGGAAATGAGAGCATCCAAGGTGAAAGCTATGGATTTATTTTAAATATTTGTAATGTCGTTCATAGTTTTTTTTTTTTTTTTGGTTCTTTTTTTTTAAGTATCGGTTCAGGCACCGTTAAGGTATTTGCATGTATTTGCATTGTACTAAAGTGCGTTCATTTTCATTGGGCATATATGCGGCTGAAACAGGTAGCCTAGTGCATCCCAAATTTTTCAACATGAACATTTTAATATAACATTATAGTCATTATGGCCTATGGCCTTTAGAAAAATGTTTTTTTGAGGAGGTGGGGTAGTGGCGCGGCCTAAGCTTTTGTTCTTAATGGCATTTTTTTTCCTTACATTACTTTTACACTTTAAGTAGTTTTTTAAAACAGTACTTTTACACTTTTACTTGAGTAAAAAGCTTGAGTTGATACTTCAACTTCTACAAAAGTCTTTTTAAACCCTAGTATCTATACTTCTACTTGAGTAATGAATGGCAATACTTTGACACCACTGTGTGTGTGCGGCCGTGCATACGTGCGTGTGTGTGTGCAGTAAACAGCTTTATACAAAAATAAATAATGTCTTAATAATAATAATAATAAAAAAGAAAAAAGATTTGTTTAAAGTTTAGGTTCAAAATAGGCATGTGCAAAGACAAAAACTGTTTTCGATAAGATAACAATATACATTTTCATGTTACAGGCGATAAATGGCTGATTCTACACTACTTGGTCTAAAAAAGCAAATCAGTCATTTTAAATGCTACAAGTGAATGTAGTCATCAATATTCATCGTTTTGAATATTGTAATGTACAGTATGCCAATATTAGTTTTGATAGATTGGATATTCCTTTTAAAAGATTCATTTTAACAGTGTTATTAAATTATAGCGTTTTTAAAGATCAACTAGGTGAGCATTAGATTATGGAAGATGTCATCTAAATATAAACAAAAGCAATGGGTGCAAATACAATATCAGCTGATAATGATGAAGTTAAAAAAAAATCTGTCTTAATAATATACATTGTGCATCCTTAACTTTAGGGGATAGAAATATCATTAGCTCAGTAAAAATAATAAAAGTCAATGGAAACCAAAAAACCAATGTGTTTGTGTGTTTTGGAAATGTTCTTTGTTATAAACACACAGTATATTGAAGATCTGAGTCGGATGAAATATATCCTCCGAATGTTAAATATTGTATAATGCGCAACCTGACTATGTTGACATCTGCCTCTTTCTGCTGTTTTTACCAAGTAACAGAAATGTTTGTGCCAAAATGCTGTCAAATTTGCTGTCAAGGACAAAATAAAAATTGTTCAGTACAATAAAAGTCCATAAAAATAAGGCACAACTGTGTTAGGATGAGGGATTTTTTTTATTTTTTTTACAGGTGTTTTACTTGTATATTGAATTACACATTACATTGTATTGTGTCTGTAAATTTAGCAGAACAGGTACTGGTTATTTCTTAAAGTAAACTTATTTATACATGACTCCATATTGAGCTGCATTTGCAGTTAGTGTATTTGAGCCATTATATGTGGTCAAATAAATTATATAATTATACTCATAACTCATATGAATTATTCCTCCTAAACTAGTTTTAAATCAAAGATGATATATATCTGTCCAAAGTAGTATGTGCATGAATGTGTGTACTTAAAGTTTATTCATATACATTTTTGGTAATGCATATCATGGAAATTAAGTCAAGCAGTGTATCCCAAATATATAGCAAAATCATTTTATTCAGTGGTAATAAATATGACAAGTGACAGTTTTGACAGAGGCTTATGCTTAAGACATATTTATAATGCTCAGAGATGAGAGGGAGGGCCGATGTCATGTCAGTCACCTCTAAGCATTAGTACACACAGCATACGTCTCTTTAGAGCTGTAGCATTAAAACCTGATTGTGTGTGTGTGTGTGTGTGTGTGTGAGTGGCAGGTCATCCTCTCTCTCTCTCTCTCTGTCTCTCTCTCACTGTCTTCTCAATGCTTGAGCTGTCTCAGGTGTAGAGCACCCAGAGGAGTCAGTCACCATGACAGCAGCTCAGTCTGAAAGAGGCAATTGGTAGGAGAGCTGTCACTCTTTTCTTCCCCAAAACTAACCACACACTCCAGCCTTGAAAGTTCACAACCACATTTATCCTTGATAAATCACATATCTCCTTTTCAGACATCCATCTTCTGTGTTTTTTATTTATTTATGTTTTGCATACAATAGCATATGCACTAAATGGCCAAGTATGCGAGTACCACGGATTTGTACTTTCTGAGCATTTAATAAAAAAATAATAATCACTTTTATTAAATCATTGTAATTTCATTACATCATAATTTCAGTGAACGTTTGTTTGGTTTTAGTTTTAGTTTAATAGCCCTGATCCCTCCCACACTAATTATGCACACAAGTTTATGACTTTGTACATCAGTAATGATTTTATTACATCAATAATGATTACTCTCATGGTGTATGTAAACACACTATTATGTCTCTATATATGTATTATAGACCAGCTTTAAAATGCAACACAGATGTAACATGTATCCACAGTCCTGTTCCTAAAAAAGTTTAAAGAACGCTGGCATATATACAGTAATTGACTTTTAATATATTTGTTTTAGCCTGTATGTCTCTTCCAAACGTATGCTAGGCGTGCTCCATAGAGCATTAGAATAAACAAATGATTCACTCCATGGGAAATGAGAGTGTTTAGAGATGTGGGAAGATTGTGCTCCGCAGGTCCTACAGAGCTCTTGACGGGTGAGGTGTGCAGATCACAGTGTGGGGAGAAAGACAAGGGCGGGCATGTCGGTGTACAAGGCCAGTGAGGGAGGACGGAGTTGTGACTCAGACTTTGGCACACATTGGTTTATATCCACAGCAGAGCTCTCACAGTGGCCACCGGTAAAAGCTCTGCACACTCATTGCTAACAGTTACCATGGAGATCTCCACAGGGACACATATTTAAATCTATCAGATTTTACTAAGTGTGAAAAGAAGTGCTTTTATTCCCTGTAGTCTGTGTCTTGTGGTTGCTACTGTATACACACCATTAGAGCAGCAGCTCAGGTCATATGGATGTTAGCTTTAATAGCTGCCACAAAAGGTTAACAAATAACCTGATAACCACATGGTCACTCTCAGCTCCGCTCTGCAGATAAGCTCACTATGACCTTTAGTTATTTGCAAAATTGTGACTGTTTTCCTGGACCCTCGTCCCTGCCTAAAACTCAGATCATCGGTTGAGCTAAAGTTTCTGTCCTAGGATAAAGGAATCTTGGTTTTGCTAATTAGCATGGATCAGTTTCGTCTTGCTGAAAAGAAAATAATAATAATAATAATAATAATTTTTACAGTCAGAATTAGCTGTATTTTTTTATTAATGTCAATGTTGAAAACAGTTCAAAGTTCAAAAGAATAGCATTCATTTTAAATATAAATATTAGTAACATTATTAGTAACATCAGTTACATTATCTTTACTGTTACTTTTGATAAATGTTGTGGCCTTGCTAAATAAAAGAATTAAAAGGATAGTTCACCCAAAAATGAAAAAAATATGTTTCTCTGCTTACCCCCAGGGCATCAAAGATGTAGGTGACTGTTTCTTTAGTAGAACACAAATGAAGATTTTTAACAAAAACTGTTGCAGTCTGTCAGTCTTAGAATGGAAATAGATAGAATCACGGCTAAAACATATAATAAATCATAATCTTGCCTAATGCAGGTAGAATATGCATGCTGTTTTGTCATCTAATACATATTACATCACAAACATTCACAAGCTCTCACATGCCAGCTGGGCTCTGTTTTTCATTTTTGCCAGTTGTTGATAATAAAATAGATGTCATTCAAAATCATTCCCATATTACATATCCACGTCTCAGAGGATAAATCAAAGTCAAAGATATATGAGTCAATTTGAGTCAAAGATGTTTGGTGTGTGTGTGTGCGTGTGTGTGTGGTAAACAGCTTTATACAAAAATAAATAAAAAAATAAATCTTAATAATAATCAAAAAGAAATAAAAGGTTTGTTTAAAGTATAGGTTCAAAATAGGCGTGTACAAAGACTAAAACTGTTTTCGATATATGATAACAATATACATTTTCATGTTATAGGCGATAAATGGCTGATAATAAAATTCTACACTACTTGGTCTAAAAAAACAAATCAGTCATTTTAAATGCTACAAGTGAATTTAGTCATCAATATTCATCGTTTTTAATATTGTAATGTACAGTATGGCAAAATTAATTTTGATAGATTGGATATTCATTTTAAAAATGACTGTTTCTTCAGTAGAACAAACAAAGATTTTTAACAAAAACTGTTGCAGTCTGTCAGTCTTAGAATGGAGGTGAATTGGAATCACGGCTCGCATAAAAATACCTTAACGAAAACTCTCCTCCGGATTCACAAACTCTTCGTAACAGTCCAATTCAATAGTTAAACCTGTATGTTAATGAATTCCAATCATTCGTAAATAGGGCGATCCTGCATGCTCATGCCTAATTCACATAATCCCTGCCTATGAATTACAGCTTCGCAAATTGCGTGTCCAGGAATACAGTGGAATATTCTGGTCTACTTTCTCAGGTTTGGCTCCAGTATATTGCATAAATGCAAAAAAAGATTGGCCATTTGCCTAACAATAATTATTCAATAATGTGAGACCACCAAATAAGTTTTTAGACAGATAAAAAAATCTCAGGCGCTCTTCTTAGAATTACCAGCTGGTTGAACTTGAGAACGTTTTGGTGACACAACATTTTTCCAGCTGAGACGCAGTGCTATGGCATGGAATATTAAAGGTGGCTTATTAGCCTACAAGTATATCATTTTACTAAATATAATAAAGCAGTAACCAGTAATACTGACTTCTCCATCATCGTAGGTAGTCGTTATACAAGTAGGGTATTTAGGTAGGCCTATTTGTCCCGGCCCTCCTCTATTTACAGCTGGGTAGATAGTGACAGTGACGCGCTGCCTTTTACAATGATCAACTCAGCTGCAAAAAATAAAATAATAATAATAATAATCAATTAAAAATTAAAAAGAGGGCAAGGGCAAATTTACTTGTAATTATTATGGCAGTGCATCAAAATTCAATGTCATCAGTTTGCCAAAAAGAACACCAAACGTTTACACACCATTTACACATGGTAGGGAGCAGCTGTAGGCTACATTTCTTTCATATCAACTAACATTTTGAAAATATTAACATTTTCATGAGTTCAAAAGTTTACGTCAGAACAGCTTTACGGACGATTTACACAAAAATGTGTTCTGCTGGTGTTTCATGAATGAGGCCCAATGTATGTGTTAATGTACAGAAGAGGGACAGTGGAAAGCACTGTATCAGAGACCTTCACACAGTTGACATAAAAGCTTCTGCAAAGAGAACAAACTGTAACACAGAAACAAAAGCCTAACATCTCCCCCAGGAAGCAGTTTTTTCCTTTTTTCTGATACAGCAGTGTTCAAAACTGACATCTTACACCTGAGCAGTGACAGATCATGCGTAAACTCTCTCACTGTAGGTCACAGAGAGAATCAATAAACAGCTTCACAGTTGACAGTTCAATTGCTGGCAATAAGACAATACTGCAGTGCATTGTTGTATTCCCATGACTGATAAAGTTAGTCTTGTGTAAATAACGTCAAACAGCAGTGATGCCTCTCAACAAAAGAAAGAATGAAGAAACAGCTCAATGCTACAGTAGTCGTTCTGACAGTACTAGTGGTTCTGTCTCCATTACAGAACACTGAAAGAAGACATAATTTATTAATTTTTTGTCAATACATGCAGCAGCACATACTGTACATGCTTGATGTGCGTGTGCCAGTTTAAATTCTATTAAATTACATTTTATTTGTATAGCACTTTTTATTATACAAATTGTTGCAAAGCAACTTTGCAGAAATGTAATGTTTCTATAATATTTAGTAGTAGCTTATCAGTGGTGACTCAGTTTATGTACATATGGCAGAAATGTACAGAAAATTAATTTTTAAAGACGTAATCAAATGGACGACGAACACTAACAGCAATTATTATGATGCAATCAAACGTTTAGGAAAATTTGGTAGTTCTGTATATTGTTTCATGGTTGGCATCTTCTGAGGTCCTCTGAGGGGTTGGCATCATCTCTTCTCAGGTGTTCTGAATCCAGACTGGAGTTTGTGTAAATCTTAGTTACCACGGGATGTCAATCCCATGGCAAACAGAGAAACAAATGGAGACATAATTATCATAGCTGCTGTTCCAACCAAGTAAAATGAATTTGTTTAACCCAAGCTAAAGATTAATAATACGCATTTGATCAGATATAACTGCAGTCCAAGATTATGAGATGCATTATTTGAATGCTTGGCCAAAGAGATCTTTAATCTAGATTTAAACAGAGAGAGTGTGTCTGAATCCTCGAACATTATCAGGAAGGGTATTCCAGAGTTCGGGAGCCAAATGTGAAAAAGCTCTACCTCCTTTAGTGGACTTTGCTATCCTAGGTACTACCGAAAGGCCAGAGTTTTGTGACCTTAGGGAGCGTGATTGATGGTAGTGTGGTAGAAGACTACTTAGGTACACAGGAGCTAAACCATTAAGGGCCTTATAGGTAAGTAATGATCATTTGTAACTGATATGGAACTTAATAGCTAGCAAGTGCAGAGACTGTAAAATATCATAAAGATCATATTTTCTTGACCTTGTTAGGACCCTAGCTGCAAGATCATATTTTATAAGTACCATAGCTGCTACATTTTGGACTACCTGTAGCTTGTTTATTGAGGATGTAGGACAACCACCTAGAAGTGCATTACAATAGTCCAATCTAGAGGTCATAAATGCATGAACTTGTTATGAATGCATGAACTTTCATGAACAGTTAACATGTTTTGTAGCTTGGTAATGTTTCTAATATGGAAAAAAATATGTTTTTGTATCATGGGAAATATGATTTTCAAAAGACAAGTTGCTGTCTAATATAACACTCAGATTTTTGACTGTAGAGGAAGTAACAGTACGTCCGTCTAGTTGCAAATTGTAATCTATGAGATTCTGTGTACTGTTATTTGGCCCAATAATTAATGTCTCTGTCTTATCCTAATTTAATAGGAGAAAATTACTGGTCATCCAATCTTTTACATTTTTAACAAACTCTGTTAGCTTAGATAATTTAGAAGTTTCCTCTGGTCTTGTTGAGATATATAGTTGAGTATCATCAGCATAAGAGTGCAATCTAATCCCTTATTTTTTAATAATAATACCAATTGGCAACATTTATATTAAAAATAGCAGAGGACCTAGGACAGATCCTTGTATTTCACTGTATTTCACTGGTGATAAATAAGATGACTCCCCATTTAAATAAACAAAGTTGTAACAATAGGACAGGTAGGATCTAAACCATATTAGAGCCTGCCCTTGAATACCTGTATAGGTTAGTAATCAATCTATGAGTATGTCATGATCTATGGTGTCGAATGCGGCACTAAAATCAAGTAAAACTAGCAATGAGATGCAGCCTTGGTCTGACGCAAGAAGCAAGTCATTTGTAATTTTTACAAGTGCAGTTTCTGTGCTATGGTGGGGCCTGAAACCTGAAATTCTTCATACAGATCATTTTTTGCAGGAAGGAGCACAACTGAGCAGACACAACTTTTTCTAAAATTTTAGACGTAAATGGAAGATTTGACATAGGCCTATAATTTGCCAGTTCACCAGGATTTACTTGTGGTTTCTTAATAAGAGGCTTAATAACCGCCAACTTGAATGGTTTTGGGATGTGACCTAAAGATAATCACGAGTTAATAATATTGAAAAGGGGTTCTTCGGCTACAGGTAACAACTCTTTCAGTAATTTCGTGGGTACAGGATCTAATAAACATGTTGTTGGTTTAGATGCAGTGATAAGTTTATTTAGTTCTTCCTGTCCTATAGTTGTAAAGCGCTGCAGTTTATCTTTGGGTGTGATGAATGAATCTAAAGTATTAAATGCTGTAAAATCTACATTTGTTATTGTATTTTTGATGTTATCTACTTTATCAGTGAAGAAATTCATAAAGTCATTACTATTAAATTGTGAGGGAATATTTAGATCGGGTGGCATCTGGTTATTTGTTCATTTAGCCACTGTGCTAATGGACTGTGCTTGGATTGTTTTGGTTTTTTTTCTATGAGTTTGTGGATATGCTCGGCCCTGGCAGTTTTTAGAGCCTGTCTATAGCCGGACATACTGTTTTTCCACCCAATTCTAAAAACTTCCATGTTAGTTTTTCTCCATTTG
This sequence comes from Carassius carassius, assembly GCF_963082965.1. Classification (NCBI taxonomy): domain Eukaryota; kingdom Metazoa; phylum Chordata; class Actinopteri; order Cypriniformes; family Cyprinidae; genus Carassius; species Carassius carassius. Next base: position 14,767,278 of record NC_081765.1, read on the forward strand.
CGCTCAAGACTACGAGTTTCTTTCTTGAGAGTGTGGGTATTACTGTTATACCATGGCACAGTACGTTTTTCTCTAACCTTTTTCAATTTGATGGGGGCGACAGCTTCTAACGTATTAGAGAAGATAGTGCCCATGTTGCTAGTCATTTCATGTAGATCATGTGTATTTATGGGTACACAGAGCAGTTGAGATAAATCAGGCAGGTTATTTGTGAATCTGTCTTTGGTGGATGTAACAATAGTTCTTCCCAGAAGATAACATCGAGCCATATAGTTAATATCAGTAAAACCTGTATCTCATTTTCTGTGTAACATTGAGAATATCAGTATATATTGTTGCAACACCTCCCCCACAACCAGTCTGACGGGGCTCATGCTTATAACAGTAGTTTGGTGGAGTAGACTCATTTAGACCAATATAATAGTTTGGTTTTAGCCAGGTTTCAGTAAAGCAGAGTACATCAAAACTATTATCTGATATAATTTATAAAATATATGTTTCAATTGTTGAAAATGAATGTTTCACCACAGATTTTCCTCAAGGATTCAGTTATGTGTATGTTTTCACGAAGATGCAACAAAATACATTTTAAAGATGATATTTCTCCTGGTACCAAATCCAGTCAAAATAGTTGAAAAGATAGATACATTTGTTACAGAGAATTCAAATTTATCTTAATGTTTCTTTAGAGGTTGCAACAGAAAAATCAAGAAAATGTTTGTGTCTAGCATGACAATGAAGCATTAAAGGGGAAGTCATGACCTAGTTGTTAGAGAGTTTGACTCCTAACCCTAAGGTTGTGGGTTTGAGTCTCAGGCTGGCAATACCATGACTGAGATACCCTTGAGCAAGGCACTGAACCCCCAACTGCTCCCCGGGTGCTGCAGCATAAAAGGCTGCCCACTACTCTCTCTGCGTTCGTGTGTGTGTGCGTGGGATGGGTTAAATGCAGAGCACGAATTCGGTGTATGGCTGTATGTCACATCACTTTTAAATGGCTAGTAAGGTTGGTCTATAAAAAACAGCAACTGAAAAGTACAGGTAGGTGAATAGTTTATAAGTGTTGTTATGGAGTTTAGCTAATGCACAACATGAAGGTGTCGTCTTATTAGGATGCTTCAGTCTCTGGGTGCTTGGTCATTTCTAACCCAGTGATCCTGTCCTTTCTATTGATCAAGTATTAATCCTATCAGAAAGGATGGACACTCAATATGATATTTCACCCGAAAATCTAAATGTTATCACCATTTACTCACCTACATGTTATGAATGATTTTCTTTCTTCTATGGAACAATAGGGTTTACCAAACAATTTTGCTACACATATCAATATGGAATGTTCCTGATTGTATGTACTGATTCAGATTATAGAGGTTGTTAAAATAGCTGAGGAAAAACAAATATATGTTCTGTAAAACTAAAATGAACCTAATCTCCTCATAGAAAACGAGTCTCATCCAAACAAAGCTAAAGTCATAGGGCTGTGACTGAGGACAACAGGCTTCTGTGGTGATTACCACAAGGAAACGTATCAAATCTACAACAAAAGACTGGCCAGGATACATTTAGAGTGACTAAGCCCACCCATTGGTCTGTGACTAAGTCCATTACAAAATGAAATGCACAGAAGACAAATCACTGAAACATTCTTGAGTTTTTCCATTTGCTTCCATTTTCTTCTTTTCCATTTGCATACACAGATTTTTCACAACTATGAGTGGATTAGGAGTCTTGTAGTTCAGCCAGTAATGAGTAAGGAGAAAAACAAAACCTTATGCCAATTACTATATAAATATCTATCTATCTATATATATATATATATATATATATATATATATATATATAAGCATACTGAATGATTGAAAATAGTATTTCCATAAACTTCAACACAACTGGAAGACTACAATCAAAAAGTCAGCTTTTAGCATTTGAATGTGCATTATCCCAGTGAAGTGATTCAAATTCACCAGATCTCTTCCTCACAGCAGCACAACAGAAACACCAGAAGCCAAACTCACGGATAGTAGCTGGGAATAATGAACCACACTGTTGTTGTCATGCTCAATATTTCTCAACATTAATTACGACTTCATAAACCTAACAGTGTTTGACTGGCCAAACAAGCTTCCTTCAATGCTTCTTCTTGAATGGGATCCATTGGAGAAGTCTGGGCTGAATTAAGCGCTCATCTAAAAGCAGGTTCATCTGCAAAATGAATCCACAGAGATGTAGGTACGAGGTGTGCTAATGACTGCATATTCAGACAGCAAACTTTAAATTGTTTTCCTTACCACAACACTATTGCTTATACTCAGGGTTGTTAGGGATTCAATTAAACCACCCAAGTAATTGTGGTTTGCTTGTGATTTGGAAATAGGGTTAAAAAACAGGCACTCTAGCAACCAACAAGAAAAAACTAGCAATACCCCAAAAGGCTTTAGCAAAAAAACAACCAAGCAACCACTTATAACACCTTAGAAGATTAAAATGACAAAGAAGTACCTAAAGTATGCAAACATTAGTACCTTTCAAAAGGATACTGCCCCAGTGACTGTTTTGTTCCTTTTTTCTGAGTGTATCAACAAGTTGCGCTTTGAAAACAGGCCCGATGCTGATCCTCTGAACTCTGTATCTCGCTCTGAGGATGTACAGTATGAACCACTTGGCTGTCTTTGTTCTTGCATGGGACACACTGTCACTGTCCACAGGCGTTTGATAGTGTCTGACAGCAAGCTGTGCTGGTCTGAATGTCAGCCAGATTTGGGTGAGAGGATGAACAGATGTCCCCTTTCATCACTCATCAGCCACGGCTTGATGATATCCACCTCAGGTCACATCAGCCAAATTGTGCAATAATAAAATTGACAGTACAATTGTGCCATTATAAAAACAAGGCAACAAGACTTTGTTATGATATATTGATTTATAGAGAATGTGATGGTGTGATTATAATATGAGAGAAAAAAGCACCAGCTTCAAATAACTATATGAGTCTTGTGTTATTCAGCATGGCTAATGACGATGGTTGTTATCAGGGATTATTACACAGCTCCCTGATTGGTCAGTCGTGACGTTCCAAGGAGTGTTTTTCCCCGATAACAACATTCGTCATTAGCAATGCCAGATAACTTATGGCTGCACTCTCTTCTGCTTTGCATCAGGGTCCTGATCACACTATCTGGGTTTATTCTGTGATAACAGCCAACTGGATAAACATTATCCCTTGTATAACACACCTTGGAATGTTGCAACTGACCAATCAGAATCAAGTATTCCAGAGAACCCTGTAATAATATAATATAATGTCATGTAATATAAGATATCATAATATAATATTGAATATTGAATATAATATATATTCTGTGACTACTTTTATTATTAGTCCTACAATGTAAATTAACATTTTTTTAAGGTTGTTTTGATGTTTTTACTGAAAAACAATAAATAAAACAGTGGTTAAGAAAGTTAACACCTTTTCTAAAAATGCATGTAGTCAGTAGTCTGCAACTTCAAGCAGCTGACCAAGGTATGCTGGCAAAGAAAGTGGTGCAGTCTAAACTTGAGAGCCAAAGGTTGTAGGTTCAAACATTACAGGGTGCAATGCATTAAAGGTTTCTCTTCTTATCATTGTGTTTATGAACAGGCCACTTCAGCCCAGGTTGGTTTACATATACACTATGTTTCAGTTATGATAATTGAATAATATGTTGTAATCAAAGATTGTAGCCAGTCTAGTGCCCACCCACACAAAGCTCTCACTGAGGCACAAACTAAGATCTTGATGTTGTGTGGAAACTGCAAGATCCTGTTTGTTTGGTCGCTAATTGTGGAGTAGCATTGCAACAAATGGGAGACGCATACTCAAAAACACTATGAAGAAGAAACTAATTGGTGCAGTGAGCGTGTGGATGGCAGTGAAGCGACCCAGTGACGGGTTTAATTGATTTAGTGAAGTCATCAGCTCAGTAGATCCATTGCAAGCACCTGTCACTGTCAAATACGTTGCTGCATTAACAACAAATTCAGGCATGGGATAAATTAAAGAAGCTGTTTTCTGGAGATACTGTAGAAAAAAAGCTGAGACAAACCTATGCCTTGTGTTGCATTGTCATTAAGAAAAGGCACTTAAGGAAACACTATGAGGTGAAAATGTCACACTGACAGAGATAAACAGGATAAATCCAAATTTTTACCACACTGGTCCAAATGTTTTGTCATTAGCTGTGTGATAAGAGCAGACGGTTTGTCTTGTGCTAGCTTTCCCTCTCACATAGAAACTTCCACTTGGGGCATTAAAGGAACACTCCGACTTTTTGGGACTTTAGCTTATTCACAGTATCCCCCAGAGTTAGATAAGTCCATACATACCTTTTTTATGTCTGTGCGTTCTGTAAGTGTTATTTGACGCAGCCACCGCTAGCCTAGCTTAGCACAAAGACTGGATGTAAATGGATACTGGTAGCATAGTAATCCCAATAAGTGACAAAATAATGCAAACATTTTCCTATTTACATGTTGTGATCTGTATAGTCACAGCGTGTACAAATAACAAGGCTATATGAGACAGAGACCATTTTTAATCGTATAAATACTGGGAACTATATTCTCACTAGGCGTAGGAGCACAGCTAACGTTACTTGGGCGGAGTGGCTACTTGGGCGGAGTGATTAGCGCAGCACCTGAGACGCGCCGTGGTGAGGAGAAGAGAGTTCGCTCAGAGTTGGAGTAATAGAGTCAGCAATTACTAGATAGTAGATTTATAGTGTACAATAATGGGTGTTCGCTGTATTGTAAAGAACTGCGACAATAAACAGGGGACACCAGGTATTACTATGATGTTTCATAGAATTCCATCCACAAACGCTGACCTGATGAATCGATGGCTACTTGCTCTGGAAATAGATCCAAACACACCTGTAAACACCATCACGAAGTATTTCGTTTGCTCTGAACATTTTACTGTAGACGACTATTTTGAAAAAATGCAAATTGCCACACGGACCATGAAACATGTGCTAAAGGATACAGCCATCCCATCGATAATAAAGACAGGACAAATTGGATCACCTGTTGCTGCGGTAAGTGTTCCGTTATGTTTTGAGATGACTAACATTAGCCATACTGTAACAGTGCCATGCTAATGTAATATAACCTTAGTAGTGACACTATTACGTGAATAGGGGCTCCGTGTATCCCCTTTATTGTTATTATTGTGACACACTGTATGCAATGGCTATACTACAATTTCATTGAACTATGAATGATCATTATAACAAAATCACTTACTTGGTGGACAGCTGACCATTAGGTTCACTCGGCATGGGGCGTTTCTTCCAGTTGATCTTGTCACAATGGGAAAAAAGACAACTGCCGGTTGTATTAGGGCAGAGAAATCTTCCGTGGTAGTGACGTGAGCAAATATTTTGATTGTCATCAAGCCTTGACATTGATGGCAATACCCGGTCCCATTCATTACAACAAAGGCACTCGGTTTCTGTTGGCATAGGTTGTCCACCAGTCCGTGTTCGTTCTGATTCTCCCTTCGTCTTACAGCTTCCAAAGTTTGTAACTCCTCGTCTGTGTATTCTGGCTGAAAACTATATGGTTCTGGATCTTGGTTTGATACACAGTAAAATTCCTCTGAGTCTGCCAATTCCTCAAAGTAAGCCATGATCACGAGTCACGTCTAGCTAGTTAGTCACAGACATGGGGACTTGTGACTTGGTGACTTGGACTCGAGTCGACTCGAGTCGCTATTTTTATGACTTGTGACTTGACTTGACAAAAAATAAAATACTTGAGACTTGACTCGGACTTGGAAGTTAAAGACTCGGGACTTGACTTGACTTGAGACACGATGACTTGAATGACTTGAGTGTTAATCACATTATGTTTTCAGTTTGAATATAAAATATATAAATTATTTTTTTTTTTAAATAAAAATGATAACTCAGCTGGAGCGCAGGCTGAGAATCGCGTTGTCATGACTGGACCAGGACACTATCATCAGTCATGCCCTCTCTACCTTACGCAGACCACGCCCACTTAGATCAGATATCACATCACATCAACATCTCAGCTTGAGGAGTACCGAGGGTCATCGCTTTTGTCGTCAATAATTCGCGCCTAAAAATGCGTGAAAATCGCTAGTTGCGCCGCTTTCTCCTTGTTTCCAAAGCGCTCGGACAGTTGCGCCCCTGAGGCGTCGAGCGTGTCTCACCGCGTGCGCGTCGCGACCGCGTTGCTTCCATTATGAGCGTGCATACCGGTGGCGCATACATGGTGGGATAGGCCACATCGTGCTCGGCTTGCAGACAAGACTCTCGAATCTTATATTTTGCAAGTGCAATACCTTGTAATAGACGTAATGACTTACGGATATACTCTGAGAGAGAGATTGTGTGTGTGTGTGTGTGTGTGTGAGAGAGAGAGAGAGAGAGAGAGAGAGAGAAACACACTCGTGCTTCACCTGATGAAGGAAACCCAAACTAAGTCTGACTCCAATCACAACCCCAACATTCAGAAACTAATTGACAAAAATCTGAAGTATAATTATGATGAAAAATGAAAAAATGAATTTGAGCTCCAAACCAAACTCCAGTGTTATTCGGCCCTAAACAGAACCACAAAACTGGCAAATTACTTATCACACAAGCAATTAAAAGAAAGACAAATCCTTTCAAAATATCGACTCAGTGATCATGATTTGGAAATAGAGATTGGTAGACATAAAAGATCCTGGCTACCGAGAGAAGCGAGACTGTGCAAACACTGTGAGCTGAATCAAACAGAGGATGAGAAACACTTCCTTCTTGTCTGTCCCAAATTCAGCACTACAAGAGAAACATTCTTCCCACAGTTTGAAGCTTTGAATCGTTCATTCTTGTCTCTAAATGACTCGGAGAAACTACTCTATATACTTGGAGAGAATGAGACGGCAGTCACAATAGCTGCTAAATATTTATACACCATACACACCATACGAGAGGGATAATTTATTATATTCAACTGTTTTATTTGATATTCTTAATTGTATATAATTACTATTATTAATATTAGAAATATTATCTGCTGCTGCTATTTTTATTGTATTGTATTTTATTGTAATCATATTTTATTTTGTATCTAAATGCTAAATTTGGCAATACTGTAACTCAAATGTCATGCCAATAAAGCAACTTGAACTTGAACTTGAGAGAGAGAGAGGGAGAGAGAGAGAGAGAGAGAGAGAGAGAGAGAGAGAGAGAGAGGAGAAATGTAAGTAAGTTTAATGTTGTATGTAAACTGTGTTTGAGGGGAAGTCGTGGCCTAATGGTTAGAGAGTCGGACTTGCAATCGAAGGGTTGTGAGTTCGAGTCTCGGGCCGGCAGGAATTGTGGGTGCGTGCATGTAAAGTTCTCTCTCCACCTTCAATACCATGACTTAAGTGCCCTTGAGCAAGGCATCGAACCCCCAACTGCTCCCCGGGCGCCGCAGCATAAATGGCTGCCCACTGCTCTGGGTGTGTGTTCATAGTGTGTGTGTGTGTGTGTGTGTGTGTGTGTGTGTGTGTGTTCACTGCTCTGTGTGTGTGCACTTCGGATGGGTTAAATGCAGAGCATGAATTCTGAGTATGGGTCACCATACTTGCCCGAATGTCATGTCACGTCGTTTGAGAGAGAGAGAGAGGGGGGTGTTCAGAGAGGAGTCTGTTGAATGTTTAGCTGTTATTTGTTTTATGGACTCAATGTTGAAAATGTAAAACATTTCTGTTGGCAGAAGTGAAAAATAAATAATTTTATGAAGTTACAATTTTACCATGATGTATTTTACTGAACATGAGTATTTACAATGCAAATCCAAATTATTTTAATTTACTGTTACTTATATCTTGTCTTTTAACTTTATTAAGATCAGATTCTGCAGGTAAAATTACAATAATAAGGTGACTTGACTTGGACTTGACTTGACTTACTACAGGACTTGACTTGACTTGACTTGACATAACTTGTGACTTGACTTGACTTGCCCAAGAAAAAAATACTTGGGACTTACTTGAGACTTGAAGGTTAAGACTTGAGACTTACTTGAGACTTGCACATGTGTGACTTGGTCCCATCTCTGGTTAGTCACGTTTGTTTTGTTTACTGTCTCGTCTGCTGCGCTAATCACTCCACCCAAGTAGCCACTCCGCCCAAGTAACGTTAGCTGTGCTCCTACGCCTAGTGAGAATATAGTTCCCAGTATTTATACGATTAAAAATGCTCTCTGTCTCATATAGCCTTGTTATTTGTACACGCTGTGACTATACAGATCACAACATGTTAATAGGAAAATGTTTGCATTATTTTGTCACTTATTGGGATTACTATGCTACCAGTATCCATTTACATCCAGTCTTTGTGCTAAGCTAGGCTAGCGGTGGGTGCGTCAAATAACACTTACAGAACGCACAGAAATGAAAAAGGTATGTATGGACTTATCTAACTCTGGGGGATACTGTGAATAAGCTAAAGTCCCAAAAAGTCGGAGTGTTCCTTTAAGAGGAAATGTCATATTGACTGTGGCATTTCTTCCCTCCGATTCCATTATTAATACTGAGCAGTGCAGGTGAATGTGTGCGCTATCGTCAGATAAGAGTATTGGGTGTTAAGAGTTTTTAGATTGAGACTGATACAATGTGTTATAAAAAAAAAGGATTAACTTTCTTGGCAATATTGGATGCAATATTGTTTAAACTAGCCTAATGCTTTCCAATAATGCCAAAAGATTGTTCTAGCTCTGTGCGAAATGACATTTTCACTTATGTGTCCTTGGTACACACAAAACATTTCCACTATAATATGACATATTCACTGCAATATGACAAATGTTGTGGAAACGTAACTCTATTATATGTAGCGTAGTATTTTGTATCTTAAAGTACAAATGTCAACAAGAAGAACAAAAGTGCATTTTATCATTCCTCCACAAATAATGTGAGCAACTCTCCCTGCCAAATTGTTAGTGATGCTGTTGCTTTAACATTATTTGTGCCAGCCATCCCAAGCGTCTGCCGTCAAAGTGGCTCCCTCGCCGGGTGCCGCATAAAATTATATGCTTGAAAATCCCAGAGCATTTGTACCGTATGTCTCCTCATTACTAATTCATCCGCTCTCTGTGTAACTGTCACTGTTATTTGTCTGACAGGGATGCAAAATGATTTATTGAAGACATATTTGATGAATTCCACAATGAAATAGGATAATAATGATACTAGATACCAAAACAACACAACTTGGGAAAAGCCAAATGTTGGATATACAGGCCTGCAAAGTGATACAAATGATATGTGTGTCCATCATGGTGACAGTTAACCAGCTATATGGAGACGTTTTCACTTCATACACAGTGACACTCAAAAGTTTTTGCATGTTTCAAATTCCAGTAATTATCCATCCTGAACAGGGCAGCCATTTCCTCATACTGTATGTTCAGCTGAACAAACTAGAACTATTCAACTATTTACTGTCTATTTAAATATCTGCAAATATTACAGAATTAACTAAATCTAAAGGTTGTATTGGGATGCTAAGGTTGGATTTAATTCCACTGGGTTTTATAATGTTTTGGACTATTTATCTAGGTTTTGAATTATAGCAATTGTTGAAATTCTTTAAACTTTAAACTCATACCGTACATTTAGGAATTCCAAATTATGTCATTTTATAATTCGTTATTCTTTAATATTTCTTTAACATTTTGATGCAATTAAATTAAATTATGCTTTAAAACACATCAGTGAGTAAACCAAATGCAGCAGTGACAGTGTGGGAAGTCTTAGCATAGTGGTTAGAGAGTCTTGGGCTGGCCATGACTTAGGTACTTTTGAGCAAGGCACTGAACGCCAAACGGCTTCCTGGGCACCGCAGCATAAATGGCTGCCCACTGCTCTGGGTGTGTGTTCACTGCTGTGTGTGTGCACTTTGGATTGGTTAAATGCAGAGCACGAATTCTGAGTATGGGTCACCATACTTGGCTGAATGTCACGTCATGTCAACTGTGACAAACCTGACACTTTTTGTATGGGACTGACAGGACTGACACTTTGACCACACACACAGCAGAAATGCTGACCATGATTCATGATGACCTTATTATAGAGTGTCCTTGATGCATTTGAAAAAGTTTGGAAAATGTTTTGTCACCAAAGATATTCTTGTTTAGTCTGTGCTCAAACTAAGCCACCTGGTCTGTACTTAAAAACAACAAATAAAAATCAAACATAATTACTTTCACACCCATTCATCAATATTTCCATTATGAAGCTGTCAAGAAAGACAAGTGCTGAAGTTTTAATTTTTCATAAAATCTTTTGTTTATTTTTTACAGTCAAACACTGTTTAAAAGCAAGTACATAAACTAATACCACTGCCATTGAAAAGCACAACAATACCGTCCTGTCAGAGTGAATAACACTGCTGTAAGTGACAGCACAATACTTTTAAAATGCAAACAGCTCTTGCAAGTCAGAATAAGAATTATTCATCTGTGACTAACTGATGGTTTTTAATACTGTATGTTGTACTATAGGCCTCAAAACAGCCTTAATTTTACTCCTACTAATTTAGTGCACAACAACTACCATGAGAAAACAAAAAGTGACCAAAGATGGTAGTAATTCATTAGCACAAACACATTTCTGTGTTCATGTTTGATGGCTGAGAGAAGCTCGGACAGTGTACATGTTCTGTGAATTCAACTAGTGAACCCTCATTATTCAGTTTTAAGGCCAAATTTGCAAGTGCAAGCTATTAGTTTAACACACTGTTCCCCAACCTAATATATTGGCAGAATGTGAAAAATAACTTCACTAGTTCATTATATAAAACTCTGTGCTATTCCTGCTGAGTTTTTGTATAGTTAATGTACAATATGATCCAAAACACCATAGCCACATTCATTTTTTATATGTAAATAAAGATTATTAGAGTTTGTTTTAAAGGGGTCATCGGATGCAAAATTCACTTTTGGTGTTGTTTGAACATAAATTGTGTGTTGGAAGTGTGTGTACACATCCACCCTATAATGATAAAAATCCATCCAAAATCCCCATTCTCAAATCAGGCTGTTCTGAGATTCCTGTCAGAATGATGTAGATCTGCACAGGCCACTCCCATGGTAGTTGATTGGCACCTACCCCACAGAAGAGAGAGGCGGGGTCAGCAGAGCTCATTAGCATTTAAAGCAACATGGACAAGAATTGCTTGCAAAAAAACAGAGCTCTTTTTGACAGGGTAAAAGATGTGTTTTTAACACTACCACTGAGAAATTTTAACCAAAGTATGTTATAGAGTTTTCATTAAGACCCTTAAGAATCATATCAACTTATATCAAATGGGCATCCGATGACCCCTTTAAAAAATAGCTTCAAAATGTCATGTAAAATTCAATGTTTTATATGTCACTTCTTTCTCGTTTTTTTTTTATTTGCTGCCAACTGAGTAACTGTGTGAAAACTGTATTAAATCCTACAAAAGTCTTTTTCAATGTAGCACTTAAATAGCAAGCAATAAAGGCTACAAATAATGTTTACAGATATTTTCTCACCCTGCAAACAGTGTAAATCAACTGCTATTGTGATTCATGCAAATGCATTCATTTACACGTACAAGGAGAGAAGAAGAGAAAGGAAGAAGGATTAAAAAAGAAGGAAGAATCTGAATTAACATGTGCACAAATATGAGTGTAATGCAAATTTGTCTTTTGGAAAGGCCTGCTAGCTCCTTGAAGTGAGTTGTCACGGTAACGCCCCTGGATGTTTCCTGGAGCTCCGAAGCTGATAAGTATCTTATCCTTCCCATCCTCCCCTGAGAGGAACATCCCTAAATGTTTAAAAGCTTCCATTCTTCTGGGAAGACTTTCCAGTAGATGTTGCGGGAAAGAAATATATGATTCTTAGTCTGAACTTAATTCAATTGTGGTTCCATGGTTAATGTAATTTCCTTTTAGAAGCAGGAAACAGTATGTGTAGGATATGTTCAGATATTCTCAAATAATGGTAACCCTCAAAACTGCATCATGACAGAACTTTTCTTAATTTCTACAAACCAGATTATTAAACAGAAACATTCACTCTCTTTCAGAACCATGCAAAGCATGTTAGAAACTGGAAATGCCCTTCCCAGTTCAGTAACGCTATGTTATGTTTTAAGTTATTAAATGGAGGGGTGGGCATCAGATGGTAAGAAAGCAGAGTAGAATGTAAAGTACATTTCCTAACAGTATCAAATAAGTTCCTGCAAGTTAAATTGAGAGAGTTTTGTTAGTGAGCATGGAAATATTTCTTTAACTCCCTCACAGTTTGCATCATAGCAGGCAGACAGAACAAAGGCATGTCGATGCACTAACACTATGTATATCTGACTGATACTTTCTGTCGTTGATCCACACAGGTTTTGTTTTGTGTGATTTTTTTTTTTTACTTTACCAGCAAGCTTTGTCTCAGGGGATGCTAGACTGTCTTTGCAAAAGATTTAAGAAATTGGTGAGCAGAACAGGTTGCATGAGTGTTTGGTGGCAAAATGAAGGAGCTGAAACGTAGCTGGTAATAAAAAGTGAGACTTTACTGGCAGAGAGGAAGATGCAAAAGGAAACAGAGAAGAAAGATGAGTGATAACGACCTGTGATAATGTGTAGATGTTGGTGTGAAGAGGAGTGTGTGAAAGAGAGAAAGAGAGCTTTTTTTTAGACATTCTGTAAATATGCTGTGGAGACAGCAGAACATTATGCAATAGACCAGATTTAGCATATATTACTGCTCTGTGCTCTTGAATTTTCAGTTATAAATCAAAGGTTTCTCTATGTCCATTTAGTCACAAACATTTTGGTTGCTCATTTATTTAAACAAAGAATATATTAATACATCAAATGTTGTGATGAACTGCAATTATCTGTGAATTCTATTGCGGATCTGCCTAGAGGAAATCAAGCAAATATGACAGAGTGGAATGTAGAGTGAAAAGAGAATAGATGAGAAAGAAATATATGGGTGAAATCATAGGCAGAGAGAGAAAATGAAGGAAGCCAGGCAGTATGTGAGTGAAAAACTGAAAAGGGATCAAGGCCTTGAGAAAAGATGAGAGAGAATGAGCTTTGATTTCTCGCTTGTGTGCATGTGCTGTCTTTGGAGACGGAGATGAACAGAGTACAGTGCCAAGAGAGATAGGTGACTTTCTCTGAATACTACCTCCCTACATCTCTTTGTATCTGCATTTCTGCATCTTTTTTACATTAAAAGATGGGAATTTGCTTTGATTAAAGTTAAATAGAGTTTGTCACTGGGTTCATAAGCTTATTGGGTACTTGACTGGGTGAAATTCAGTATAATATAATAGAGAGATGTCCATTAAAATGACCATTATCTCAATGGTATAGTGACACACTGTTGCATAACCAGTGAAAAGAAAGAAAACAGAGCTAGGGAGACCAAAAAAAAAAAAAAAAAACACAAATTGTGGAAACCACCTTAGAAAAACAAGAAAAATGTATCCCATGATTTAATTTAAAAACTAGCCACATTGTAATATATAGTCACACTCAAAATATTGTGAGATATAAAGTCACAAAATGAGAAACAGTGTTGCAGTTGCAGAATATATAGCCACATTAGAGATATAAAGTTTGAATATATTCAATAACCATTCAACAGGTTTATGCGCTAAACAAACTACAGTGAAGCAGAATTTACAGAAGTTCAGTTAAAAATCACCCCCACACCTAAAAATCAATGGAGTCAAATTGCAATGTTCCTCAAGAAAAGCAGACCTTCTAATCTGCTCAAGCTCACAATTAACAATGTATTCAGAAAGTATTCAGACCCCCTTCACTTTTTGAATTTTATGTTGCAACCTGATACTACAATTGTTTCAATTTTTTTTTTTTTCAGCTTAATCTACACTCAGTACCCCATAATGACAAAGTGTAAACAGAATTTTAGAAATCTCAGTAAATGTAATAAAAAGAAAAATATTGAAATCACATTTGAAAATCAGCTCAGGCACCTCCCATTTCTCTTGATTGTTGCTGAGATGTTTCTACACATTGTTTGGAGTCCACCTGTGGGAAGATAAACTGATTGAGTCAGAATGACCAACGGGTTCTTGGTCACCTCTCTCGGATGACCAGCTTTTGGAAGAGTCCCATTTAAGAATTATGGAGGCCACTGTGCTCTTGGGGACCTTCAGCATAGTATAATATTCCTTTTTTAAACCTTCGCCAGATCAGATCTGTGCCTTGCAACAATCCTGACTCTGAGCACTGCAGGCAACTCTTTGGTTTATTTTTGCTCTGATATGCATTGTCAGCTGTAAGGCCTTTTATAGAGGTGTGTGTCTTTCCAAATCATATCCAATCAATTTATTTTTCCACAGGTGGATTCCAATCAATGTGTAGAAACATCTCAGCAATGATTAAGAGAAATGACAGGAGTCTGAGCTAAATGTTAATTATTGTTGCAGAGGGTCTGAATACTGAATCTGTATTTTTCTCTTAAATAAATTTACAGACAGAATTATTATTAATTATTATTATTATTATTATTTCTAAAATTATATTTTCACTTTGTCATTATGGGGTACTGAGTGTAGATTAAGGAGAAAAAATGAATTAAAACAATTGTAGCATCAGGCTGCAACATAACAAAATTGAGAAAAGTGAATGGGGTCAGAATACTTTCCGAATGCACTGTATATGGTGAAGTGAAGACATCTTTTCCCCCCACAAGAAAAACAAGAACACATCCTCAGAGGACAGTGTAACTGATGTGTGACTGAAGCTCTAATGCAGTGTGAGTCAAGGATGACGAATCCTGAGCCCATGAAAATGGATAGAGTGAAGGGATAGTTTGCATTCACTCACTGTTTATAAAATTAAATAAAATAAAATTAGTAAAACGACTGAATGGCTGGCTGAAGTTTGTTCAGATTTCCAGTCACCACAATTACCAAACCAAGCCATTGTTCGTCTGTATGCAAACACTTTACCATTATTGATGAAAATTGGGGACACAGATAAATTCTTCAAAGATCCTCTAAATTACTAGCACTGTAACGAGGAGTCAGGGACATTCGGATCCATGTGCAATGTTTATTAAGAACTCGTAGTGATAACAGGTAGGGTTCAGACAACAGCGTCAGCGATATCAGAGACAATCAAAGACAGGGTCGATTACCAGGCTTGAATCGGGGCAGGCGGCAGACAGTAGACAAGTCGTGGGCAAAGCAAAGGGTCAGTAAGGCAGGTGGCAGATAATTGTCAGGATCAGAACAGTTCAAGGTAATACACGGGAAGGCAGGCAGGGATAAACGCTCAGAAATGTCAGAAAGGCAAAACAAGACTTCGCACTGTGTGTGTGTTTGGCTTCAGCTTAAATAGGGCGTGGAATGAGAAACACCTGGTGGTGATTAGTCCGAGGTACGGGGCCGCTGGGTAATGTAGTCCATAAGAATGTCAGTATTCCGGTGAAGGTGCCCTCCGGTGGCTGTCGGAGAAAGCCACAGAGGCCTGAGTCGTAACAGAGACCCCCCCCCCCACCTGGGAGCGGCTCCCGAAGTGAGCACGAACTCTGCGTCGAGGTCTTCCACAGGGTCTGGGAGCGGGTCGGTCGGGGTGGTCTCGATGGTATTCTGTGGTGAGGTTGGGGTCCAAGATGTCCTGAGAGTTAACCCACGAACGTTCCTCTGGGCCATATCCCTCCCAGTCGATGAGGTATTGTAGGACCCTGCCTCGGCGCCGTGAGTCGAGTATAGCTCGCACCTGATAGGCCTCCTCGCCATCAATGGTTATGGGAGGGGTACTCTCCTCAGCGGCCTCCTCCTGGTCCCTCTCTCCTCCAGGACCACCAGCGGGCTTAAGCAGGGAGACATGAAAGGTGGGTGAGATACAGTAACTGGCAGGTAATGCTAAACGAAACCTGGCCGTTGGACTCCGGGTGATATCCAGAGGTCAGGCTGACGTTGATGTTGAGTTGCTGGCAGATGGTTTTCCATACCCGGGAAGTAAACTGTGGACCTCGGTCTGAAACTATGTCCTCTGGAAGACCGTAGAACCTGAAGACATTCTGGAGAAGGGCTTCCACTGTCTCAAAGGCGGTGGGCAGTTTGGGAAGAGGAACCAGATGGCAGGATTTGGAATTTGCTTTGATTAAAGTTAAATAGAGTTTGTCACTGGGTTCATAATCTTATTGGGTACTTGGTGATCAAAGGATAGTTCCAATGCCCGTGGTGGATGCGTCCACCTCTACCGTGAACTCCAGCTCCGGATTAGGATGATGCAAGACGGGAGTGGTCGAGAATCGTGAAGATGTCTACGTGAGACGTTGGCTCTTTCCCTGTAACAGAGAGGTGAGAGGTGCAGATACCACACTGAAATTTCTGATAAAGCGTCGATAGAAGTTTGCAAACCATAGGAAGCGTTGGAGCTCCTTGATTGTGGATGGTCTAGGCCAATCTAACACCGCCTCTACCTTCTTCTCATCCATGGCTACTCCCTCTGCACTGATAATGTACCCCAGGAAGGACATTTGCGTCTGGTGAAACTCACATTTCTTTAGCTTGGCATAGAGTTGATGCTGAATGAGTCTCTGCAAGACCGCTCTGACCTGTTTGACATGGGCTTACATGGATTCGGAGTATATCAAGGTGTCGTCGATGAAGACGATCACACATTGGTTAAGCATATCCCGGAAGACATCGTTAATGAAGGCCTGGAACACAGAAGGACTGTTGGCAAGCCCGAACGGCATAACCCAGTACTCGTAGTGCCCGGATGTTGTAGAGAAGGCCGTCTTCCACTCATCCCCCTTGCGAATGCGAATCAGGTTGTAGGCACTGCGTAGATCTAGTTTAGTGAAGTACCGGGCATTGCGAAGCTGCTACAGGGCTGACAGAACCAGAGGTAGCGGATAACAAAACCTCACACTGATCTCGTTGAGTGCCTGATAATCGATACAAGGCCGAAGACCTCCATCCTTCTTTTTGACGAAGAAGAACCCCGCTAAAGCTGATGACTTGGATGGCGTAATGAAGCCCATGGCCAACTCCTCCTCTATATACTCCTTCATGGCTGCTGACTCGGGTTGCGAGAGAGGAAAGATTCTGCCCTTGGGAGGAGTGGAACCTGGGATGAGGTCAATGGCACAGACAACGGGTCGATGAGGTGGAAGCTTGGAAGCCTTGGTTTTGCTGAAGGCTTCAACTAAGTCCTGATATTCGATCGGCGGGCCTGATATGTCAGAAGGGTTGCGCTCCTCCTCCTGGGGATGAGTGGATGCA
The DNA here is from genome assembly GCF_963082965.1 of Carassius carassius. Classification (NCBI taxonomy): domain Eukaryota; kingdom Metazoa; phylum Chordata; class Actinopteri; order Cypriniformes; family Cyprinidae; genus Carassius; species Carassius carassius. Next base: position 14,784,569 of record NC_081765.1, read on the forward strand.
GACGTGTGAGGAGGCAGTGGCCTTGAAAGGATTGAGACCATTGAACGATTTCCTGGGTTGACCATGATATGTGTGGATTATGTCTTTCCAGCCAGGGTAGTCCTAGAATGATGGGATTCCGAGGTGAGTCAATGGCAAACAGTCGAATCGCACTGTGTGTGTGTTTGGCAACAGCTTAAATAGGGCGTGGAATGAGAAACACCTGGTGGTGATAAGTCCGAGGTACGGGGCCGCTGGGTAATGTAGTCCATATGAATGTCAGTATTACGCTGAAGGTGCCCTCCGGTGGCTGTCGGAGAGAGCCACAGAGGCCTGAGTCTTAACAAGCACCATGGGATGCAAATCTCTTACACAGAGAGTCTATACTGAAAGATACAGCTCTGCTTTTTGTAGATGTGTGATTATGTGTACTACTACATAGAGAAGGTGGAATCCATCCACATGCTGAAATCAACACAATCACAGCTTATGACCCATGGTGAGATGTTTTCAGTCCTGTTCACAGTGTTCCATTAACTCGATACAGCTCATTACACTTCCTAGTGCTTTAAAAAACAGCGGACCGGAGATGTTATTAGAATGATAAAGCCTAATCAGACATAAGATGGGTAGCTGACAGGGCTTAGCCTAGTTTAAGGTTATAGAGACATAACATAAACATTCTAGTTGCCATAGTTCTTACCCTCTTGACTCCAGGGCTCCCTTTTGTCCAAGACAATGGTTGAGGGCCCTACTATCATCTGAAAGTGATCCCAATGTTTTAGAATATGATTTAAAAAACAGTTCACTTAAAGAGAACACATGGTTTATTTTTGCATATTTCACTCCACCAAGCTTTTGGTGGGTCTCAAGCTTGATTAATCTTCTCTAGGTGGGTCCTGGCATTAAACAGTTTGGAAACCCCTGCCCTTCTCTTGCCAATACTTATTTAAATGATCATGGACCACATCCCTACTTCCAGCATAAAAACAGGCCCTAGAGTAACAGCTGCCGCTAGCCTTTTACAATACGGCCTAATGCACAGGAACCCTTAACTTATGCTCTTATAATAGCCCTATATATAATAGTCTTTCCTGAATCTTTGCCAGAATCTATGGCTCTGTTTTCCCCTCCGATCTCCACAGACTCTCTCTACAGCCTTTAACCTCACAAATTATTCACAAGCATCCACTCTTCCATTCAAAGGCCTCAAAGAAAGACATAGGGTTTACATTAGCCCACCACTTAGAGACAGCAAAAAGAAGCCAGCGATTCCACAGTGCTGACCCCCTGTAAATGGCAGTATAGAATAAACATAGTATTTATTAACGGACCTTGCAACCTCTACATGACATTGCTGTGTTTAAAAAAATACTGTTTCTGTAAGCAACAGATGCTGACTTGTGATGTATAGTTAAAGATGCATCACAAAATCTGATTTTAAATGCAATTTTAAAACGTGTCAGTTATGATTTATTATCTTTGCTAAATGTGATGCTGTTCAATTGCTGCAGGATCCAACAATATGTCAAAACTGTCTGACGTGGTGTGGTTAATTTACATCTGACATTAAGCTTCATTCTCATACTCTGTGCTTCTATTTACAGGTGAAGTTTGATGAGATTGACTGTTGAGTTGCTAGTATTTTTAATGAACACATCAATTAAAATTCTAACCCGCACCCACTCATAATTAATACAACAACAAGAAATCTACTACAGAGAAAAGATACATATGTTACAGCAATAGCTATGAACAACTAAGAAAATCAAGCTAATGACAGGCAATCTCACATGCCATGCTTTCTTTATTAAACTGTGCATTTTAAAGCGAGAGGTTTCTAAATCATAAATGTTTTGTAATAGGTTAATCATCATGACAATACACAGGGTCCTTTTATTGAGGTTCACTCCTGAAAACATTCTCATTCAGTCTCATTGCTTTATTTGTTGGTAGTTGAGCCCCGTCCTCACTGTCTCTGACCTTTGATATCTCTGGCCATAATAGCATTGGACTAGAGGCAGGCTGGAGTAAAAGCATGGGACTGAATTCTCTTTGATGATGAAGTGTTGATTCTTCGTTCTCAGAGCACAGTGAATATCTGACACACAATCTGGGGTAGAATGAATGGCTCTCAGATGGGCTGTGAATTTGTCTATGAAAGATGAAAATGAAATATAGTTAAGCCTATGCCATGTATACTATTTTATCTGAAAGCAGCTTTAGCTGCAGAGATTCAAAGTGGTGATGAAGTAATATCTGCTCCACTGGCGTCACCAAAGAGAACCACTAAAATGATAACTGTTTTCAAAGACCCCTGTTTAGCCCCGCCCCAAACTCAGCCGGTTGAGTCAATGTTGTCAGATATTTTTTGGACATGTACTATTAGTTCTAGCATAATATTATGGGAAGTACCTTGGAATAAAGTGTAAATTTCAGTACCATGATATAAAGTATCAAAGAATGGTTTTAACATCTTTTTGTGAATGGCTTAAACAGGCTGTTTGGTGCCACAAGTGGTGTAGAAATTACACACTTCACCTTTAAATCTAAAGTGTGTATAGAATGCAACAGTTCACTTTCTCCACAAGGGGAATAAAAGTTAAAGACAGACCTATTGTGAGTGTGCATTATTTCAACTTTTTTTTTTTTTTTTAAATAATGTTTTTTTAACCTGTTGGACAACTACATTACCCATGATTCCACTAATCAGAGAATCGAAGCAAGTGTAACTGCTCCAAAAGATCTCTTCAGTGCCTGCCCATGAAGCACTGTGAATAACATGATTTTCTTACACTTCCAAACTGCTTATTCATATTTATGCACGTATTAAAATGAATACAAAAATATAAATATACACAATCAACATTTTTAAATCAATAGTTTTTTTTTTTTTTTTTTACTCTCCCTGTTTTCCATAGGTCAAACAAACAAATAGTTCTGTCCCAATCCAACAGCATTTTTGAGATTGTTGAGACCTGGGATACTCAAACATCTACATTTCTGAATTGTAAGCTGGCATAGGAAAAGCATTTTAAAAAATTAACTAAATTACTGCTCCTTTAAATATTACATAAACATAATTCAGTCTCATTGCTTCTGTATTGTGAATTCAAATAATATATCAAATAATATGCACTTCTCTAAGTTCACAGCCTCCAATAATAGACAGACTGTTAATTAAGACGGTAGAAAGCGCAAACAGAATCAGGAGGTTTTCCTTTCAGCCTGTGTCGCACCCAGACCCAGATGGGCTTTCATTTATTTATGCCAGAGTCAGTTTCAATTTTATTCATCTCAATCCCTTCTGTCTTCAACAAAGGTGGATTAAAAGAGAAATTGCTCCCTGTGGTAAACGACAGACACACAAAGAAAAGCAACAGTTCCCTGGGCATACACATTTCTTTCCCTCTTAAGCTTGCCAAGAAAATAATGGATCATTCACAAGGACAAAGAAAATAAATAAATAAACCAAATACAGTACCTCACTTAAATGGCATACAAAGGCAGTGTTTTCATTCATTGCACAGATATGAGCATTGTGATATTTTTACTCGAACACTAAAGCTAATTTGCTTGCGCTAAATGTATATAGTGATGTTAAAACAGCTGTGTAGGCCATCAGGCCAACAGTCTCTCTTGTTAAAGGTGATGCTAATGAGGCTTGTAGAGAGGATGTGTGTAATGTAAAGGTGCTGGGGGTCACCTGGCACTTTACCAACGCTCCATCAGCATCTTCAGTGATCAAACACACAATAACATGTTTCTGAATTTGCACTGCTCACCCACATGAAACTGTGTTGAGCCTGTATGTTTGTTAACACAGTAAAAAAAGAAAAGAAAAAAAAATCACAAAACATACAAACAAACATCATTCCATATGGCTATTCTATAGCTATCCTTACTTTTAACCACTTTTGAACTGTATGTTGTGTATTGTATTGATCTGTGTACTACTGAATTCACACTACAGTAGTGTATGAATTGTTCGTTCTACAGCACCCTGAAGCCTTATATAAGGGTCTTCTTAGCTTCGACTTCATTGTGCATTTTTAATTTTGTTTTCTTTTGCTTACAGACTCAGTGAGGTAAGTCATATGCTCAGGGGCTTGTTTAGAGTTTTGGGGGGCCCTAAGCAAGAGGTTCTGGGGGTTCGGGGCGGGTTGACCCTTTTGCAGAAATATGTTCTAGGTGCAGGGGGTTGGCAAAGTTAGCAGAGTCCTGCCTAAAAACACATAAGCATTACAAATAAATGAACACAAATTATTCAGATTCTTCTACTTTTAATCTTTTTATTGATTTGTAAATTTAATTTAACAGATTACACACACATAAATTGATTCTTAAAAGGTGTCTTTATTAACGTTTGACAGTGTTGATGTTGCAGTTACAATATTTTGACCAGAAGGTTTTGCCAGAGTGTGGACTTGCACTCCGAAACTTGGGAAGAAGAAAAATCTCTACTTGCAGCATTGAAAAAAAAAAAAAAAAAAAACATTTTATAGAAAATTATTATGAGTACAGTCTTTATCTCTATATATTTATTTGAAATTAGTACCAAACTGTTGAATGCACTTTTATAAACTGTAAGAAAATAAAGGGAAAACATTCACTCGCCTTTGCCTCTGAGTTTATCTCTGTATCTCTTTTTCTCTCCATAAATATGAAACACATGGCTCTTAAATCAGATTCAAGTCATCAGAAAGGCCATTAGGAGGATATGGAGATTAGCCATGTGAAAATGCATATAGGGCTCTTTCACAATGAAATGGATGACTGAATGACCATTTTCAATCTATGAAATTGCAATTTCAGCTGAGAGAGAAGAACTTATCAAAATGTCAGATGAGATGTATTTAGAGTTGTGGGAGGTGATATAGAAAATTCAGGAAAGAGCTCTGAGGGAATAGGCCTAAACAAAGAGGAGGCAGATGATTGAGGAAAATGCATGATTATTCACTGGTTGTGAAGATGGGAAGGATTTTTTCTTGTTGCAGTTTTCTGGCAAGTCACAAACTGAGGAAAATGTATGGGCTTCTGGATGCTATGACCACCAGTTGTCAACACGTGTTTACTGTTTGTAAAGCCATAATGTGTTTTAATCTCTTTTAATTTCCTGAAATGCCAAAAACACAGAGGTTAGATGCTTTGACTTCTTTCCTTTTATGCATGTGGGTGGGCGCCCCTCAAGCATAAATACTGTGGGTTCATCACTGCTGAAGGTGTGAGAGAACCTAAAGTTGAGGGTGTGCCTGATATGCATTGTTAAGAAATAATTTGGACGTCTTGAAAGTTTATTTTTATTTTAGATTCTTTTGCACCCTGAGGTTCCAGATTTTCATATAGTTGTATCTCTGCCAAATATTGTATGATCCTAACAAACCATACATAAATGGAACGCTTATTTATTCAGCTTTCAGAATGGTGTATAAATCTCGAATTTGAAAAAGTGATACTTATTAAGACTAGTTTTGTGGTCCAGGGTGACAAATGTGAATGTGGGAGACAAGAAATGCAACATGTGAATTTCACTGCATTCTAAAGTTCAAGTTTGAATTTATTTGAAGATATGTGAACAATAAAATCAATCTGGCTTCCAAGCTGAATTAATAGAAAGCAAATTTTCAATTTCTAGGACTGGAGTGTTGAAGTAAAGTGAAGTTGGTTACATATTTTTACATTTTGGATGCATTATATAAAGAATTTAGTTTTAGTTTTAATAAGATGCTGGAGAGTGTGAAGTCATTTTACGACCAATGCAGTGTCCATAGAACTTTTGTGTGCGCAAGGTCTAGTGTCATACTTACACTATTTGATCAAAATTTTGATATTGTCATCATGTTGAAAAGTTTTTGTTGTTTTGTCCTTTAAAAACTTTGTGAAATATTTTGCCTGGCAAGTGAGCTTGTGCTATATTTCTTTAAGAATAGAATCTCGCTTGGTCATGCTATCATAATTTAGTGACATTATGGTATGGCTTAGGGGCATAAAATGAATTATTTTGCATAGAACAGAAAAAGTTTAACAAGAGGCTTTAACATAAATTACTGAAAGTTGGAATGTGAATAAAAAGGTTTGCCTGGTTACAAAGAAAAGCCAAGGGAATTGACCATGTTGGCAGGAGCTGTGGCCTGGGGAAAGAAGCTGGGCAGGTGTCGATTTGTCCTAGTTTTCAGGGAATATCTGTTCTCGGTTGTGAGGGGAGACAGAGACAGAGAAAAAGAAAATGGCTATGGTAGGATGGGTTGACTATATGATTTCCCCTACCTTCATTTTCGTCCTGCTGTAGATGCTTATGTCTGTGAGTGAGGAGAGCTGGCAACCAATTATTTCCTCTTAGAATGCAATGATGCAGATCCGAACCAGACAAACATAGAGGTTGAGAGGACGTTTTTAATCACAGCTGTGTAGAACTTGACCAGCAGCCCACATTTCCGTTTCTGTCTCAGAAAATTAAAAAGAAAGCTTTTAAGACGACTTCAATCTTATCAGAGGTTCAAGACGGCCTTGAAAATATAACTGAAGGAAAAACAGTAAATTACATTCTTTCACACAAGAACATGATATTAATTTCAGTAAGATAAAGTATACATGAAACTAGACTAATAAAAACATGTACCTATGCAATGGCTTATTTGTCACTAGCAGCACTCTAAAAGGGATATCTTTGTACTTTATTTGCTTTATTTGAGAGGGATTCACGGGACAAGCAAATGGTTTCCTCAAAACAAGCTGGCTATATACAAGATGATATAAATACAACACCAACATAAGGGGTTTAAAAGCTTTGTTTTTATCATTCTGGCCATATTCCATGAGTGAAAGTGTCTAATAATAGGAGTGTTACCAAGTAATGTGATCTTGACATGGCGGCCCTCATGAGGCAACACCTCCATATAAAATAAAATGCCTTTTATTAACCTAATGATATGACAGGAGTCTGGATGACAGATTTTACATTTTAGGGTCGACTAACCCTTTAAGAGGACAAATGCCTCCCCCTAGTGTTCAAAAAGGCAGGTTCTGGATCCCACAAATTCTGAGTATTTGTCAATCTCTCCATTACTTCTAGAAACAAATGAATAAAACTGGATGACTGGCAACTGGATGACACATTTTCAGTAAAAGAATCTGCATCAGCAGTAGATAGTAAAAAGCTGATTGGTGTCCTCTGAATCATATATGATCTGAGATTATTCATTATGCAGAGGGTAACAGAAGAGCGTTCCTTTGATGAACTGATCCCCACTGACCTTCTCCCAGGCACAATTGTTGACTTACAGTTTTTTGAAAGGGCTGAAACTGAAATGTCAAGCATAAAAAGACATTATTTGTCCTCTTATGGATAGTAGTAAGCACCGCTGTTCTTTGAATCTTGTCTTTATCTGGTTTTCAGTGGGAACTGAACAAGCTGAAATATTTATCAGTTAGTAAAATATATATATAGTGATTTGTACTTTTTTTTATTCTATGTTTCTTGTTCGTTTTTATTATTAACCCATGTTTTTACACCTACTGTACTCTATAATTCACCTTTTCAGAAAAGTCTTAAAACCAAATATAACGTAATTCATTAAAAATTTTATAAAATCATGATATACATAATTGGTTCCACAACAATAAATCCCACAAACAATCACATTTTTCCACCTATATTTTAACGAACTTATTTATTCTTCACCTATATTACTAAAAAGAGACTGAACTGACTGATCCCAATTAGTTGTGTTTCAACAGTATAATGTGCCCGATAAACTCACATTTCAAGCTTTTAAATGAACAATATTATTGTCAAGAGAGGGGGAAGTGAACCATAAAGTTTACAAATAATGAATATTCATATTTATTGCTTCATAATCTAAGAGATTGTTTTAAATAGATCATTTTATTAACAGACTCAATTATAGAGGACACTTGCCTCACTAATTCAACTCAACAAATTTATTCCAGCACAGTTTTATACTTCAATCCAGCTCAGTTTAATAGCATACTTTAATAGCATCAAAAATGTAAACATTTCTACAAATCTTTTTTAAAGAAGAAGAAGAATGTCATACTATTTGGCCTTTTGTAGTTCTTTTACTATGTGAGCTGCTCATACATTGTGCAAAACAAAACAACAACAAAAAAAATGGGTTCATACTTAATTGAAATATTATTTTTCAAAAGAAAAAAAAAATCTTACAGACCACACATTTTTGAACAATTATCTTCATACACTAACCTCCTTAGCACCTCAGTATTTTATTTGGAGTTCTATTGAACCACTCACTATTTATATAGCATTTGTGCTATTGAATGCAATATTCTAACAGTATCTATCTCAGTATTAAACAGAAAATAAACCACAATAAATAAGATTGCATTAGAATATGTAAATAATGTGAAAAAAAGTGGTACACTATTCCTTTGGCAAGATGCAGATACTGTAGCAGGCAGAAAGTTTACATTGCCTATGCCAGCTCTGTTAAATGTAGGGTTGGGTCTGATATTTTGTGCCACATGTCTTTTTCAGGGTTCCCTAACTGTTGATACTGAACATGTCGAGTCATGTCCGTGTGTGGATTTTGAATGTTCCTCAGTGAATGCTCGCTGACATGCTTGGCTCTCTCCACGGCTTTTTCATGTAGTTTGTCCTCCAGAATGGCTGAAGTCTCCCGCTCCACATAAACCTCATAGAGTGATTTATAATACGGCTTCCATCGGGTCATGAGTGAGGAGCTTATTGTCAACAAAAACGAAAGGCCAAGAATAAGAATTAGGCCAATTACCTAAAGAATGAATAAATAAATAAATAGCATAGGTCAATGCATGAGATGTTTAGTATAAAATGAAGACAAAAGTAAAAAATAATGTTACAACAATACACCATTCCACCAGCATCATTTCAGAATCAGCAGAGAAATAATTCATAACGTGATCCTTTTCATTCATTTTACAATGTCATTTTTTATATAATATCATGGCGAACAGATCCAATCAAATGGATGTATATATGTTTAAAAACTGGGGGAAAATGCTCACCAAACTGGTAAAGATATTGAAAGTAATTTCAATCTAAATATTAATGGAAATGGCAATTCTGCATCAGTTTCAGTACAGTGTTGTTATAACTAAAACAAAAATTATTTAAACATCTTTTTGGTAACTGAAAATCTATATATATATATATATATATACAACCCCAAATCAGAAAAAGTTGGGACAGTATGGAAAACGAAAAAAAAAAAAAAAAGAAGTGATTTCTAAATTTACTTTGACTTGTATTTCATTGCAGACAATATGAACACAAAATATTTGATGTTTTGTCTGGTCAACTTCATGTCATCTGTAAACATGCATCCTTTCCTGTCATTCAGACCTGCAACACATTTCAAAAAAAGTTGGGACAGTAAAGCATTTACCACTTTGTAATGTTGCCATTCCTTTTCACAACACTTAAAAGACGTTTAGGGACTGAAGACACCAAGTGATGAAGTGTTTCAGGTGTAATTTTGTCCCATTCTTCCTGCAAACAAGTCTTAAGGTGGGCAACAGTACGGGGTCTTCGTTGTCGCATTTTGCGCTTCAAAATGCGCCACACATTCTCTATTGGAGACAGGTCGGGACTGCAGGCAGGCCATTGTCTTGTTGAAATATGCATGGACGTCCCTGGAAAAGATGTCTTCTTGAAGGCAGCATATTATGCTCCAAAATCTCTATGTACTTTTCAGCATTAATGGTGCCTTCACAGAAGTGCAATTTACCTTTGCCAAGGGCACTTTTGGACTTGTTGCTGGTAACAGTCTGGATGATCCTTTTCTTCTTTGGTCCGGAGCACATGGCGTCCATTCCTCCCAAAAAATACCTGAAATACTGATTCATCTGACCACAGTACACGTTTCCACTGTGTGATGGTCCATCCCAGATGCCTCCGAGCCCAGAGAAGTCGACGGCGCTTCTGGACACTGTTAGCATAGGGCTTCCTTTTGGCACAGTACAGTTTTAACTGGAATTTGTGGATGTAACTACGTATTGTGGTACTTGACAAAGGTTTGCCAAAGTAGTCCTGAGCCCATGTGGTGATATCGCTTATAGATGAATGACGATTCTTGATGCAGTGCCGCCTGAGGGATCGGAGATCACGGTTTTTCAGCTTAGGCTTGCGCCCTTGTCCTTTACGCACTGAAATTCCTCCAGATTCCTTGAATCTTTTAATTATGTTATGCACTGTTGAATGTGAAATATCCAAATCTGTTCCTATCTTTTTTGAGGAACATTGTTTTAAAACATTTCAATAATTTTATCACGTATTTGTTGGCAAACTGGCGATCCTCGGCCCATCTTTGCTCCTAAAGAATAAGACCTTCCTTGGATGCTGCTTTTGTACCAAATCATAATTGCAATCACCTGTTGACATCACCTGTTTCAAATCACATCATTATTTAACCATTTTACCTCATTACTAGCCCTAAATTGCTCCTGTCCCAACTTTTTTTGAAATGTGTTGCAGGTCTTAATGACAGGAAAGGATGCATATTTATATACAAATGACATGAAGTTGACCAGACAAAACATGAAATATTTTGTGTTCATATTGTCTGCAATGAAATACAAGTCAAAGCAAATTTAGAAATCACTACTTTCTTTTTTTATTTGCGTTTTCCATACCGTCCCAACTTTTTCTGATTTGGGGTTGTATATATATATATATATATATATATATATATATATATATATATATATATATATATATATATATTATGTTATGTATGTTAAAAAAATTAAATATTAGAACTGTTGATTTCCAACTAACTAAATAAGATTCAAACTAAAAGTTACTTAAAGAGATAAAAATATTAAACATACAATAAAAATGACAAAATCAAGTTAAATCAAAATGAAATCTGAAAATATAAAATAAAATATGTGCTACACTATAATAAATACTATATTGTTATATTAATAACACTATAATACTTTCAATCTTTAATTTTGTTAACATTTAAACTATCATACAAATATAGCCTATTTTATGGTTATGGTAATTAAAGAATATTGCACATAAACAAGTTCAGTTGTGTTCTTACCGACGAGAGATGTTTATTCATTAATTCGTTATAATTTGTTTGCGGTTTTTTTCTCTCTTGCATCTGTTTAAAATTGGGCACATCTGATTTTTCTATGAGGGATTTTATATTTGACAGATAAAGAACGCATAAAAGAGGTGAAAGATGTAGGAATATCAATCGAATGAACAAAACAGACAGATAAATAAAGCAGTAACGTTATACAAAATTTACCCGTGATTCACTATCATATTTTCTTAGAGTCTCTGCTTCTCGTGGAGTTGGTAGATCCTTGCACGCAATTTGCTCCGCGGTCCCGTTCACATTCACGGTCCGCACGCAAACGTACCAATCCCCGTCAATAAATGCAACGACGATCCACAGCGAGGCCGCATAAAAGACATTGAGCAGGTGTTTCCATATGATGCCACAGTAATACCAGCCTTCCTGTCCACAACGCCCCGGGTGATAGCAGTAACCAGCAGCACAACAGCAGCATTCAAAAGTATCGCAGCACTCGCTCTTACAGCATCTGCTCTGGCCGCTCACGCAACATCTGCAGACGTAACATCTGCACATCTTCAGGAGCCGAGCGTCGATGAGGATCAGAATGAAGAACAAGATGCCTATTGGCAGGCACAGGTAGAGCCAGCAGTGCAGGAGAGTTTCCTCGGGGGTTGTGCAAGGGCAAGTGAACACATATTTGAAGAAGATAAGCATGACTATGACTATGACAGCTGTCCTGATGGGCACATTTCTTAGTACATAAGTGGAAAAGACTGTTTGCCGAGCCATATCTGCATGCACGCATAACGGAACACATGCAAATGGAGTGATGCTGCTATAAAGCACCGCGCATTAAGAAAAATCTCCGCTGTTCAGCGATCACGACACAATGTTCCTGATATCCGCTGCTTCGTGTTCTCAGTGGATGGGGCAGAGGAAAGGGAGGGACAATTGGGATTATCCCACAGTTTGGAGAGATGCAGCGCCCCTCTGCTTGTAATGTGTTTGATGCGTTTAGGTCACATATTATGCGCCGTGTTTTAGTTGTTTAAGCCTTAAACAGAAAGAATCTGTTGTAGAAATGAGATTAATAAATTTCAAATAAATTGTGGTTTTAAGGTGTTTTAAGAAGATCGAACGTTCATTTGAAACAGTTTAAATGTGTGCGGTTTATTCACAGGAAACCACTGGATGGAGCCCGTCTAATGTTTGTATCTCAGGGAGGAATGGAGGCGTGTCTTTACTGTAAACATGAGTCAGGAAGAACTCACTAAACTCTTCACTGCAGATTATTTACGCCTTCTTTAACAGTATTTTCTTCAAATCTAAACTTGTCACTCGACTCTGACTTTGTCCTCGGTAAGATGTTCTTCTGTCTGATAATGAAATGACAACATTAGCGAGAGAAATACCGCGGCTGGATTTGGATGATATCCAATTATTATTTTATATCAAAAGAAAGATAATTTAATTTGTTTAATTTATATATCGATATATGTATTAGGCTTAAAGTTTGATTTAATGTATTTAGTGTATAGGTAGTCGAGGTGTTTACATGCATGGGTTTGTGTTGATGCGGAAATACAAATTTGTCTTTTACATCCTTTGTCGTGATTGCTATTTACTGTAGGATTCATTGCAGTTTTTCTTTGTCTTTCTGTCGCTGTTCTCGGCATGTTTAGATACTGCTGGCACCATGACAGTGTTTGAAAACTGTACTGTGGTGTTAGATGTGAAAAATCTGCCTTTTAAAGAGAAGAATAAACTGAGACTAGCTCTTCTGAAGAACGGAGGAAACATCTCATATGTCATCAACAAAGAGGTTCGTTTTGTATTTTTTTAATATATATAATTTAATAATTACCTTTCTGTTTTTTGCTGTTATTAAAAACTAAGAGTAGTCATGCATACAAAGTAAATTATAATGGATAAATTAGAAGTTGAGATTCAAAGTTACATAAAATACAGGCTTCTTGTACAAAATTAAGTTCATAAGGAACAAATGAATAATCAATAATGATTTAAACAACCCCCCCCCCCCCCCCAAAAGAAAAAGCATTAAAAGTGATCAAATTATATGTGTGGAATGATTGTATTGAGTCACTAAAAAGCTTTAGTGATTCTTCTGACCTCCGTTTATCTCCTCCAGTGCTCTTTTGTAGTCACTAGCAGTGTGAATGACCTTAGCAGTAACCGGCAGCGCAGCATCCTGAAGCTCCAGATCCCAGTGGTCGGGACGCAGTATGTGTGGAGCTGTCTGGACCAAGGGCATCTCCTGCCTTTGACGGAGCATGATTTGGCCCCACAGCTGGCGTATCCCGGCTCTCAATTCCTTCCCCGTTCAGGTTGGACTTTCTTATTCCTCGTTTAAGGAATTCTCTTCTTTCTTTGTTAGAACAGATGTTTGTCTCGAGTGATATTGTAAGGTTTACTTACATTAGATGTTAAAGGAGGTGGATTGACAGATGGGAGTGTCACAGCCAGATTAGATTTATTTGCTCACAGTGGGTGTGTGTTTTTTTGTATTTGTGTATGTTTCTGCTTGTGTTGCAGTGCATTGTTGTTGAGAAATGTATTTGATGTTATATTTGGGTTCTAAAAGTGAGATTTAACAATTTATTTCTATTGCAAGGTTGATGTAATGTTTTTTTTTCATTATAAAGAGGTAAAAGAGTCGACACACAAACTAGAAAAAGAGAAGTTCAAAGGTCACGGTGAACTGACAAAGACTGAGCTTGAGATTCTTGAGAAGGGTGGACCCCGTCCTGACAGGTTCAGGTGCGCTCTTGTTTTTTTGTCAGTCTCGGAGTTTATTCAACTTTTTTATCAGTTTCAACAGCACTTGTCCTGTTTAGATGTGCTTGTTTACCTGACTGTATCTTTTTATTTACTCAATGCAGAGTTTATAAAGAAGGCGACCATGGCCTGCCTGAATTTCCTTCTTATTTTCAAGTAGCCAAGTATTCGGTTTTTGAGAGGGTGAGTGAGCTCATGCATCAGTCACATTAACATTATTAGTGGACATCAGGGGAGAAAATAAATAAATAAAAGGTATGAAGAGCCTTCAGCGCTGCACCACTGTTTGAAAGTGTTTTCATGTCTGCAAGTGTTTGATTGTGTGTTGCAGGTCAAACCCAAGGCTTTGTCTGTTTTGGAGCTGCAGAGTGCCAAAGGTCGAGCAGGCCAGCAGTATCGTGTGTTGTGTTCAGTCTTGCGTGAAGCTGAGGTTTGGAGATCCTGAATGTTGTTTAAAATTCAGCTTGTTATGATTGGAGTCACAGATGGTGCTGAAGATGCTGAATTTGTCTTGTGATGACTGTGATGGGTTTCTCTCGCTATAGACCGCTGTGGTTCAAGACAAGCTTGTGTTCTGCGTGACGTCTGAAGATGCAGTGGAAGCATATCTGCAGCTGATGAAGGAGATGGAGACAGAGGGATTCACAAAGACACACACACTTCCCCCTGAGGTTGAGCGCTTGGCATCCTACAGCCTGCAGCAGGTTAAATAAACACAACGCAGATCTGATTTTATTCATTTGATATGTGTATAACATTTGTTTAATGTGAAATAATTGCTGACTCTTTTGATTGCAGCTGCTGTTGGAGGAGAAGCTGAACTGCAGCACATTATCACAGGAAGTTGGTGTCTTCGTGGAGCTGGTTTGGACTGAAGCTCTCGGGTCCCTTAATAACATCCTGACAGTCCCTGTCTCCAGAATCAGCCTCAATGATGTGAGAATGAGCTTAGATAACCACACACAGCTCAGTAAAGACGCTGACAGGAGTTGTGTATGTCTAATGGCTCCTGCTGTGTTTGGCTCTGTGCTGTTGCAGGTGAGCAGGGTGGAGGGATTGTTACTGCAGGCACAAAAGACGGAGAAAGAGGATGAAGTCAAAGCCCTGCTGGAGGAGGTCAACACTCTTCTACCCCTCAGAATGATCGACCCTCCTTCCAAACACAAGCTTGTGTCTCAGAAACTAAACCTTTGTCAGGTATCGCATACATCAATTATAGTATCAATTATTATATATACTTTAGGATCAGAGTGTAATGATGTACGCCAGGCCAGTTGAAAAATAGATAAATCATTACTGATTAAAACACAGATTTAAAAGAAAAAAGAAATAACTAATACAATGATTATCTAGTTTTAATAATAGTCAAATACTGAATGAAATTCCTATATATTTGAAGATTTTGGTAGATGAATTTGGCTTTTTAAAAAACAGTGCAGATTTTACCTTTTGACTCCTTTTTATCTCTTCTGTTGTCTCCAGCTGATCAGAGATATTGTAAATGTCAGTGAGGCCACTCTGGGAATCCCCTCGGTCTCGTCTCTGGGAAAGTATCGAGCTCTGAGGTGCAGCATTGAGGTTGTTCCACCACAAAACCCTGAGTTTCATGTTGTCTCTCAACTGCTTCAGGACAGGTCAGCTTGATTGTGATGTTTGTGGTCTGAAGTTCAAACATGAACATATGTCAGAACACATCTTTAAATGATGGTGTTAATCTTGTATCCACTACAGGCCTGTTCAGATTCAGCAGATACTGCGTGTCAGCAGAGGGGTGGAGCTTCAGATGTTTAGGGAGGATTTAGGCAACATTAAACCCCTCCTCCACTCCACTAGTTCCAGCAGCTTTGTTGGAATACTGTCACGGTAAGAGCACATTCTTAAAAATAAAAAACTTTATTTACATGCAGTGACAAAACAACACACACCTACAGTGTGTCTGTCACATACCATATATACCGTGGAGCTGTAAGTGAAGACAGACAGTGCTTGTGGTTGAACCATGTTTCTTCTGGCTAATATTAAAATCTAAATAAATTATAATTAATGCTCCAAATGAATTTAAGTGTCCCACACACTTATGTACAATTGAACGTAATGTACAAATGAATGGTCATACATTTGAGATTTGCTAAAGATGACGTTAAACAGTGTTATTAAATCGTTATTATTATTATTTTTTAATATTAACTTCACTGAATTTTGGCAAGTTAATCTCAATTTAACAATCAAGAAAATGAGGAATACAAAAAAATAAAAATTACAATAGACCAATCATGAAAAAACATGAAAAAAACTATATATAATACTTGATTATACATTGAACGAAAGTTACTAAATTACTAAGTTACAAAGTTACTTTTTGTAAAGTCTATTCAGTTTTTTCTCTTCTGCAATAATCAAGTCTTTTATTTTTTCATTTTTGAGTTTTTCTGAGAAAACGGTTGATATAAATATGATTAATTGTCATTTGATCAGCGTATGGTGTAATTAATTGAATATATATTTTCAAACATTCTTTATAGAGGTCTGCTGCTGCCCAGGGTTGGAGTTGAACAGCATGGGATCGAGAGAACGGATATCGGGAATCTTGGAGGAGGAATCTACTTCAGTGACTCTCTGAAGTCAGTTATCTTTAGCATTACTCTTATCTAAATCTCTCTATCTCTCAGTCATCTCTTCATGTAACAGATTAATAAATAATATGAATCCACTTTAATGACAGCTGGAGATTTTATCCAGTCAGTAAGTTTGTTCTCTGTGTTAAAGGACTAGTGTGAAATACTCCAAGCCCAGTGTAACTGACGGCTCTCGGCTGCTGTTGGTGTGTGAAGTGGCGTTGGGTCGGTGTAAGGACCTGCTGAAGAAAGACAACACTTTGACTTGCGCTCCTGACGGCTGTCACAGTGTACACGGAGTCCGCCGCTCTCCCAGCAGACTCTCTGACTTTGAGGTGCTTTTCTTACTCATTTTCTGTGTACTTAAATATTCTTCTTGTGTTTTGGGCTCTGGTGTGACTCTTGCGTTGGTGTGTGTTTATATTTGACAGGATGATGA
The DNA here is from genome assembly GCF_963082965.1 of Carassius carassius. Taxonomy (NCBI): domain Eukaryota; kingdom Metazoa; phylum Chordata; class Actinopteri; order Cypriniformes; family Cyprinidae; genus Carassius; species Carassius carassius. Next base: position 14,801,452 of record NC_081765.1, read on the forward strand.
GTTTGTCGTCTATAACACAGAGCAGATCAGAATGAAGTATGTGGTCCAGTACAGTCTGGAGGGGGACGAGTTAAAAGAGTTCCAGCCTCATATTAACACTCAGCTCATGCAGATCATGGACACAACCGCTGATGTCTGTGAGTAACATCCGTGAACAGGACATGCTGAGAGAGGCCATTACCAGCTTTTACATGTGGAGGAATTAGAACTGTTATATTGATTACATTTTTCAATCAAATTAATAAATTACAATATATTTGTTGATATTTGCTAAAGGAAAGCAAACTATTTTAGATAAGAGTATTAAATAATTACATTTAACTGTTGCTCTGTAAAAGTGAATGCTGTAATATTTGTTGCCAAATTAAGTCCTACCTCTCAGATAGATCCTTCAGGGTGTCTTGGAGGGGTGAAGTTTCTAAGTCACAACTTCTTGCTACTGAGGTTCCTCAAGGCTCAGTGCTTGGACCACTTCTCTTCTCCATCTACATGACGTCATCATGATCTGTCATTTAGAAGCATGGCTTTTCCTATCACTGCTACGCTGATGACACTTAACTGTACTTCTCATTCCAACCAGATGATCCGACGGTAGCTGCTCACATTGCAGCCTGTCTGAGTGACATTTTTAGCTGGATGAAAGACCATCACCTTCAGCTCAACCTTACTAAGACAGAACTGCTGGTGGTTCAAGCAAACTCATGGTTTCATCACAACTACTTTATACAGCTGGGTTCGTCAACCATAACTCCAGGACAGCCAGAAACCTAGTTGTGATCGATCATCAGTTAAGCTCAACAGACCATATTGCTACAACAACCCGGTCCTGCAAATTTGCCCTGTATAACATTAGGAAGATTAGACCCTTCCTGTCAGAGCAAGCCACACAACTTCTTGCCCAAGCTCTTGTTCTCTCCAGAATGGACTATTGTAATGCCCTCCTGGCGGGCCTTCCTGCATGTACTATCAAGCTGATAGTAGAGTGCATGATCCAGAATGCAGCAGCGAGGGTGGTCTTCAATGAGCCAAAAAAAGCTCGCGTTACTTCTCTCCTCATCAGGTTACACTGGCTACCAGCAGCCACTTGCATCAAATTCAAGGTACTGATGCTTGCCTACAAGACAACCACTGGCACGGCACCAATATACCTGAACTCACTAGTTCAAACTTATGCACCCTCCAGAAGCCTGCGTTCTGCAAGTGAACGACGCCTTGTGGTGCTATCCCAAAGAGGTTCAAAATCACTCTCACTGACCTTTTCCTGGACCATGCCCAGCTGTTGGAATGACCTCCCAATCTCAATTGGAGTCTTTACTCATTTTCCAAAAAACATCTAAAGACTCAGTTTTTTGCCAGCACTTGACCAACTAATACTAGCACTTACCTTTTCTTGTCTACCCTATTCTTGAAAAAAAAAGACTAACTGATACTTTTCATGACACTTGTATACTGTTGTTTTCTTGTTGGTGTGATTGCTTCTATTGTATGCATTTAGCAGACGCTTTCATCCAAAGCGACTTACAGTGCATTCAGGCTATCAATTTTTACCTATCATGTGTTCCCAGGGAATCAAACCCCTAACCTACAGGAACACTTTGGATAAAAGTAACTAAGTCACTTTGGATAAAAGCAGTGGTTTTGTGTGATTGTGTGTTTTTAGTGTCCAGTGATGATGGTGAGGGTTTGGAGTCCACTAAGAATCCTCTAGAGGAGATGAACGCAGGTTTGCTGGACAGCAGTGGTCAGAAACTTCCTCTACAGGCTGTCAATGTGAAGTGCAAGCTGATGGACCTGCTGTGTCAGGTATGATGCTACAGCAGTGGACTGCGGTGTGGAATTTAAAAGAAATGTTGAGAAATGAGCGAGATAAAGGACTTCTTTCACATATAGAAGTACAAGATGGGTAATCAAACCTAATAAACTGAAACTAGAACAAGGCAGTGACTACTGGAAAAAAAAGACATGAGAAGAAATAAGAAGCAACAGAATAAAAGACAAACTAACAAACTAAAAGACAGATAATAAAATTCCATGTAGACCAGAACAATGAATTATAATTTCAAATCACAACCCTAACTTTGTCTCCACTTTTACCAGGTCATCATTTTTCAGACCTACACAAACCAGAGTGCTTTTCCCATTGAAGCTAAGTATGTCTTTCCACTGGAGGAGACGGCAGTAGTGTGTGGATTTGAAGCCTTTATCAATGGAAAACATGTCATTGGAAAGGTGCAAATCATTTGGAATTTATCAAATAAAGTCTCTGCTTTTCAACCTTTTTCTCATAAATTTCAATGTCTCTTTTTGTCCTGTAGGTAAAGGAAAAAGAGCAGGCTCGTAAGGAGTACAAGCAAGCCATAGAGAAAGGCCATGGAGCCTACCTGATGGACCAGGATGCACCTGTGAGTTACTGTAACTGATCAGGAGCTGACGTATGTGTGATAATGTATCAGAAGTTTTCTTTAAGGTCATGTGTTTCTGTGAGACAGGATGTATTTACTATCAGTGTGGGGAATCTTCCTCCTGGAGCCACAGTTCTGATCAAAGTGACGTTCATCACTGAGCTGCTGGTCAGATCAGGCTCTATAATCTTCTCACTGTCCGGCAGCGTGGCACCATGGCAACAGAGCGCCGCCCTTAATCAGACAACTCAGGTATGATGGGCCTTTGTCACTCTATTTAAAATCCTGTTTGACCTGATGATTGTTGCAGTGTTTTGACTGACAGTTGTGTTGCATTTCAGGCAACTGTTGAAAAGATTGGTGTGACGGAGCTTCAGTCAGAGGGGTGAGAATCTCAAACGCTGAAGAAATCACAGAGAAATTCACTAAAGATTCAATAAAACTGATGAGTAACAATATAGAAGACAATTATTAAATGTAGCAAATCACATCTTTTAACATCATTTAACACTTGACCTTTAACCTTTATAACATCCAGCTTTATATACAGTAGCACCTGGTCTAGTTGAACTGTGGATGGTCACTAAATAAGGCACAGGGTTGTTGTAACTCTCTTTGATTTGTTCCCTGCTTCTTTCTTCAGAGAGTTTTCTCTGTCTATGTCCATTGAAATGCCTTATGAGATCATCAACTTGAGCTCTTCACACCGCATCAAAACCAAGGTTATTAATTTGACTAAATACTGTATTTTCTGAAGTAAAAGAAACAATCAATTGTGAACCATATTAACAGTTTTAGTTTTTCTCCACTCAGAGGACAGACTGTAAGGCAGTGATCAGCACGTTACCGGGACAGACTCTGGGATCTGAAGGGTTACAAGTGTCCTTCAGTCTTTCTAATATCCACATGCCCAGGATGTGGGTCGAGAACCATCCGGATAAAGATAGTCAGGTAAAGAAATCTGATTTTAATCTGTTTTTCTGTGTCATTGATATTTATCAGCATATTGCAGACAAAAATCTTACGCACCCTGACAATTATGAACACTGATTCTGATCTGATCTCTGCAGGCCTGCATGCTGGTGTTTTATCCAGACTTTAAGTCAAGTGGGGTGTCCAGCTCTGGAGGTCTGTCCAATGTGAGCGATGTGGTCATTCTACTGGACTCCTCCAAGTCCATGCGGGGAGACGCCATGCTAAACGCCCGCAGGATTGCCCTTCAAGTCCTCAAATCTCTGGATCACTCACTGAAGATCAACATCATCTCTTTCAGCACTGGTTAGTGCTCACTGAAACTGATTTTGTTTTATCGAGCATCACATGGACTTTTTCATTTCTCTATTATTCTTGTGATCAGAGTGAAGCATTGTGGGTAAATGTGTGTTTTTACAGATTACAAGGAAGCTTTTCCTGCACCAGTGCCTTTATTTGAGGCATCTGAAGCAGCCAGAAAATTTATTATGGTGAGGAATGTTTAAAAATGGTTAAAGATGGTTCTGAATCTCAGTTCCTTTGCGTCTCATTGCAATTTCCCTCTCTTCAGTCGTGTAGCGGCTCTGGTGGCAGCACTGATCTGTGGCGGCCTCTCCGGATCCTGAGTCTGCTGCCTCCCTGCCGGGGCGTGAGGAACATCCTGCTGCTCTCTGATGGACATGTCCAGAACCAGCCTCTGACCCTACAGCTGGTCCGGGAAAACTCCTGCCACACGCGCCTCTTCACCTGCGGACTCAGGTCTGCCTTTAAACAAATCCCTTTATTTTTCTCCTTCACTTCCAATGAATTTCTGAACCTACAGTTTGATTGTGTTTGTGTTTGTCTAGCTTGACAGCTAATCGTCATATGCTCAGAGCTTTGGCTCAGGCAGGTGGAGGAACATATGAATTTTTTGACACAAAGATGAAATACACTTGGACAGAGAAGGTGAATCACGCTCTTTATTTTTTTGTTGTTTTTTTTTACTTAAAGGGAAAGATAATCTTTGCTATATGGGCCATTCTGTGGCTTGAGTTGAAGAGATTTGTGTGTAATTTCAGGTGCGTGCTCAGGTCGAGCGTATGGAGTCTCCAGGCTGCAGATCAGTGGCAGTGAAGTGGCAGCAGTTTAGTCCCACAGCGCCCCGTCCTGTTCAAGCCCCTTCACAGCTTCACGCCCTCTTCAGTGACTGTCACTCTCTGGTGTACGGCTTTGTGCCACACTGCACTCAGGTACACAGACTGTACTTTACTAAACTGCTTTGTAACTTATTGTAGTTGTTAGAAGGAATGGGTCATATATTGAATATTCACAATAAAATTAAGCAACATCATGAATGTAGTGGTAATTTTAGTGTTTCTTCAGTGTTACGGTTATAATTGGTATTTTTTTTATTATTATTCATTTTTGTGAATAAGTTCAATTTGTTTCAATGAATTGATTTAAAATTAAATCAACAATTTATTTACATAATCACTGAAAAATTATCATGAAGACTGCATGTAGATGCATCAGGTATGTATTGATATATAAAAATATTTCAGTAAAAATATATGTACCGTAGGTAAATACTTACATTTTTCTAGAGATTACTTTTATATTTGTGCCAGTGGCATTCAGTGGGGTTTGGAAATCTTTTATGTAAATTTGTGTTCCAGTTCTAGTCCCCTGATTGGTGCATATAATAAATGAAAATAATTAAATATCATTCTTCATATAATTTTTTATTTAGTAACCAGCAGTGTGCAAAACATGCCTTAATTATTTTAAACTAGATTTTTACTGATTTGCAGGTTTCAAATTAATATTTTCATTGAATATACTTAACTACAGTGTTTAAAAACATAAGATTTAACAGGACCACTGTGTTAAAGTAAATCAAGGCTGTAAAATATTGTATTGCAATATGTTTTAGCTGATTTGCCCAGCTATTTGTGTGTTCATTTATTGTTTTGAATTGTGTAATATTTACTCATTTAGGCCACACTGTTTGGTGATTTGAGTGGACAAGAGATCAAAACCATGGTTTCCACTACAGAACTACAAAAGACAAAAGGAACTGTGAGTCAGCATTAAATACTTCATATAATCTGAAACCTCATCAGTTATTCAACAGGAGTTAGAAGTGTGTGTGTGTGTGTGTGTGTGTGTGTGTGGGTGTGTGTGTGTGTGTGTGTGTGTGTGTGTGTGTGTATGTGTAGTTCCTTCACAAGTTAACAGCAAGAGCGATCATCAGAGACTATGAAGATGGCATTCTAGGCAACAGTGAGGCAGAACACGAGGTACAATATTTGGCTACACAATGATAATTTTTATATAACTGTCAGATTTGCTAACAGAAGAACTAAACTCGTCTTTTTTCTCTCTTCTATCAGGGGAAGAAAGCAGAGCTGAAGTCCTACATCATTGAGATCAGTAAAGAGTTCTCCATCTTGTCCCAGTTCACAAGTTTTGTCGCCGTTGAAGAGAGGGTATGATTACTGCTAATGTAGGGACTGATGCTAATCATAATGTAAAATTAAACATCCAGTTTCAAAATTAATGCCATGTCTTTATTGAGTATCTATTGTTATCCTCAAAAATACAACATTTACAGCTCAGCTGGTGGTTGACTAAAATGAGTTTTTCAACATCAGTATGTATAAATAAAATAAATATACAGTGTATATATATATAAATCTGGTAAACATGTGTTTTTCATGTGTTTTATCTATGTACTGTAGTTTTGCCATTATAATAAATAGTTCACTCAAAAATAAACAGTTTTAACACGGATAATAAAGAAAAATCCATACACTCAGGAAATCACTTTTTTTCACAAAACGGCAGAATCAAAGTAATTCTAAGTAAAATATGTTTTTCATTTTTTGTCAATCATCTTAAACTGAGTTACAATTAAAGATACCAACTGATGTCTTCATTTGCTCTTTGCAGGACCAGACGGAGCTTGACACTGGATTCACAGATATTCCTAAAATTATATCAGAAGAGGATGTGGATATTTTACCATACATGGGCTGGACTGAAGAGAAGCTGGAGACTGTGCATATTATTGCTGCTGAAGATGATGATGTATGGGTAACAACAAAATGGTCTTTTACAACTGGTATTTAATGTAGCATTAAAAATTGGCATCATTCAGTATTAAGCTCCAAACTATTCACAAGAGTTTACTTTTTTTTTCAGATGGATTTAATGGAATGTCACAGTAGCTTCCTCACAACTTCTGATGGTGATGATTCAGAGGATAAAAATGAAATAATTGAGTTTACAGAAAAAGCATATTGTTCTTCTTTGGAATATTCTATTAGAGCCTTTCCAAAAAAAAAAAAAAAAAAGAGTGCAATGCTTCCCGCTCGCCGTGCTACCAGTACTAATGCTGATCGTCGATGGGAAAGACCAGTGGAAAATATCCGTATGGCTAAAAAACTTTCTTCTCCTGTTGGTGGTGCCTCCATGAGCAACAGGCTTGCCCCACCAGGTGCCTGCCAGGATAATGCCTCAATGCCTCTTCTCCTGGACCTTCCCTGTAATTTTGAGGCAGATATATATCGTTCCTTACTTATGACTCCTGTTGGCTCTTCAATGAGTGCTTCCCAGCCTCACCGTATTAGTGGTGTCCATCTACATGACTCTGTGGAACCTCAATTATCTGTTTTCAGTGTGCCCTTAAGTGGCTCCTTGAGCAAAAAGTGTGCTGCTCCCCCTTCCCCCTGGCTTGCCTCCTGTGAGCCTTCTCCCATAAGTGCAATTCAAATCAATTATTCTGCCACCCAGCTTTATCCCTCAGCTCCTCCTGACTTTGCAGATCCTCTTCATCCTCCTCTCGCATATCACCAATTAAGGTCCATGACTCCCAGCCCTTCTATTCTATTTTCCAGAAGGGGCAGAGCTGCTTCCCCCGTTGTCTTTGGTGAACCTGAAATGTCTGCACAACCCTCTCCCCCTGAATTTGGTGGCTTCGTAGGTTTTCGCCAAAGATTGAATAGGTGTATGGATTTTGGTTCCTCGGCCCCTGTAGCAGCACAAAATAAACTTGGTTTTAAAAAAAATAAATTGTTAAAACGAATGAGCAGACCTCACACAGTGGCCTGGAATGAGCTGTTTGAACTTCAGCATGAGGTGTTTACACATGATTTAAAACACTAGATTACATACAGTATGTAAATGTTTGAGGGAATTTGAACGTATGCATTGTGTTTGGATACAGGATGGATACTGGGAGTGCACTGACAGGCTGAGCAGCTTCCTCAACCTGGACGTTGACTTTTTTGCCAATGTCTTCCTTAAGGAGAAAGGCATCCGTTCTTTTGGTGAGATTTTTTACATGCTTGTTTCTGGTCTGGTCCATATTGCAGATTATTCTCAACAAGAACCGCTCATTTAGACAGGAAGAGACATCTGACTGACACGTAAAGCAACCAATCACAGTTTGTTCATATGTGGCATGTAGGTGCCATATGTACATTGTGAGCACAAATGTTTCCAGACAGACTGAGAAAAACACCTGTGTCTTTACTGTGTAACACCATCCAATCATAGTAAAGCTCTCTAGACTGAGAAAGTGCTTTCCTGTTTAAAGTGCAGTATGCATCAGGCTGAATCTGAATATAGTTTCAAATAATCGAATCTTTATATTTCAGGAACAGTTTGTCAGTGTGAATCAGTTAATCAGTCAGATGTTTTGTGTGTCAGGTGTGAAGGCTCATGCTGACATTCTGAGGCTGGTGGCGACTCTGCTGGTGCTGCAGCTGATCCGGGTGAAGAAGCTGGCAGTGGGACAGCTGCTCGAGTCTCTCCTCCGGCTGAAAGAGTCCCAGGAGCCCAGGTACCAGCTCACACCCTCGTTCAGCGCAGTGATTTACTCTTGTATTTTTGGATCCATGACTTTGTACTCTTCTCCATTCAGACCGATGTACTGGGAAGCAGTGAAGAGGGCCGTGGACTGGGCCTGCCGGACAGACAGACAGTATCCGTGTGTGTGCAGCAGGCTGGAGATCGGCTGGGATTGGGAATCATCTACACGTCAACTACTGGGCTGTGATTCTCCACACCCATATTCCCCACTCAGACCTGTTCTGGAGAGACGTACAGGTGTATCAGTCATGTAGAAACTGGACAGACACTTCCCTCTTCATTGACAGTTGCTGCTTCACTTTGCTGTGTGCCTAATATTGATTGCTTAATAAATGTCTTTATGAGACTTGAGCTTTATAGTGCTCTCAAAAATATATTTGGACACCTGAACTTAATAAGATGCTTGAATTTCATTGCATTTAAAAGAAAATATTTAAAAAGTGCCCTTTTTGCTAGAACCTTTTTTCTGAACTAGACATTTGTTCAGTCAATTGTCAATGTGATTTTTAGTGGCCATTTAAAATCATTTGTCCTCAAATTCACACTGATCATTACATTAACTATGATTATGATGCTGTATGTTGTTTTATCATAAAAATTAAATTTTAGTTGTGAAATGTTTTACTGACAAGTCTGCATGTGCTGTCTTTTTTAAATAAACTAAATAAAATAAAGATAAATATATTGTTACAGTAAAAATATTAGCATCTCAAGGATAACCGTTCACAGAATATCTTCTGTTCTGTAATCACACACACACACACACACACACTGGTGCTTCAAATCAGAGATGATGATACACACATCATGGAGGATTATCAAAAGAATCATACAATCTTAATTAATATTAAGTAAATAATAATAATTAATTGTAAGTTCGTTTGTAATTACTATCAATTGTTATTGCAATAATATTGTGTTTAAAAAGACGGTATTCAGTGTCGGTTTTATTCATCGGATTTTTCTCGGAGCTGTTGCAGATGAGAGCAGTTATCATATATACCGAAACTACTCTATATTTTAAAATATTGGTGACATTAATGGTTTTGTATTAGAGATTGGCACAGTTTCAAATATATTTCAAATAAATATGCGTAAAAAACTTTATGGACTGGGCTGTACATTTTCTGTCTATTTCATCAGTCAGAAAAATGTCACGGTGAGTCGGTGATCTCAAAACGATGATTGGAGCAAGAGCTCCATCAAACGCGGTTGTATTTTTCTTTTATTCAGCTCTCACAATGTGAAAAAGACATCAGACTTTGGTCACCGGATTTATTCAATAATTGTTTCTCCTCTCAAATTCTCTCCAGGTTTTTTTTTTCCCACGTGAGGACAGTTTGGTCCACTGGATGGAGCCCGTCTAATGTTTGTATCTCAGGGAGGAATGGAGGCGTGTCTTTACTGTAAACATGAGTCAGGAAGAACTCACTAAACTCTTCACTGCAGATTATTTACGCCTTCTTTAACAGTATTTTCTTCAAATCTAAACTTGTCACTCGACTCTGACTTTGTCCTCGGTAAGATGTTCTTCTGTCTGATAATGACATGACAACATTAGCGAGAGAAATACTGCTGCTGGATTTGGATTATTATTGTCTGTTTAACTACTTTCTATCAGCAGAAAGATTGTAACTTGAGAAATGTAACATGTTTTAAGCGTGTGTCAGTATAAATAATGTGCATAAATCTGATTTGTTTAATGAATAGTCCATGAGTTTACTCGAGCGGGTTTTTGTTTGTTGATACTTACTAATAGAAAACATTATTTTTGTAGTTTTCCCGTGATTATTGTTTACTGTAGGATTCATTGCAGTTTTTCGTTGTCTTTCTGTCGCTGTTCTCTACATCTGCAGATACTGCTGGCACCATGACAGTGTTTGAAAACTGTACTGTGGTGTTAGATGTGAAAAATCTGCCTTTTAAAGAGAAGAATAAACTGAGACTAGCTCTTCTGGAGAATGGAGGAAACATCTCATATGTCATCAACACAGCGGTTTCTGTTCATTTTTTACTCTTACGCAACATCTTTCTTTTTTGTGTGTTATCAAAACTAAAAGAGCAGCTACTCTGAGAGTTTGTTTACACGTAGATAAGGAGTTGGGTTTTAAATGACATTTACACAATTTACAAACATTTGGTTTGTTGAATCCTCTGATACTATTCAATAAAAAGTAGTGCTTAAAGTAGGTAACAAGTGTTCTTTGGTCCTATTGAGTCACTAAAAAGCTTTAGTGATTCTTCTGACCTCCGTTTATCTCCTCCAGTGCTCTTTTGTAGTCACTAGCAGTGTGAATGACCTTAGCAGTAACCGGCAGCGCAGCATCCTGAAGCTCCAGATCCCAGTGGTCGGGACGCAGTATGTGTGGAGCTGTCTGGACCAAGGGCATCTCCTGCCTTTGACGGAGCATGATTTGGCCCCACAGCTGGCGTATCCTGGCTCTCAATTCCTTCCCCGTTCAGGTTGGACTTTCTTGTTCCTCGTTTAAGGAATTCTCTTCTTTCTTTGTTAGAACAGATGTTTGTCTCGAGTGATATTGTAAGGTTTACTTACATTAGATGTTAAAGGAGGTGGATTGACAGATGGGAGTGTCACAGCCAGATTAGATTTATTTGCTCACAGTGGGTGTGTTTTTTCTGTATTTGTGTATGTTTCTGCTTGTGTTGCAGTGCATTGTTGTTGAGAAATGTATTTGATGTTATATTTGGGTTCTAAAAGTGAGATTTAACAATTTATTTCTATTGCAAGGTTGATCTAATGGTTTTTTTTCATTATAAAGAGGTAAAAGAGTCGACACACAAACTAGAAAAAGAGAAGTTCAAAGGTCACAATGAACTCACAAAGACTGAGCTTGAGATTCTTGAGAAGGGTGGACCCCGTCCTGACAGGTTCAGGTGCGCTCTTGTTTTTTTGTCAGTCTCGGAGTTTATTCAACTTTTTTATCAGTTTCAACAGCACCTGTCCTGTTTAGATGTGCTTGTTTACCTGACTGTATCTTTTTATTTACTCAATGCAGAGTTTATAAAGAAGGCGACCATGGCCTGCCTGAATTTCCTTCTTATTTTCAAGTAGCCAAGTATTCGGTTTTTGAGAGGGTGAGTGAGCTCATGCATCAGTCACATTAACATTATTAGTGGACATCAGGGGAGAAAATAAATAAATAAAAGGTATGAAGAGCCTTCAGCGCTGCACCACTGTTTGAAAGTGTTTTCATGTCTGCAAGTGTTTGATTGTGTGTTGCAGGTCAAACCCAAGGCTTTGTCTGTTTTGGAGCTGCAGAGTGCCAAAGGTCGAGCAGGCCAGCAGTATCGTGTGTTGTGTTCAGTCTTGCGTGAAGCTGAGGTTTGGAGATCCTGAATGTTGTTTAAAATTCAGCTTGTTATGATTGGAGTCACAGATGGTGCTGAAGATGCTGAATTTGTCTTGTGATGACTGTGATGGGTTTCTCTCGCTATAGACCGCTGTGGTTCAAGACAAGCTTGTGTTCTGCGTGACGTCTGAAGATGCAGTGGAAGCATATCTGCAGCTGATGAAGGAGATGGAGACAGAGGGATTCACAAAGACACACACACTTCCCCCTGAGGTTGAGCGCTTGGCATCCTACAGCCTGCAGCAGGTTAAATAAACACAACGCAGATCTGATTTTATTCATTTGATATGTGTATAACATTTGTTTAATGTGAAATAATTGCTGACTCTTTTGATTGCAGCTGCTGTTGGAGGAGAAGCTGAACTGCAGCACATTATCACAGGAAGTTGGTGTCTTCGTGGAGCTGGTTTGGACTGAAGCTCTCGGGTCCCTTAATAACATCCTGACAGTCCCTGTCTCCAGAATCAGCCTCAATGATGTGAGAATGAGCTTAGATGGCCACACACAGCTCAGTAAAGACGCTGACAGGAGTTGTGTATGTCTAATGGCTCCTGCTGTGTTTGGCTCTGTGCTGTTGCAGGTGAGCAGGGTGGAGGGATTGTTACTGCAGGCACAAAAGACGGAGAAAGAGGATGAAGTCAAAGCCCTGCTGGAGGAGGTCAACACTCTTCTACCCCTCAGAATGATCGACCCTCCTTCCAAACACAAGCTTGTGTCTCAGAAACTAGACCTTTGTCAGGTATCGCATACATCAATTATAGTATCAATTATTATATATACTTTAGGATCAGAGTGTAATGATGTGCGCCAGGCCAGTTGAAAAATAGATAAATCATTACTGATTAAAACACAGATTTAAAAGAAAAAGAAATAACTAATACAATGATTATGTAGTTTTAATAATAGTCAAATACTGAATGAAATTCCTATATATTTGAAGATTTTGGTAGATGAATTTGGATTTTTTTAAAACAGTGCAGATTTTACCTTTTGACTCCTTTTTATCTCTTCTGTTGTCTCCAGCTGATCAGAGATATTGTAAATGTCAGTGAGGCCACTCTGGGAATCCCCTCGGTCTCGTCTCTGGGAAAGTATCGAGCTCTGAGGTGCAGCATTGAGGTTGTTCCACCACAAAACCCTGAGTTTCATGTTGTCTCTCAACTGCTTCAGGACAGGTCAGCTTGATTGTGATGTTTGTGGTCTGAAGTTCAAACATGAACATATGTCAGAACACATCTTTAAATGATGGTGTTAATCTTGTATCCACTACAGGCCTGTTCAGATTCAGCAGATACTGCGTGTCAGCAGAGGGGTGGAGCTTCAGATGTTTAGGGAGGATTTAGGCAACATTAAACCCCTCCTCCACTCCACTAGTTCCAGCAGCTTTGTTGGAATACTGTCACGGTAAGAGCACATTCTTAAAAATAAAAAACTTTATTTACATGCAGTGACAAAACAACACACACCTACAGTGTGTCTGTCACATACCATATATACCGTGGAGCTGTAAGTGAAGACAGACAGTGCTTGTGGTTGAACCATGTTTCTTCTGGCTAATATTAAAATCTAAATAAATTATAATTAATGCTCCATATGAATTTAAGTGTCCCACATACTTATGTACAATTGAACGTAATGTACAAATGAATGGTCATACATTTTGAGATTTGCTAAAGATGACGTTAAACAGTGTTATTAAATCGTTATTATTATTATTTTTTAATATTAACTTCACTGAATTATGGCAAGTTAATCTCAATTTAACAATCAAGAAAATGAGGAATACAAAAAAATAAAAAATACAATGGACCAATCATGAAAAAAAACTATATATAATACTTGATTATACATTGAACGAAAGTTACTAAGTTACAAAGTTACTTTTTGTAAAGTCTATTCAGTTTTTTCTCTTCTGCAATAATCAAGTCTTTTATTTTTTATTTTTTGAGCTTTTCTGAGAAAACGGTTGATATAAATATGATTAATTGTCATTTGATCAGCGTATGGTGTAATTAATTGAATATATATTTTCAAACATTCTTTATAGAGGTCTGCTGCTGCCCAGGGTTGGAGTTGAACAGCATGGGATCGAGAGAACGGATATCGGGAATCTTGGAGGAGGAATCTACTTCAGTGACTCTCTGAAGTCAGTTATCTTTAGCATTACTCTTATCTAAATATCTCTATCTCTCAGTCATCTCTTCATGTAACAGATTAATAAATAATATGAATCCACTTTAATGACAGCTGGAGATTTTATCCAGTCAGTAAGTTTGTTCTCTGTGTTAAAGGACTAGTGTGAAATACTCCAAGCCCAGTGTAACTGACGGCTCTCGGCTGCTGTTGGTGTGTGAAGTGGCGTTGGGTCGGTGTAAGGACCTGCTGAAGAAAGACAACACTTTGACTTGCGCTCCTGACGGCTGTCACAGTGTACACGGAGTCCGCCGCTCTCCCAGCAGACTCTCTGACTTTGAGGTGCTTTTCTTACTCATTTTCTGTGTACTTAAATATTCTTCTTGTGTTTTGGGCTCTGGTGTGACTCTTGCGTTGGTGTGTGTTTATATTTGACAGGATGATGAGTTTGTCGTCTATAACACAGAGCAGATCAGAATGAAGTATGTGGTCCAGTACAGTCTGGAGGGGGACGATTTAAAAGAGTTCCAGCCTCATATTAACACTCAGCTCATGCAGATCATGGACACAACCGCTGATGTCTGTGAGTAACATCCGTGAACAGGACATGCTGAGAGAGGCCATTACCAGCTTTTACATGTGGAGGAATTAGAACTGTTATATTGATTACATTTTTCAATTAAATTAATAAATTACAATATATTTGTTGATATTTGCTAAAGGAAAGCAAACTATTTTAGATAAGAGTATTAAATAATTACATTTAACTGTTGCTCTGTAAAAGTGAATGCTGTAATATTTGTTGCCAAATTAAGTCCTACCTCTCAGATAGATCCTTCAGGGTGTCTTGGAGGGGTGAAGTTTCTAAGTCACAACTTCTTGCTACTGAGGTTCCTCAAGGCTCAGTGCTTGGACCACTTCTCTTCTCCATCTACATGACGTCATCATGATCTGTCATTTAGAAGCATGGCTTTTCCTATCACTGCTACGCTGATGACACTTAACTGTACTTCTCATTCCAACCAGATGATCCGACGGTAGCTGCTCACATTGCAGCCTGTCTGAGTGACATTTTTAGCTGGATGAAAGACCATCACCTTCAGCTCAACCTTACTAAGACAGAACTGCTGGTGGTTCTAGCAAACTCATCGTTTCATCACAACTACTTTATACAGCTGGGTTCGTCAACCATAACTCCAGGACAGCCAGAAACCTAGTTGTGATCGATCATCAGTTAAGCTCAACAGACCATATTGCTACAACAACCCGGTCCTGCAAATTTGCCCTGTATAACATTAGGAAGATTAGACCCTTCCTGTCAGAGCAAGCCACACAACTTCTTGTCCAAGCTCTTGTTCTCTCCAGACTGGACTATTGTAATGCCCTCCTGGCGGGCCTTCCTGCATGTACTATCAAGCTGATAGTAGAGTGCATGATCCAGAATGCAGCAGCGAGGGTGGTCTTCAATGAGCCAAAAAAAGCTCACGTTACTCCTCTCCTCATCAGGTTACACTGGCTACCAGCAGCCAGTTGCATCAAATTCAAGGTACTGATGCTTGCCTACAAGACAACCACTGGCACGGCACCAATATACCTGAACTCACTAGTTCAAACTTATGCACCTTCCAGAAGCCTGCGTTCTGCAAGTGAACGACGCCTTGTGGTGCCATACCAAAGAGGTTCAAAATCACTCTCACTGACCTTTTCTTGGACCATGCCCAGCTGTTGGAATGACCTCCCAATCTCAATTGGAGTCTTTGCTCATTTTCCAAAAAACATCTAAAGACTCATCTTTTTGCCAGCACTTGACCAACTAATACTAACACTTACCTTTTCTTGTCTACCCTATTCTTGAAAAAAAAGACTAACTGAGACTTTTCATGACACTTGTATACTGTTGTTCTCTTGTTGGTATGATTGCTTCTATTGTATGCATTTAGCAGACGCTTTCATCCAAAGCAACTTACAGTGCATTCAGGCTATCAATTTTTACCTATGGATAAAAGCAGTGGTTTTGTGTGATTGTGTGTTTTTAGTGTCCAGTGATGATGGTGAGGGTTTGGAGTCCACTAAGAATCCTCTAGAGGAGATGAACGCAGGTTTGCTGGACAGCAGTGGTCAGAAACTTCCTCTACAGGCTGTCAATGTGAAGTGCAAGCTGATGGACCTGCTGTGTCAGGTATGATGCTACAGCAGTGGACTGCGGTGTGGAATTTAAAAGAAATGTTGAGAAATGAGCGAGATAAAGGACTTCTTTCACCTATAGAAGTACAAGATGGGTAATCAAACCTAATAAACTGAAACTAGAACAAGGCAGTGACTACTGGAAAAAAAAGACATGAGAAGAAATAAGAAGCAACAGAATTAACAAACTAAAAGACAGATAATAAAATTCCATGTAGACCAGAACAATGAATTATAATTTCAAATCAAAACCCTAACTTTGTCTCCACTTTTACCAGGTCATCATTTTTCAGACCTACACAAACCAGAGTGCTTTTCCCATTGAAGCTAAGTATGTCTTTCCACTGGAGGAGACGGCAGTAGTGTGTGGATTTGAAGCCTTTATCAATGGAAAACACGTCATTGGAAAGGTGCAAATCATTTGGAATTTATCAAATAAAGTCTCTGCTTTTCAACCTTTTTCTCATAAATTTCAATGTCTCTTTTTGTCCTGTAGGTAAAGGAAAAAGAGCAGGCTCGTAAGGAGTACAAGCAAGCCATAGAGAAAGGCCATGGAGCCTACCTGATGGACCAGGATGCACCTGTGAGTTACTGTAACTGATCCGGAGCTGACGTATGTGTGATAATGTATCAGAAGTTTTCTTTAAGGTCATGTGTTTCTGTGAGACAGGATGTATTTACTATCAGTGTGGGGAATCTTCCTCCTGGAGCCACAGTTCTGATCAAAGTGACGTTTATCACTGAGCTGCTGGTCAGATCAGGCTCTATAATCTTCTCACTGTCCGGCAGCGTGGCACCATGGCAACAGAGCGCCGCCCTTAATCAGACAACTCAGGTATGATGGGCCTTTGTCACTCTATTTAAAATCCTGTTTGACCTGATGATTGTTGCAGTGTTTTGACTGACAGTTGTGTTGCATTTCAGGCAACTGTTGAAAAGATTGGTGTGACGGAGCTTCAGTCAGAGGGGTGAGAATCTCAAACGCTGGAGAAATCACAGAGAAATTCACTAAAGATTCACTAAAACTGATGAGTAATAATATAGAAGACAATTATTAAATGTAGCAAATCACATCTTTTAACATCATTTAACACTTGACCTTTAACCTTTATAACATCCAGCTTTATATACAGTAGCACCTGGTCTAGTTGAACTGTGGATGGTCACTAAATAAGGCACAGGGTTGTTGTAACTCTCTTTGATTTGTTCCCTGCTTCTTTCTTCAGAGAGTTTTCTCTGTCTATGTCCATTGAAATGCCTTATGAGATCATCAACTTGAGCTCTTCACACCGCATCAAAACCAAGGTTATTAATTTGACTAAATACTGTATTTTCTGAAGTAAAAGAAACAATCATTTGTGAACCATATTAACAGTTTTAGTGTTTTCTCCACTCAGAGGACAGACTGTAAGGCAGTGATCAGCACGTTACCGGGACAGACTCTGGGATCTGAAGGGTTACAAGTGTCCTTCAGTCTTTCTAATATCCACATGCCCAGGATGTGGGTCGAGAACCATCCGGATAAAGATAGTCAGGTAAAGAAATCTGATTTTAATCTGTTTTTCTGTGTCATTGATATTTATCAGCATATTGCAGACAAAATTATTACGCACCCTGACAATTATGAACACTGATTCTGATCTGATCTCTGCAGGCCTGCATGCTGGTGTTTTATCCAGACTTTAAGTCAAGTGGGGTGTCCAGCTCTGGAGGTCTGTCCAATGTGAGCGATGTGGTCATTCTACTGGACTCCTCCAAGTCCATGCGGGGAGACGCCATGCTAAACGCCCGCAGGATTGCCCTTCAAGTCCTCAAATCTCTGGATCACTCACTGAAGATCAACATCATCTCTTTCAGCACTGGTTAGTGCTCACTGAAACTATCTGATTTTGTTTTATCGAGCATCACATGGACTTTTTCATTTCTCTATTATTCTTGTGATCAGAGTGAAGCATCGTGGGTAAATGTGTGTTTTTACAGATTACAAGGAAGCGTTTCCTGCACCAGTGCCTTTATTTGAGGCATCTGAAGCAGCCAGAAAATTTATTATGGTGAGGAATGTTTAAAAATGGTTAAAGATGGTTCTGAATCTCAGTTCCTTTGCGTCTCATTGCAATTTCCCTCTCTTCAGTCGTGTAGCGGCTCTGGTGGCAGCACTGATCTGTGGCGGCCTCTCCGGATCCTGAGTCTGCTGCCTCCCTGCCGGGGCGTGAGGAACATCCTGCTGCTCTCTGATGGACATGTCCAGAACCAGCCTCTGACCCTACAGCTGGTCCGGGAAAACTCCTGCCACACGCGCCTCTTCACCTGCGGACTCAGGTCTGCCTTTAAACAAATCCCTTTATTTTTCTCCTTCACTTCCAATGAATTTCTGAACCTACAGTTTGATTGTGTTTGTGTTTGTCTAGCTTGACAGCTAATCGTCATATGCTCAGAGCTTTGGCTCAGGCAGGTGGAGGAACATATGAATTTTTTGACACAAAGATGAAATACACTTGGACAGAGAAGGTGAATCACGCTCTTTATTTTTTTGTTTGTTTTTTTTTTACTTAAAGGGAAAGATAATCTTTGCAATATGGGCCAGACTGAGGCTTGAGTTGAAGAGATTTGTGTGTAATTTCAGGTGCGTGCTCAGGTCGAGCGTATGGAGTCTCCAGGCTGCAGATCAGTGGCAGTGAAGTGGCAGCAGTTTAGTCCCACAGCGCCCCGTCCTGTTCAAGCCCCTTCACAGCTTCACGCCCTCTTCAGTGACTGTCACTCTCTGGTGTACGGCTTTGTGCCACACTGCACTCAGGTACACAGACTGTACTGTTATATTAGTGCATATAAGTAAAGATGATTAAATATTATTCTCTGTATTCATTTATTGACAAGCAGTATGGAAAACATACATTGATTATTTTTCATAAAAATAATCTAGATCTCAATTGTCATTTCAATCAATATACTGTATGAAATATTAATCATAAGACTATAAAGAGCATTAAAGGGTTAGTTAACCCAATAATCTAAATTATGTCATTAATAACTCACCCTCATGTCGTTCCAAACCTGTGAGACCTCCGTTTATCTTCAGAACACAGTTTAAGATATTTTCGATTTAGTCTCAGAGAGCTCTCAGTCCCTCCATTGAAACTGTGTGTACGGTATACTGTCCATGTCCAGAAAGGTAAGAAAAACATCATCAAAGTAGTCCATGTGACATCAGAGGGTCAGTTAGAATTTGTTGAAGCATCAAAAATACATTTTGGTCCAAAAATAGCAAAAACTAAAACTATATTCATCATTGTCTTCTCTTCCGTGTCTGTTGTGAGAGAGTTCAAACACTGCAGTTTAGTGATATCCGGTTCGTGAACGAATCATTCGATGTAACCGGATCTTTTTGAACCAGTTCATCAAATCGAACTGAATCATTTTAAACGCTTCACATCTCCAATAAGCATTAATCCACAAATGACTGAAGCTGTTAACTCTTTTAATGTGGCTGACACTCCCTCAAACAAGTTCAAACAAACCAATATCCCGGAGTAATTCATTTACTCAAACAGTACACTGACTGAACTGCTGTGAAGAGCGAACTGAAGATGAAAACCGAGCCGAGCCAGATAACGAACAACAGACTGACTCTTCTCGAGTCAAGAACCGTTTCTGTCAGACGCGTCCGATTCGAGAACCGAGGAGCTGATGATACTGCGCATGTGTGATTCAGCGTGAAGCAGACTGACACACAGAGCGTCTGAACTGAACTGATTCTTTTGGTGATTGATTCTGAACTGATTCTGTGCTAGTGTTATGAGCCCAGGTAAACCGAAGGCTTGAATCAAGGGCAAACATCGCCAATGACGTCATTACGTCGAGCGCAAAAGAACCGGTGAACCGTTTTCTTCAACCGGTTTATTGAATTGAACTCTCCGAAAGAACTATACTACTGGTGATCCGAAAACCAATCCAACTGGTTCTTGACTCGTGAACGAGTCAGTCTGTTGTTCGTTATCTGGCTCGGCTCAGTGTTCATCTTCAGTTCTCTCTTCACATCAGTTCAGTCAGTGTACTGTCTGAGTACATGAATTACTGCGGGATATTGGTTTGTTTGAACTCAGAGGGAGTGTCAGCCACATTAAAATAGTTAACAGCTTAAGTCATTTGTGGATTAATGCTTATTGGAGACGCGAACCATTTCAAACGATTCAGATTCAGTTCGATTTGGTGAACTGGTTCAAGAAGATCCAGTTACATCGAATGATTCGTTCACGAACCGGATATCACAAACTGCTTTGTTTTGAACTCTGTCTCACAACAGACACCGAAGAGAAGACAATGATGAAGTCGTAGTTTTTGCCATTTTTGGTCCAAAATGTATTTTTGATGCTTCAAAATATTCTAACCAACCCTCTGATGTCACATGGATTACTTTGATGATGTTTTTCTTACCTTTCTGGACATGGACAGTAGACCGTACACACAGCTTGAATGGAGGGACAGAAAGCTCTCAGACTAAATCTAAAATATCTTAAACTGTGTTCCGAAGATAAATGGAGGGTCTTACGGTTTTGGGAACGACATGAGGGTGAGTCATTAATTACATAATTTTGATTATTGGGTGAACTAACCCTTTAAGATGTTTAAACTGAATTAAACAGTTATTTTTATATTTATTGTTTTGAATTGTGTAATATTTACTCATTTAGGCCACACTGTTTGGTGATTTGAGTGGACAAGAGATCAAAACCATGGTTTCCACTACAGAACTACAAAAGACAAAAGGAACTGTGAGTCAGCATTAAATACGTCATATAATCTGAAACCTCATCAGTTATTCAACAGGAGTTAGAAGTGTGTGTGTGTGTGTGTGTGTGTGCTCTTGTTTTTGTGACATATCAGGACACAACTTTGTATAATGACATGGGTATGACACAGGTATTACAAGGAGAGGGTGACTTATGATGACATAACCCATGTCCCCATTTTTCAAAACGCTTATAAATCATACATAATTAGTTTTTTTGAGAAAGTAAAAATGCACAAAGTTTCCTGTGAGGGTTAGGTGTAGGGTTGGTGTAGGGCCATAGAATATACAGTTTGTACAGTATAAAAACCATTACGCCTATGGTATGTCTCCCCTTTTCACAAAAACAAACTTGTGTGTGTGTGTGTTTGTGTGTGTGTGTGTGTGTGTGTGTGTGTGTGTGTGTGTGTGTGTGTGTGTGTGTGTGTGTGTGGGGGTGTGTGTGTGTGTGTGTGTGTGTGTGTGTGTGTATGTGTAGTTCCTTCACAAGTTAACAGCAAGAGCGATCATCAGAGACTATGAAGATGGCATTCTAGGCAACAGTGAGGCAGAACACGAGGTACAATATTTGGCTACACAATGATAATTTTTATATAACTGTCAGATTTGCTAACAGAAGAACTAAACTCGTCTTTTTTCTCTCTTCTATCAGGGGAAGAAAGCAGAGCTGAAGTCCTACATCATTGAGATCAGTAAAGAGTTCTCCATCTTGTCCCAGTTCACAAGTTTTGTCGCCGTTGAAGAGAGGGTATGATTACTGCTAATGTAGGGACTGATGCTAATCATAATGTAAGATTAAACATCCAGTTTCAGAATTTGACTTAAAGGCACAATATGTAAGTTTTTTTTTTTAAATATCCAAAAACCACTACAACAGTGTTATATATATTTGCAGACTTGTGTATTTACATTATCCCAAATGTTTTGAAGAATGTTTAAATTAAGATAAATAAGCAATTTTATCTAGTGATTTGGACCATGTCGATATAGTTTCATTGTGTTGCCTCCCAGTGACGTCATACACCCTCGATTTCCGGTTTTGTTTTGTGGAAAACATGTTAACACCAAAGATGCTTTAATATATTATGTGTTTTATTAGACAGGTGACGACCGCATGGAGTAGCATTACAACAGAACTCTCAAATGTATCTAGTATGATAAAACAGTGCTGCTTTACTGCTGCTTTGTTGTATCTTGTATCTTGTATGTTGTATCATGCCATAATAATAAATATTTTACACATAAATTGTTTAATATTGATAATAAATAAATAAAAATAATATCTATACACACACTTTTTTCACAAAACGGCAGAATCAAAGTTTTTCTAAGTAAAATATGTCATGAATTAATTTCTGTCAATTGTATTAAACTGAGGGACAATAAAAAAAAGCAACTAATGTCTTAATTTGCTCTTTGCAGGACCAGAATGAGCTTGACACTGGATTCACAGATATTCCTAAAATTGTATCAGAAGAGGATGTGGATATTTTACCATATATGGGCTGGACTGAAGAGAAGCTGAAGACTGTGCAAATCATTGGTGCTGAAGATGACATATCGGTAACAGTAAAGTGCTATTTTACAGCTGTTTATGTAAAGTGATAAAAGTTGGCATCATTCAGTATTCAACTCTTAAGTATTCACAACAATGATTTTGAATTTATTTTGTTTTTCAGATGGAATCAGATCGATTCAGCAGTAGCTCCACATCTGAAGAAATCCAGTTTTCTACTTGTGAAGCAGTCAACTTTGATGATAATGATTCAGAGGATGACTATGAATCTGTTCATTTTTTAAAAGGATCAGCATATAGCCGTGCTCTTCCTCGCTCCAGAAACCTCTGGCGTCGTTCATGTTTTGAAGGTAGCACTGACACTTTCTATCCGAAAATTAAACATGCTATAACACATCCTTATCACCTTTCCATCAAGAATGGTGCATTAACGGATGCTCCCAGTCCCTTTTGTCTACAGAAAAAGTCAGTAGAACCTCTCCTCATGGCTAACAGACCTTCTCTCACTTCTCCTTCTGGTGGTGCCCCCATGAGTGTCAGACTTCCCCCCCCAGATGACTCCCGGGTTACAGCCTTGATGCATCCTCTCCATGATCTCCTTGAATCTGAGGCAATGGCATCTTACAGACTTGATTCCCATATAGGCATGACTCCCGTAGGTGCCTCAGTGGATGCACTTCTTCCTCAACACCAATCTTCCTTCATGGGTTTCCCTCCCCCTGCCACTCACCTTTCCTCTGCCAGAGGGTCCGCCACTGGATTTATGCCACCAACTCCTCCTATCTGTGCAGATCTTCCTCTTCATCTTGTATCTCAGTCATTGATGTCCATGACTTCCAGCCCTGCTCCTCCTCCTACTCTTTTTGGCCCATCTTATTGCAGGAGGGGCTTGGCTGCTGATCAACCCACAGGGTCTGCAC
Source organism: Carassius carassius (assembly GCF_963082965.1). NCBI lineage: Eukaryota > Metazoa > Chordata > Actinopteri > Cypriniformes > Cyprinidae > Carassius > Carassius carassius. Next base: position 14,824,593 of record NC_081765.1, read on the forward strand.
CACTCTCTCTCCCTCACTTTGGTGGTTTCCTCCAACAATCCTACAAACAGTCTTTGGGTTTTGGTTCCTCAGACTCTGGACCCTTTGGAGCATCTCTGTCATTTAGTAAGTTGAGTCACAATGAGGTTTTATCCAATCAATGTTGAGATGGAGTAAAAACAGCTTTCTGTTTTTTTATATCATTGTCTCCTTTTTTCTGTCCTTTCTCTGATGAAGATATACACAGTGCCGCTCCTCTCCCAGCTCCCCATCGTCCTGCTCCCTCTGTTCTCTTTGGTCAACCTACAGTTCCCAAGCAAGCTGTTGGAATGTCAAATGTGGTTGCATGTGGTGGCACTACTAGTGTCCTGCAAAAGACAACTGAGCCTGAACAGTATTATGATTTCTCAGTCTCTAGCTTTGGAGCATCTCAGCAACAACAACAATGCCTTGTGTTTTCTGCACCTGGTAAGTTGACACACATTGATGAGGTTCTATAACTGATCAATGTTCAGATGGATTAAAACCGTTAAACCTATGTCTCATATCTTATTATGCTGGAGCTAAAACCATTCCTAAGTTTAGAGGGAACATGGCTCTGTCATTTCGGGAAAAACGAATGAGAAGACCTCACACAGTAGCCTGGAATGAGCTGTTTGAACTTCAGCATGAGGTGTTTACATACGATTTAAAACACTAGATTATATACAGTATGTAAATGTTTTTGAGGGAATTTGAACATATGCATTTTGTTTGGATACAGGATGGATACTGGGAGTGCACTGACAGGCTGAGCAGCTTCCTCAACCTGGACGTTGACTTTTTTGCCAATGTCTTCCTTAAGGAGAAAGGCATCTGCTCTTTTGGTAAGATTTTTTACATGCTTGTTTCTGGTCTGGTCCATATTGCAGATTATTCTCTACAAGAACCGGTTATTTAGACAGGAAGAGACATCTGACTGACACGTAAAGCAACCAATCACAGTTTGTTCATATGTGGCATGTAGGTGCCATATGTACCTTGTAGGGGTGTAACGATACGCGTATTCGTAATGAACCGTTCGGTACGAGCTTTTCGGTTCGGTACGCATTATGGACCGAACGGTTCGTTGGACTAATTAATTATATTTGGAAAAAAAAAATAAAATTGTGAAATATAATGATATGCGTTCAACAAGGTAGCCCAATAACCCAAACGACGTAACAGGCAACGCCCCTGACACCCCCGAAGAAGAAAAAAACACCAACTTATATGTTTATTAGTGATGGGAAGTTCGGATCATTTTACCGACTCGGACTTTTGAGTCTCGTTCAGCAAAATGAACGAATCTTTTTTCGAGTCATTTCGTTCATTTCGTTCATTTTAGCAAAATGTAATGAAAATGTTATGTGTTACTTCCCCAACAGATCTAGTACTTACGCAAACGTTGATCACACTAAAAACAATACAAAACTAAAATGCTATAAGATACAGAAAAAAAAATTCCTTCTTTACCTGGGTCTTTAGTCTGTGATTAGCTCACTTCACCTCTTATCTGACAAGAGTCCTCGGGTTTAAGTCATTCCTTAATCACGTGACAGACCCATACGCAAAACTAACGCAGTCTTGAGCCGGAAAGAGAATTGATTAGTTCATCTCATGAGTCTTTCGGGTCTCGGGTCGAGTTTGATTCGTTCCTTAATCACGTGACAGCCCCATACGCAAAACTAACGCAGTCTTGAGTCGGAAAGAGAATTGATTAGTTCATCTCATGAGTCTTTCGGGTCTCGGGTCGAGTTTGACTCGTTCCTTAATCACGTGACAGACCCATACGCAAAACTAACGCAGTCTTGAGTCAGAAAGAGAATTGATTAGTTCATCTCATGAGTCTTTCGGGTCTCGGGTCGAGTTTGATTCGTTCCTTAATCACGTGACAGACCCACGCTATTTCTGACATTTTCTGTCACTGTGTTTTTGTTACTTTTTGTTGAGGATCTGTGGTTTGTTATTATTTTATAAATAAATAAAACCCTGTTATAAATAAAATATTGATTAATTTGTCTTTTTGACTGTCTATCGGTAAATAAACACTAGGCTATATAATAATATAATAATCCAAGCTTACAATAGAAAGTATTTATAGACTAGTTTTAATCCAATTTTGAGTTTGCTGGTATAATAATTGCTTTTCCTAGGCAGACTTGACATATTGGTGTAATATATGTATAAGAAGATTGCTCAAAAAAGGACTGACATATACATTAAAAGCAAATAAAATTTTGAATTTGAATTATTAATGTTAGTTTAAAACATTAAGGTTATGATAACTTCAGCTTTAACAGTTTTAACCCAGCTCAGAGTGAGGAGGATACTTCAGATCCTGGTGCTACTGCCAGTGCAGGGGCCTTGTTTTGGGAAGACTTTGACGAGAGGGTAGCAAGCTTGAGGCCTTCTGCTACCTCTTCTAAGACATCAGATGCTATAAAGGTGCAGGCCTACCTTGCAGAGCCACTCTTACCCCGCACATCAGACCCTCTGGCCTGGTGGAGGAGATGTTCACCAGTATACAAAAGCCTTTCTGAAGTCACAAAGACAAGACTTTGCATTGTGGCCACATCTGTGCCATCTGAAAGAATTTTTTCTAAAACTGGGCAGATTATCTCAGATAGAAGCAGACATCTCATGAGTAACAGACTCAGCCCATCCAAGGTCAGGGAGCTTGTTTTTTTTTTATGCAAACATGCCTTAAAGCAAGTCCTAAAAATATAGCCACAGTGTGTTATTTATTTTAAAGCTTATTTATTTTTATTTATTTAAAGGACGTTTTGTTGCTGCGTCGACCAAAGCGCAAGCGCAGCGGTGCGCATCATTTGCGTGCTTGCGCGCACGCCGCGGTCAAAGTTCAAAATAGTTCAACTTTTGCCGCTGCGCTCTGTGACGATTACCAGCGCGACCAATAGGATCCAAAACAAGCACGGAAATCAAAATGAATGAACGGCTAGTACAGTGTGTGTCAGAATTTCCTGAGCTGTACGATACAAGTTTGAGGTAGTATAGGGACATCGTCAGGAAAGCTGTCCCTTACGAAAATTAACCATGGTTTTACTACAAATAAAACCAAAAAACCATGGTTACTGTAGTTAATCCATGGTAACCACAAATTAACCATGGTTTTGTTAAATTAACCATAGTTTAACCATGGTATTTGTAGTAAATCTGTGGTAATACAAATGGTAGTCAACACGCCAAAAAACCATGGGTTACTACAGTTTTACTATAATAAAACCATGGTTATTTTCCCTAAGGGGTGTCATGGAGACATATCTCCATTCAAGGAACAACAGACTATGATAGAGCTCCCGCTAAAAGTTTTTTAAACTCCGCCTACGCCATAGCGCAGCGCAGCGCAAATCGCGTTGTATCTGAAGGGCAACGCTGAACCCAGCGGCAAGCGCCGCGCATACCGCGTCCTGTGTGAAAGGCCCACTGTAGTGGAAAACGTAGGTTTTAAGAACATGCTTAATGTAATTGAGCCCAGTTACAATATTCCTTCACGAGCCCATTTCAGACAGACCGAAATTCCTGCTTTGTTCCAAAAAACATAAGCCCTATAGAGAACCAATTGAGTAAAAACACACGCAATATAAAGAGTTATAGAGTTCCATATAAAAAGTTACATCTTTGTATTTGTTCATAACTACTACAATAATATAACATTTTCATTTTTATATAAGGAGCTGTTTTTGTTTTATACAGTATGCTGCTAAGAAAACACCATAGAAGATGGGTAAAGAATAGCTCCATCATTGTTCAATGTAAAAAAAAAACATACTTTGTTAGTTTTAATAAATAAAACATTTTTTAAAAATCAAGGAAATTTATCTGCCAATTTTTTCTTTTTGCTGTATCTAAAACGTACCGAACCGAACCGTGACACCAGTGTATCGTATCGAACCGAACCGTGAATTTTGTGAACCGTTACACCCCTAGTACCTTGTGAGCACAACTGTTTCCAGACAGACTGAGAAAAACACCTGTGTCTTTACTGTGTAACACCATCCAATCATAGTAAAGCTCTCTAGACTGAGAAAGTGCTTTCCTGTTTAAAGTGCAGTATGCATCAGGCTGAATCTGAATATAGTTTCAAATAATCGAATCTTTATATTTCAGGCACAGTGTGTCAGTGTGAATCAGTTAATCAGTCAGATGTTTTGTGTGTCAGGTGTGAAGGCTCATGCTGACATTCTGAGGCTGGTGGCGACTCTGCTGGTGCTGCAGCTGATCCGGGTGAAGAAGCTGGCAGTGGGACAGCTGCTCGAGTCTCTCCTCCGGCTGAAAGAGTCCCAGGAGCCCAGGTACCAGCTCACACCCTCATGCAGCGCAGTGATTTACTCTTGTATTTTTGGATCCATGACTTTGTACTCTTCTCCATTCAGACCGATGTACTGGGAAGCAGTGAAGAGGGCCGTGGACTGGGCCTGCCAGACAGACAGACAGTATCCGTGTGTGTGCAGCAGGCTGGAGATCGGCTGGGATTGGGAATCATCTACACGTCAACTACTGGGCTGTGATTCTCCACACCCATATTCCCCACTCAGACCTGTTCTGGAGAGACGTACAGGTGTATCAGTCATGTAGAAACTGGAGTTGCTGTTTAACTTGATGTATTGCGTAAGCAACTGCTTTACGGAAACGCCAACCCTGTTGGACACTTCAGTCATACTTAAAAAATGTCTGAATTTCATTGCAAAATGTCAAACCAAGTGTCATTTACAAATAAATTAAACAAAACTAACCTAACTTTTCTGGAAATGTTATGTGTTCATTTTTAACCAGCAGATCTGAAAGTGATTTTTAATATATAGAAATAATTTGAAATAAAAATAAAAGTTCACGCAGATGTCCTAGCAAAACAAAAAACAGCTTTAGTTCATCACATTATGATACACTTTGTAGAACATAATTCACTTTGTTTATTTAAAAGATAAATTGTAGTATGTTTGTCTTGAGAATTACATGCTTAAACAATACAGGCCACCAGCTTGTATTGTTTTATATATATATATATATATATACATATCAGTGCTGTGAAACGATAATGTAATTAATCGCATACAAAATAAAAGTTTTTGTTTGCCTAATATGTCTATGTTCTGTGTGAATTTATTATGTATATTTAAATACACACATATATTTTGAAAATATATATTTACAGTACGTCTATATTTATATTCATATAATTTATATTAGAAATAAATTTATTTAATATACAAACAAATTTTTTCTGAAAAATATACATGCATCTGTGTGTATTTATATTGTTTATACATAATATATACAGCACACACTTATGTCAACAAAAAGTTTTGCTTTGGAAGCGCTTAATCATTTGACAGCACTAATATATATATATATATATATATATATATATATATATATATATATATATATATATATATATATATATATATATATATATATATATATATATATATAAACATTAAAGCATGTCAACATATTCTGTTACACCAAATACACAAAACAATGAACAAAGCATCATATGACCCTCTTAATAAATCATTGGTAATAAATGAACATGTTTTTGGATTTGGATTGTGGAATAAATTGATCAATGAACTTGATTCTTTTATTTTTACAGAAATACATATACAACAATCATACACGTACTGGTGTATATTTTGACAGTCACAGAATGTTTCTTATTTTGTGTAAACATGTAAACATACATATATGTTAATCATTACAGTCATAAAGTGGGTATTACTTTGTAGAGCCACTTGTAATTACTAACACTTTTTCAGTATCTCTTACGACCACTTTGGAAACAGAAAACATGTAGACTTCTTTTATAATCACAGTCAAGAACTCATTTCTTAATAGCCCACTTGGGGCACTTTTTCAGAACTCTTCAAAGTATTCTCCTAACAATTGATTTCAGAAGGGAATGCAAGAAATGCAACAAATTATATCACTCCTCACTGACCTCATGGTTACCATCTTGAGGAAGCTCATCTCTATATAAATTTGAGCGAGATATATTAGACCAAATATCTGTATCTGTGGTAATCTGACTATTTTCATTTTCACAAAAGTGTTTTGAGCATATTCTTTCTGCTCTCTTTTTGGCTAATATTCGCAATTTTTCATCCAAATGTTTATCTGTTTCCTCAGACAGGAGCTCCTCAAAGTGTGTCTCATAGTATGGTTTTCCTTTAAAGATCTCGCAACAGCAGTTTTTCAGACATTCATAGCTGGGGGTTTTACTGATATAAGAACAGCAGTCCTTCAAACTCTGAAGACTGTCACAATACATCCCAATCTTGGTGTTTGATATCAGCCACCATCCACAGACACCAACAGCTATGAAGCTGTAACCGAAAAGCTGCAAAAAAAAAAAAAAAAAAGGATCAATAAAACCACACTGACATGCATTAAGTCAAATATTTTAATGTAGATTGTTTTTAACTAAATTGTTAAACTGTGTTCTCAGAATCAGAACAAGGGTATTCTTAAATGTTATTAATTAAATAATAATTATTATTATTTTACATTTGATGTTTAGTCAGTTGTTTGATTAATAATTATTCTTAAATCTTAAACTGAATGGCATACTCTCCTTTGACAACTTGTTCCACAAAGAGATTCAACTGTTTGTTTTCCTGTGCAGTTATGGTGGGAACGTTAATTAGCTTTTGATTGTCATATTTTGTGTGTATCAGCAATGAACCCACACTGAGGAAAATCAACTGGAGTAAAAAGACAACTAGCTTTATGATAATCAGAAGTTAATACTGCAACAATCCAAACATTATTAGATTTTTTTTTTTATAACAGCCACCAGTAATAGAAAACACAAGAAAGTTCTGTAAAAATAAGACCCAATGTAATGTGCTGTAAATGTACTTACCTGTGACCAGTTTTTGTAGATTGTAATCATGCTCTTTTCTTGAAGAGTGAGATCTGAGTCCTTTTTGCATGGAATTTCACGCAGTGTCTCATTATATTTAGTTATCATACAGAGAAACAAGTCTCCATCTAAAAGAACAAATCCCCCCCAGAAGAGAGCGATTCCAAGAAGCTGGAGGATTTGAGGACAAAGACCGTGGAGACAGGCTGCACAAATTTTTGTTTTGGTTTGTTTCATTATTTTTAAAATAAAGAACAATATCAGAGGAATGAGCCCAAGGTAAATTACCACAATATAATGAAACTCAGGTTTGCAGGAGCACGAAAACTGAGAATTAAAGATGTACTGAAAAATGTAAATCATAATAAAAACTAGAAATACATTCGCAGCCTGTGACAGTATTACACGGAGTTTGTCTGGAATATCAGAAAAAAGATGCGGCATTGTTGATCAGCTGAAGCTTAGATGCAGAGGTTCAAGACCCAAGGCTGTTCCCTCTCTCCTGAGTCCTTGAGGCAACTGTATATAAGTCAGGATGGTCTAGAAAAATCATTTTAAGCAGTCTACTTTTACCACAAATGTATGAGTTCCTCTTTGGAATTCTGAAAGTGAAATTTAGATGTGAGTTTTAGATGTGAGAATTTGCAGTGTGTTATGGTTTCATTATGAGTGTTTGAGGGATTCCAGGGACACCTCCTGATATGCTGACCATGCAGCTCCAACAACAGTGTATTCTTTCTTTACAAAAACGAATAAATGAATCAATAACATAATGAAAAAATAATGAAATAACTTATACAATTTCACAAAATAAATGTCCTGGGGCACTTCATATTTTTGTCCAGTTGTTCAATCATATACATTCACATGATTAGATTTATTATCAAAAGGGATATCACCAACTGCATTTATTTGAACTTCCTTTTCAGGTAACTTTTTCAGATACATTTGGTGTAAATTGACAGATATTTGTAAAATAACTATCATGACACTTCATTGAAAATAAAATTGTTCAAGATTTACTTTCAAGTAATTTTCACTCAGAAATAGTTAGCACATTTGAAAAACAGTTACAAAGAAAAAGAAAATAGCACAATGAATGAACTTTTGAAGTAGAAAAACTGCCATTGTATATTCTTCTAAAACCTACTCCAATAATCATTGTATCAATTACATAAAATAAAATAATTTTTACAGTGTACAATCTCAAATCTATCTCTTTCTAAATGTTCATTTTAGAAAGCCTTAGTCATTTAGTTGCCCAAATCCAAAACACTTTCATTAGCATTTCAGGATGCTGTTTGAAATCTGGATCTCTATTTCTCTGAAACAAATCACTTCATTGTCCTTTAAGTTCATTGCGTCATAAATCCTTCTACAATTGTGTTTTCTTCTTCTTCATGTATACAATGATATTTTCTAAACTCTGATAAATGAATCCACAGACAAAATCTCCATCCATTTTTAAAATGCTAATCTGTTATTGCAGATCTTTAATTATTCACATCAGGATTGATTTAATCATAACCTGAACTCTTGATAAACCAGTTGCATGTGCCAGGCAAACACTAGCTTCAGCCTCTTCTGTGTATTTTGTGAAAAGTGAAGTAACATATAAAGTCACCAGATGTAACCAAGACCACAATTGCAAAATATGTTTTTTTCCCCACATACATTACTGTGCCATGGGTTTTTCAGCTGGTATATGATATTACAGAATCACAGATTTCCCAACCTACACATTATGACATATCCCATTATCAAATATCACTTTCTCAAAATCTTAAACACACAATTGTCTCTATATTCACTAAGAATTTGTCAAATATGCAGACACACTACAATAATGAATGTGTGTTTTTCATCAATAGTCCAAAAGAAGTCAAATTGCAACCATCCAAGGGGGTGAATAAAGGCCTCCTGTAGTGAATCAATGCACTTTTGTAAGAAAAATACTTTTTATTTTTGTAAATGCTTTCACTTCAGCAATAATCTGTTATGTGTCTTCTTTAAAAAGAAACAAACCTTAAACTGTAAAAGAAATACTGGGATTTCACAGCATGCAGCTGTTATATTTCATAGTAAATTACATTATTATCACTTTTCAGGCTTTTACTATGATATTCACAATATAGTACCGTATTCAGGAATTTTACTGTGAAAATATTGTAGGCAAAGCAGTTACAGGACACTACTGTAAATTCCATCCCACCTCTGCGCACTGTGTGTTTGACTGAGCTCTCCCATCTCCATGTTCTCATCCGAGTCCAACGAAATTAAGCGTGAAGTGCTGAGCTGTCAAATTAAATGCCTTTTTTATATGATAGTGCATGTAATTTAAAAGTATTAACCAAGTAGAGTTAGTTGTAGGTTCTATTGTCACATTGTTAGGGGTTAGCTTACCTATGTAGGTCTGAGTGGGCCAATTTTTTTAAACCATAAACATATAGTAACTTTAATTGTACCATATTAAGTTAGTAGCTAACTGTGAGACATTAGTTAATTTTTGGACCCTCGTTTAAAAAAAATTAAGTCATTAGCTCTATTTTAGATTTTCTTACTAACAAATTTTTTTCCTGTATATGTTAGGTTCTCTCCACAGCGATGATCGCTGGGGAATAGAGTGGTAAAATGGCCTTATGATCGTTATTATCAACCAGAGAAATTATAGTGTTGTGGATTATGGCAAAGGTGGAGTAAATTCATCTCAAATTAGTAACGTTAAATTGTGCTTAAACTACACTTAAACCTACACTGACGCTATACAGTCATCTACAGAATTCGTGAATTAAGTTCATAATTCTAAGTAGGCTATAGCCTATAATTAAAACATTTAAAGTAGACTATGGGGAAAACTTAACTTATTTTAATATAAATTTTATTATAAATGCGGGGTTGGGTTTTTCCCATTTTATTTTTTTATGAATGGCCTAGAATAAAATAAGTAGGCAAAAAATTAGTAGTAGGCCTATATTTTATTCCATGTCGTTGTAGATCACAGGCTAAAGTAAAATTCAAATGGCGTTTTATGAATAAAGTTGTCAAGTCTGCTTTGTCAATAACATGCAGCAGCTGGAAAAATATAATATTATTTTTTATTTTATTATTAATTGAAAATGAACTGAGCTTGCGGTTGCCGCTTGACGGTGCAGAACAGAAGGATGAAAAGGGCGTTTCAGCGCCGCCCACACATTCAAACAAATATTAAAGCATAATCTCATTTTTTACCCACAAACAAAAATACGAAAAATCCAGCTACATTTTCGTTTTGCGTTTCTTAAACAAATCGAAAAAACGAAAATCAAACCGTTTCTCATTTATCTTTATTTATTTTTAAATAGAAAATCAAATGAACAAAAGATACAAGGACCGTACACGGACCTTGAGGGCTTGTTTTTTATTTGGTGGGTTAAACAAGGAATGTTTGGATGTGTTGTGATTTTGCGAGCCATACAGGACCACAGCAGCCAAGCAATGATGCCCGTTAAACAAGTGTGTTGCAGATTCAACATTTGTGTCTGTTCTGAAGATCAGAGAGAAAGCGTTTTTTTTAAAGGATCCTGATCCTCCTTCCTCTGCAAAAAGTACATACACTCAAAAAAATGTACTTTCACTTTTGCCAATTTTACTTAATCCGTTCATGTTGTGATTACTTAAAAAAAAAAAATTTAACAATGTGAACTTAATTTAGTTTAGTTCATTCAACAAAAAAGTGTGTATTGCCAGCTTTACTTAAAAATTATTTGTTCAGCCAACATAACATTGTTGCATAAAAGTAACAAATTAATAAAACCAATACAGACTTGAATCTCATTGGCTGAGGATTTTGCAGTGTATTATGGGTAATTGTTGTCCTGTCACCCTCTTGCAGAAGTGTAGCACCATTAGATAGGTACGTGAGTAATAAAAAACAAAAAAAGTCATGTTTGATTTGCTGAATTTGTTCTGATATATTTCAGAACAAACCATACAAACAAATGGTTGTAAATGCAATATTTTGTTTTGCACATGTTTGTGATCTGTCTGATGAACTTTAATAAACAGATGGTTCATATGGTGAGTTATATTGAGCAGCTGCACTGTTATTTATTGATTTAGTGTTATGGACTTATTAAATCCTAATTAAAGAGGGTGGTGTTTCTGAAGTGGCATTATTAAAAAAAATTATTATCATTAATTATAATTTTCATGTACAATTAACTCAATTGTTGTTTGTTGACTCTACTAAGGTTTGTTAAGTTAAGTTTTCTTAAACTTTTGTAAAATGAACTAAATTATTGTTTGTTGGGATTACTTAAATTGTGTGGCACCTGTTGACAATATTTTTAATTAAACCCAACATTTCATTTTTTTGAGTGTATAAAATGATGAACACTGTTGTGTGCAAATGCTCTTCCTGGATAAATCACAAACCTTTACTTTGTTGCAGTACTATTCTTGACTGTGTGTTTGTGATGAAAATGTTTTTAAGCTGCTTTTATTTAAATGGTTAGGGTTAATATCACATTGTTCTGTCAGCTTTTTAGTATGTACTGCAACAGCAGTGACCACTGAAGGTGGTCACTGGGAAATGACACCTTTTTCATCCCACTTGAAAGAAACTAACAGCTTTCCTCTCTGTCTTTTTGTTTATAGGTACTTCATGGGCATCAATCCAGAGACAGAAACAAACTTAAAGAGGCAGAGTGGGCATATCAACCAGCCTGTCTGTACACTGATCAGGAAACTCAATGACTTTGAATGGATGTCAATCTGGTGCATAAGGAACGGGGAAGTCGTGGCCTGGTGGTTAGAGAATCGGACTCCCAATCGGAGGGTTGTGGGTTCGAGTCTTGGGCCGGCAGGAATTGTGGGTGGGGGGAGTGCATGTACAGTTCTCTCTCCACCTTCAATGTCATGACTTAGGTGCCCTTAGGTGCACTGAACCCCCAACTACTCCCCGGGCGCCGCAGCATAAATGGCTGCCCACTGCTCCGGGTGTGTGTTCACAGTGTGTGTGTGTTCACTGCTCTGTGTGTGTGCACTTCGGATGGGTTAAATGCAGAGCACAAATTCTGAGTATGGGTCACCATACTTGGCGGAATGTCACTTCACTCATAAGCAATGTTCCAACACCAGAATGGAAAAACCAAACTCTGGCTTTGTGTTAAGCTAGATGTTCTATACTGTATCCTGTTTCAATGGAGAAGAGCATGATCATCTGAACCTCTTTTCTGGAAAGTTTAGACAGGATTTATTCAATTGCAAAATAAATGTGTAAAATTGATTGTTTTCTGTTTAAGTGAATACAACATATCTTTCCGATTAAATGATAACATTTCAAAATTATAGTATTTTATAATAAATTAACAATGCAAACACATTAAAGGGTTAGTTCAACCAAAAATTAAAATTAGGCCATAATTGATTCACCCTCAAGTCATTCTAGGTGCTAATAGTTTATATTCACGGTAACTTCGTGTTTATCAGCACACTTCGTTGTGATTATTTTATGATGTAAAACAACTTAGCACAGGCAGTCATCTGTTAACACGGGCGCCGAAATAAAACGCGTTTCTAAAGCCTCGCGGTCAGTCAGGCCGCTCACGGAGGATGTGTGTGTCATATAAATTCTTAGTGGTGCTGTTCCAAGAGGTTAACGTAACCAGTGAGAAGGTGATTTTTTGGCCTTTGCTAACTTCAAGTAATGTGAAAACTTTAACATATCTGTTTGATATAAAGTCTGCTTTGTAGTTAGCCTAATTTATTACCATAGGGCAACCAAATACTTTTTCCTTGAAATTATTAAATATGCTATTTATAGATATGTGTTTATATTCATGTCAGCAGGCAAATCTTGTGTATATTTTGCACAGGATGCACAAAGGCACCTTATCAGTGCGGTGACACTTGAACAAATGAACTGATCATGCGCGACGCTGACCAATAAACAAACGAGTTGACTTGACTTATTGTAGTTGTAGAATATTTCTCTTTTTTTCTTAAGTTTTATTGCGCCTTTGACTTGAATCTTATCATCAGTTGTAGTGATGGGAAGTTCGTATCATTTTACCGGCTCTGACTTTTGAGTCTCGTTCAGCAAAATGAACGAATCTTTTTTCGAGTCATTTCGTTCATTTTAGCAAAATGTAATTAAAATGTTACGTTTTACTTCCCCAACACATCTAGTACTTATGCAAACGTTCACACTACAAACCGTACAAAACTAAAATGCTTTAATAAACAGAAAAGATTAATTAATTCTTTACCTGGGTCTTCAGTCTGTGATTAGCTCACCTCACATCTTGTCTGACAAGTCTTCGGGTTCAAGTCATTCCTTAATCACGAGACAGACCCATACGCTTTTTTTGTCACTGTTTTTGTTTCCGTTTCTTGAGGATCTGTGGTGTGTTATCATTTTTTAAATAAATAAAACCCTGTTATAAATAAAGTAGATTAATTTGTCTTTTTGACTGTCTAGTAAATAAACACTAGGCTATATAATAATCCAAGCCTACAATACAAAGTATTTATAGCCTAGTTTGTTCATTTTTACTCCAATTTTGAGTTTGCTGGTATAAAAATTGCTTTTCCTAAGCAGACTTGACATATAATATATGTATACAATGATTGCTCAAAAAGGACATAATGGCAAATTAAAAGCAAATAACATTTTGAATCCTAAATAAGTAACACTACAGTTATATAGTCTAATCTGAAGTGTGAACTCAAAAGACAAATCATACAACAAGGTAATTTTTGAAGATTTGAATCCACTGTAAAAAACAAAAACAAAAACAAACAGACAGAAAAAAATATCTCTTCTTTATCAAAGTGATTTTGCCATCATATAAAGCATAACCAACTCTTTATTACCACATTCAGTGTTATGGAAAAGTACCATCATGACAGAAATTAAAAGCAACTATTTGAAACCAGAAATGCATCACGTAACTGTAAGAGTAAATAATAATTGTTATAAAAAATAATAATAACTACTATGTACCCATTTGTAAGGTTCAGGAAGAAAAAAACAAAGTGCTTGCCGTCTGTTTCACATTAGGAGGCATTTTGCTGCATAATCGATCCACCACTGACCATATGCAACTATGGAAGCTCAACTTCCATAAATGAACTGAAAACACTTGCTCTGCGCCAGTGGATACACACAGTTATGTGCACGTCACTGACTATACAGGCATGCACTTCCGCATTTCAGAGATCCGCCTTTTACTTTCCTTCAACATGACATTATCAATTAACATTTAGAAAATTGATTTTTGACATTTGTGAATCAATTCAGAATCGTCTGCTTATGCATATTCTGATGCATTTAAGAATCACATTTTTATCCCACCCCTACTAAATATAGTATATAATGTAAATGTAAAAATCTGAAATACAAAAAAAAAATAATAATAGTATAGGTAAAAATTACTATTGTGACATGTGATATTGATTGTTTTAGGAGATACTTTGACAAGTGGGCACTGGATGCTGAGTATTGAAGGCGAGGGTGTGTGTGAGGGCACTCAGCCCAGTTTCCTGTCCGGCCTTGCCACTCTGTTTGCTGCTTATTACTTGTTTAATCTTGAGTACCAGGAGGAAGCAGTGTGTACCTTGGTGTTTATTCAAAGGTAATGGTTGAATTCTAACAACTTCAAAACCAGCATTTTATAGATAAGTTATATCAGAACATTCCTTTTAATAATGTTATGTTATAAGTGTTATTTCTGTTGAGGCTTTAACACAATGTTTCTTAACTCGAGAAGAGAATATATTTGTCTCCCTATTTAACACCAGCAAGCTATTGAGTTAAATATGTTTTTTTTTTCATTATTATTATTAGTGGACATCTCAAACTTTCTGGGAGGTCCTAAAACCGATCTTAATTACATATTGTCTGTTTCATGACCCTTTAAGCACTTTGTGGGCATAAATCCGGAGAGAGGATCCAAAGCCAAGGGAAAAGTGCCATCGAAAAAAAAAAAAACAGGACAAGTGATACAGTCAACCCACATGTTGCCACTCTTCTGTGCCATGTAATGGATTTCCAATGAAATTTCTGAAATGTAAGGACACACACACAAACTAAGATTGCGTCTTCCTTTAATTGTTCTCTATCTGCCTTTGACTGTACCTCTCATCCCTCTATCTGTCTCTGACTGTACCTCTCATCCCTGTATCTGTCTCTGACTGTACCTCTCATCCCTGTATCTGTCTCTGACTGTACCTCTCATCCCTGTATCTGTCTCTGACTGTACCTCTCATCCCTGTATCTGTCTCTGACTGAATCTCTCATCCCTCTATCTGTCTCTGACTGTACCTCTCATCCTCTATCTGTCTCTGACTGTACCTCTCATCCTCTATCTGTCTCTGACTGTACCTCTCATCCCTGTATCTGTCTCTGACTGTACCTCTCATCCCTGTATCTGTCTCTGACTGTACCTCTCATCCCTCAATCTGTCTCTGACAGTACCTCTCATCCCTCCAGCTGTCTCTGACTGTACCTCTCATCCCTGTATCTGTATCTGTCTCTGACTGTACCTCTCATCCCTGTATCTGTCTCTGACTGTACCTCTCATCCCTCTATCTGTCTCTGACTGTACCTCTCATCCCTCTATCTGTCTCTGACTGTACCTCTCAACTCTCTATCTGTCTTTGACTGTACCTCTCACCCCTCTATCTGTCTCTGACTGTACCTCTCATCCCTCTATCTGTCTCTGACTGTACCTCTCATCCCTGTATCTGTCACTGACTGTACCTCTCAACCCTCTATCTGTCTCTGACTGTACCTCTCATCCCTGTATCTGTCTCTGACTGTACCTCTCATCCCTGTATCTGTCTCTGACTGTACCTCTCATCCCTGTATCTGTCTCTGACTGTACCTCTCATCCCTGTATCTGTCTCTGACTGTACCTCTCATCCCTGTATCTGTCTCTGACTGTACCTCTCATCCCTCTATCTGTCTCTGACTGTACCTCTCATCCTCTATCTGTCTCTGACTGTACCTCTCATTCCTGTATCTGTCTCTGACTGTACCTCTCATCCCTCTATCTGTCTCTGACTGTACCTCTCATCCTCTATCTGTCTATGACTGTACCTCTCATCCCTCTATCTGTCTCTGACTGTACCTCTCATCCCTCTATCTGTCTCTGACTGTACCTCTCATCCCTCTATCTGTCTCTGACTGTACCTCTCAACTCTCTATCTGTCTCTGACTGTACCTCTCACCCCTCTATCTGTCTCTGACTATACCTCTCATCCCTGTATCTGTCACTGACTGTACCTCTCAACCCTCTATCTGTCTCTGACTGTACCTCTCAACTCTCTATCTGTCTCTGACTGTACCTCTCATCCTCTATCTGTCTCTGACTGTACCTCTCATCCCTCTATCTGTCTCTGACTGTACCTTTCATCCCTGTATCTGTCTCTGACTGTACCTCTCATCCCTGTATCTGACTCTGACTGTACCTCTCATCCCTGTATCTGTCCCTGACTGTACCTCTCATCCCTGTATCTGTCTCTGACTGTATCTCTCATCCCTGTATCTGTCTCTGACTGTACCTCTCATCCCTCTATCTGTCTCTGACTGTACCTCTCATCCTCTATCTGTCTCTGACTGTACCTCTCATTCCTGTATCTGTCTCTGACTGTACCTCTCATCCCTCTATCTGTCTCTGACTGTACCTCTCATCCTCTATCTGTCTATGACTGTACCTCTCATCCCTCTATCTGTCTCTGACTGTACCTCTCATCCCTCTATCTGTCTCTGACTGTACCTCTCATCCCTCTATCTGTCTCTGACTGTACCTCTCAACTCTCTATCTGTCTCTGACTGTACCTCTCACCCCTCTATCTGTCTCTGACTATACCTCTCATCCCTGTATCTGTCACTGACTGTACCTCTAAACCCTCTATCTGTCTCTGACTGTACCTCTCAACTCTCTATCTGTCTCTGACTGTACCTCTCATCCTCTATCTGTCTCTGACTGTACCTCTCATCCCTCTATCTGTCTCTGACTGTACCTTTCATCCCTGTATCTGTCTCTGACTGTACCTCTCATCCTCTATCTGTCTCTGACTGTACCTCTCATCCCTCTATCTGTCTCTGACTGTACCTCTCACCCCTCTATCTCTCTCTGACTGCACCTCTCATCCTCTATCTGTCTCTGACTGTACCTCTCATCCTCTATCTGTCTCTGACTGTACCTCTCATCCCTCTATCTGTCTCTGACTGTACCTCTCATCCCTCTATCTGTCTCTGACTGTACCTCTCATCCTCTATCTGTCTCTGACTGTACCTCTCATCCTCTGTCTGTCACTGACTGTACCTCTCATCCTCTATCTGTCACTGACTGTACCTCTCATCCCTCTGTTTGTCTCCGACTGTACCTCTCATCCCTCTATCTGTCACTGACTGTACCTCTCATCCCTCTGTCTGTCTCTGACTGTATCTCTCATTCCCCTATCTGTTTCTGAAAGTATTATTATGTTTTGTAATATATCTAATGTATTGTCCTCTTTGCTCTTTTCAATATTTCTAGTCACACTTTGAATCCTGGGATGGAACTCATCTGGAGCATAATTGTTATTTGGTTGATTTTTATCTGTTTTTGATGGAAAGTTTGTATGACTTGTTTGGCCATATTGGTCTATTTATTATTTATGAAAGCTATCTGAAAGCGTCTTTGTGGTTTTTAAAGGATTACCGTAGTTCACCCAAAAATGAAAATTCAGTCAATAATTACTTTGTCGTTCCACACCCGTAAGATCTCTGACTGTACCTCTCACCCCTCTATCTGTCTCTGACTGTACCTCTCATCCCTGTATCTGTCTCTGACTGTACCTCTCAACTCTCTATCTGTCTCTGACTGTACCTCTCACCCCTCTATCTGTCTCTGACTGTACCTCTCATCCCTCTATCTGTCTCTGACTGTACCTCTCACCCCTCTATCTGTCTCTGACTGTACCTCTCATCCCTGTATCTGTCTCTGACTGTACCTCTCAACTCTCTATCTGTCTCTGACTGTACCTCTCACCCCTCTATCTGTCTCTGACTGTACCTCTCATCCCTCTATCTGTCTCTGACTGTACCTCTCATCCCTGTATCTGTCTCTGACTGTACCTCTCATCCCTCTATCTGTCTCTGACTGTACCTCTCATCCCTGTATCTGTCTCTGACTGTACCTCTCAACTCTCTATCTGTCTCTGACTGTACCTCTCATCCCTCTGTCTGTCTCTGACTGTATCTCTCATTCCCCTATCTGTTTCTGAAAGTATTATTATGTTTTGTAATATATCTAATGTATTGTCCTCTTTGCTCTTTTCAATATTTCTAGTCACACTTTGAATCCTGGGATGGAACTCATCTGGAGCATAATTGTTATTTGGTTGATTTTTATCTGTTTTTGATGGAAAGTTTGTATGAATTGTTTGGCCATATTGGTCTATTTATTAAGTTATGAAAGCTATCTGAAAGCGTCTTTGTGGTTTTTAAAGGATTACCGTAGTTCACCCAAAAATGAAAATTCAGTCAATAATTACTTTGTCGTTCCACACCCGTAAAATCTTCGTTCATCTTCACAACACACATTAAGATGTGGCTCAGTGAAGCCTGCATTTCTAGCAAGATCATTTCTTTTTTCAATGCCCAGAAAGCCACTTACACATTTAAAACAGTTCATGTGACTACAGTGGTTCAACCTAAATATTATAAAGCGACGAGAATTCTTTTTGTGCGACAAACCACCCCCCCCCAAACAACGATTTTATTCAACAATATATATATTGTTGAATAGTCATTATTTTGTTTTTTGGCACACAAAAAGTATTCTCGTCGCTTCATTACACTAAAGGTTGAACCACTGTAGTCACATAAACTGTTTTAAATATGTTTTTAGTACCTTTCTGGGCATTGGAAAAGGAAATGATCTTGCTAGCAATGTAGACCTCACTGGACCATCAGGTTTTATAAAAAATATCTTAATGTGTGTTGTGAAGATGAACGAAGGTCTTAAGGGTGTGGAATGACTTGAGGGTGAGAAATGACTGAATTTTCACTTTTGGGTGAACTGTTTTAATATGAACATGTTGGTCATGTTTTGGTTATAACGCAGTTTGAATATTTCTTTGTGTCAAGGTCCATGATGGCCAATATGTTTCAAGTAATTAAAAAAAAATGCATGCCAAAATTTCATGTCCATTAAAAAAAATGAAATTTTAAAATAAATAAAAATGAGTTCAAAATAATATACTTTTTATGGCATTTTTTCATTTAAATTTGAAAGTGATATATAAAATTTTGACCTTTTTTTTTTTTAAGATTTTAAAATTTTTATTTTATTTATTTTTTTGGTGAATTAAGTTATGCATTATACAACACTTTACGCAGTTAAAAATTGTTTAAAGCATATGCAGTTAATAGTTTACATTTAAAATTCAGCTGCCAGTCATTAAGTCAGCAATAGGGAAAATATACTGTATGCTATCATTTTACATACTTTAAATATAGTAAATACACATATGCTTTTTTCAAAGAATTGCTTTTCACAGTAAACTACTTGAATGTGTGCAATTGCTATGTAAATAAGTATTTTAAATGCCATATACAATATATTAAAAATGCAGTATACAATATATTTTTTTTGTAAAAATGCAATATACAAAATAAAATAAATTACTGTAAATTTTACAGTAAAATACTGGCAGCAGGGTTGCCAGCCAGTTACTGTAAATTTTACAGTAGTCTTACTGTAATTTAATTTACAGAATTTTACTGTAATTGAGAATACAGTAAAAATATCTACATTAAATTACAGTAAGACTACTGTAAAATTTACAGTAACTGGCTGGCAACCCTGCTGCCAGTATTTTACTGTAAAATTTACAGCAATTTTTTAACAGTGTATGACTTTCTTCTTTCAGAGGAATCCAGTTATTTAAAAAATAGTATTTGATCTTTCAAGCTGTTTAATGGCACTCAGTGGGTGTTGCAGTGCATCAGTCCAAGAGAAATTTAATAAAAAGCGCATCCATTAAAAAAAGTGTCTCACACAGCTCCGGGGGGGTGAAAAAAGGCGTTTTTCATATTTCAAATGACTTCCATTTTTTTTAAGTCAATGGCCATCAACTTTTTGGTTACCAACATTCTTCAAAATATCTTCTTTTTTGTTCAGCAAAAGAAAGAAACTAATTTGTGTTTAGTGTTCACTATTTATTATTTAGGTGAAAAGGTAAATTCTGTTAAGCTGTGTATTATCAAGAGTGCAAGAACACACCTCTCCAAGGTAATATTGACACAGGGAGGAGGTGCTGATCTGTTTCCCTGGAAGCAAAGTTTAAAACTAGTCTGAGGATTAGAAAGCGCTTATCCGTCTTAGCCTGTTGATTTATTATGCTGTCTACAGAGATGCTAAGCAGAGTGATACATCGATTCATCAAAGATACTGCTGAAAAGTAGGAACAGGTCACCATAATGGCTTCTATTGGACAAATAATCTTTGGAAGGTAAAATACTTTTTCAAACCATTTCAGGCTGAAAATTATAGTATGTATAAGTAGTCAATACTGAATGTTGATCATAATTTTTTTTGTCTTTTGCAGTATGATTTTTCTCATAGTAGTCATTTCTGGACTCATCATTTTCATATTGGCTATTGCATTTTCAGGTTAGTTAAGCATTCTGTTCTAAAAGCGCATTTGGACTTTTGATGTACAGTCGTGGCCAAAAGTTTTGAGAATTACATAAATATTAGTTTTCAAAATGTTTGCTGCTAAACTGCTTTTAGATCTTTGTTTCAGTTGTTTCTGTGATGTACTGAAATATAATTACAAGCACTTCATACGTTTCAAAGGCTTTTATTGACAATTACATCAAATTTATGCAAAGAGTCAGTATTTGCAGTGTTGGCCCTTCTTTTTCAGGACCTCTGCAATTCAACTGGGCATGCTCTCAATCAACTTCTGGGCCAAATCCTGACTGATAGCAACCCATTCTTTCATAATAACTTCTTGGAGTTTGTCACAATTAGTGGGTTTTTGTTTGTCCACCCACCTCTTGAGGATTGACCACAAGTTCTCAATGGGATTAAGATCTGGGGAGTTTCCAGGCCATGGACCCAAAATTTCAACATTCTGGTCCCCGAGCCACTTAGTTATCACTTTTGCCTTATGGCACAGTGCTCCATCGTGCTGGAAAATGCATTGTTCTTCACCAAACTGTTGTTGGATTGTTGGAAGAAGTTGCTGTTGGAGGGTGTTTTGGTACCATTCTTTATTCATGGCTGTGTTTTTGGGCAGAATTGTGAGTGAGCCCACTCCCTTGGATGAGAAGCAACCCCACACATGAATGGTGTCAGGATGCTTTACTGTTGGCATGACACAGGACTGATGGTAGCGCTCACCTTTTCTTCTTCGGACAAGCCTTTTTCCAGATGCCCCAAACAATCGGAAAGGGGCTTCATCTGAGAATATGACTTTGCCCCAGTCCTCAGCAGTCCATTCCCTATACTTTCTGCAGAAGATCAATCTGTCCCTGATGTTTGTTTTGGAGAGAAGTGGCTTCTTTGCTGCCCTTCTTGACACCAGGCCATCTTCCAGAAGTCTTTGCCTCACTGTGCGTGCAGATGTGCTCACACCTGCCTGCTGCCATTCCTGAGCAAGCTCTGCACTGGTGGCACTCCGATCCCGCAGCTGAATCCTCTTTAGGAGACGATCCTGGCGCTTGCTGGACTTTCTTGGACGCCCTGAAGCATTCTTTACAAGAATTGAACCTCTTTCCTTGAAGTTCTTGATGATCCTATAAATTGTTGATTTAGGTGCAATCTTAGTAGCCACAATATCCTTGCCTGTGAAGCCATTTTTATGCAACGCAATGATGGCTGCACGCGTTTCTTTGCACGTCACCATGGTTAACAATGGAAGAACAATGATTTCAAGCATCACCCTCCTTTTAACATGTCAAGTCTGCCATTCTAACCCAATCAGCCTGACATAATGATCTCCAGCCTTGTGCTCGTCGACATTCTCACCTGAGTTAACAAGACGATTACTGAAATGATCTCAGCAGGTCCTTTAAAGACAGCAATGAAATGCAGTGGAAAGGTTTTTTTGGGATTAAGTTAATTTTCATGGCAAAGAAGGACTATGCAATTAATCTGGTCACTCTTCATAACATTCTGGAGTATATGCAAATTGCTATTATAAAAACTTAAGCAGCAACTTTTCCAATTTCCAATATTTATGTCATTCTCAAAAGTTTTGGCCACGACTGTATAATCTGAACACCTGTGTGCATGTTTGTTTCCAAGTGTCCCAAGGTACAGTTGAGAGCAGAAGTCCCTCTACTGTGGGGAACCTTGCGGAGGATGTGGTCCTGGATTGCCGGTTCCTTAGCAACAGTGGCAATGGACAGTTCAGCGATGTGTCAATTACTTGGCTGAAAGACGCTCTCAGTGGGGTGGTCTATGAATACAAGAAAAAAGCAGCCCAGCTTCAGGGGCAGAACACACAGTTCCAAAACAGGGTTCAACTGTTCTCAGATGCTATATCAATGGGCAACGCTTCCCTACTGCTGAGAAATGTGAAGCTGGAGGATGAGGGTGTGTATCGCTGCTCTGTCAATGCACCAAAAGTCTCAGGGACTACCAGTGTTAACCTCCGAGTGGCTGGTAAATCCATTCTTTATTCATTTATTTAAAATCAGAGAATATAATTCTACTTTATACCTCAGATACGCCAGTAGGTGGCGACAAATGGCTCTTTTTGAGTGAGTCACTGAAACTTTCACTCCTTATTTGATTAATTCAAAACCCTGATTCATTCTACACAAATGACTGGCTACATCATATATTGCATACTTACCTTTTATATAGTGGGTGAAAAACAGCATGTGAACAGGATAGTATGTCTGAATTTACAATAGAAGCCGGATGACTACTACTTCTTGCTAGCTTCTAAAGTGTGCATCCAGTGGAGGCTTTTCTATCCCATGAGGCCACAAGAGAATATATGTGAATTACAGTGAAGTGACTGAGGCAGGTACACTGTAAAACAAAATAATCTTGGGTCTTGTCATTTTCATTAAAAAAGGTGATAATTAAAAATAGTGCATATATTTTATTAAATAAATTGTGGTTCAGTGAAAATGTTGAAAATATTAAAACCAAGAGATTATGTTTTCCTCATATTTTTTTAAGGAAACTAAAGCAGTTTTGAGGCTTGAATTGAGAAACTGAAAAAAAAAGAAAAAACAAGGAAAGAAGGCTACCTATTTATTTTAAGAAAATTAGTTTAATTATGCAGTTTCATGTTAGTGCTGATTGTTAGTTCTCAGCATGATTTGCATTTGGCTGGATATGGAGAGTAAATATTGAAATTAAGTGCTGCTTTGTGTGTCTTTGAGTAAAGGGAAACATCTATTAATGTTTAGTTATGTCTGACATTGGAGAGAATTTCTGTTAAGTTGAAGTTTCTGTTGTTACTATTGTGGAGAAGAGTAGAGCTTATTCATGGTTATGAATAACTGAGGCATGATGCTTTGTTCAATCAGCAGTAGCTTTGCTAATGCTACTGCAGTAAAGTGTTTTCCTACTTGAGCTATTTGTCTGAATAATCCAAAATAACCCAAAGTCAAAAACAAACAGGCCTATATACTCATAATCACAGACTTTGGGGAATCAACTTAAAATAAATGAGCACATTTCATTTAATAATATTCAAATCATTGTGTCGTAGATTAAATAATTTAGGAGATTTTACATTTCTCAAGTCTTAAAAACTACTCAAAATATTATGTGTAATATTTTGTTACCATAATTGTTTTCATTTTAGATAGCTTATACCATTTTTCTTTACACCTATAGGTCATAATGACAACATGACAAAAGTAATATGTCCATATTCATTCTATAAAGAACATATTTTCTTAATGGTTATTAAGTATTTATCTATTCAAAAGAAGTAGTACTGAGGGAGAATGTGATTTTAGCCACTGTCTGTACAAATTATTCTCTGAATCAATCAATCAAATGATTTATTCAAATCTCTGGTTCCTTCAGGAACTAAACACTTGACTGTGTTTATGAGTGAGTCACTGAATCATTGACTTACATGGTTTGTTTAAAACAGATTCATTCTGGAATAAAACATGAAACTATTGTGTATTTCTCAGTGATATGCAAAGGTTATTACTGCTTTGGCTTTTCACTGGCAGAGCTGAAAGTAATGTTATAATATTAAATTAAGTAAAATATTATCAAAGTAATTATTAATAATAATAATTATTATTACATTAATATTATAACTAAATATGATTACTGAATCAGTAGTGCACTTTGAAATGTCTGTGGGTGTGTGTGCGTGAATTTGTGTATCATACACACATGCAGATTTAAAATGATATATTTTACACATATTTTTGTGTGTAAATGGTCATATCTGAATTTTGATTTTCACTCAAATCTGTGTGTTATTTGCAGCTTTCTCAGCTCCCACATTTAATCGACAGTCAAATGGGTCTCTATCTGCTCAGGCTAACAAATGGTTTCCCCGACCCGAGGTTAGCTGGTTGAGTCAGAGTGGGCAGCTTTTAAACAGCAGCACGCAGTTTATCAACAACACTGCAGGAATCATGAATCAAGTTTTTAGTGTCCTCGAAGAACCAGTAAAGGAAGATGACACCTACACCTTTCTTATCCAGAACCGCCTTGTGAAAGCTATCTCAGAGGCAACTGTATCAGGTAAAATACTGATGTTGACAGAAAAAAAGAGTAAAGCTAATTATTTAGCAGAAGTCATAACCATAACCCTTAATCATAACATTTACCCAGAGCATTGCATATCAAATTGCATATCAAATTTGTTAAAACAAATTTGATGACTACTTGGACACCGTGGACAAACAAACTGGATGTGACATTAAATATCATGACACATGCAGTAGACTTTGTAGAGCAAATAATTAGTTAAAAACGCAGCATAAACATACTATGTTTTTGTTATAAAGTAAATGTTGCTTTTCTTTGATTATCCTCAGCAAACAGAGTGACTGGGAGGACATACTTCATATTCAGTTCTGCATCTACAAAAGTGCCATCCTTACAACTTCTGTTCACAGTCATCTTTGTTCTCTCTGCAAACCAGTAGATGCTGTATCCAGTTTAAAAAAGTTGTAGCCTGCTTCTAAGCAGAAACTAATGCAAAAGGTATTTTTAGATTAAAGCAAGAGATAACACATTATGGTTTCCATGCCAGTTACATGTACTTACTATTATAATAACAATTAATTATGCATAATGACATGCAATTAATACTAAAACAAATCCTTACCCTGACCATATAAGTACATGTAGATAATTAATATTACTCATACTTATATGTATAATTACACTGTAGTAAAATAAAGTGTAACCCAAGAATATAATCTCTATTAGGATATTATATTTGGTTATAATTGTTGATGGCCAAGCAATCATGGTTCTCTAAAGCCAATTATGTTTGTCATCTTAAACCATGACATTTCCATCATAAAGAAAATGTTGCACCATCTTCTTTATCCCAGATGTAATGGACATAAATTCAGCTACATATGAATCTTTTCAATTTCAATCTTTTAATTTAAATCTGTTATTGACGATTTATCAGATGCTCTTGATACATCTGATATAATTTACTATAGACTGTTTAACCTGCTATATTATCTTAAACTGTTCATGTAAAATATCTGCTGTACCAATAAATAAGAACACAATATGTCAACAAGTTTTTAATTTCTATTATACTTTTTACACCGTTCAATTTAATTCAATGAATGTTTTTTATAGCACTTTTTACTGTACAAATCACTAAAATGCCACTTTATGTAACGCCTAGCCAGCAGAGGGAGCCCTCGCCTGAGTATTGACCGTGTTCCGCTCTCTCTGCTTCTCTGGTTACTTCCTGTTTGTGTGGTATTTAGCAGGGCCAGGCTAACAGGCCAGTGTGAAGTATTGCCGGTCTACCGGCCTTACTGAACATTCTTATTCCACTGTTTTGTCTACCTTTAGTATGACCATTGCCTGCCCCTTTCCACGTTTATGTTTTTGGATTTTCCCTTGCATAGTTGTTTGGACTGGACTACCTTTCTGGTTACGAACTTTGACTGTCTCTTGTTAATGCTATCTGCATACTGTTTTTGACTTGTCTACCAAGGATTATATTAAACTACTGCACATGGATCCTAACTTGGCATCTGCCTCATTACATAATACTTCACCTACAATGGATCCAGCGAAAGTTTCTAATCTGCAAGCGGCATTCGCTTACCAGAGCGATATTCTCAAGGGATACCAGGAACTGCTGGGTAATCTGCGAGCTGCTAACGACTATCTTGTGCAGTATATCCGATCGCTGCCACCTGCTATGCCTAAGAAGATATGCTTTGCTTTACCCGATAAATTGAACGGCACAGCTGAGCAGTGCAAAGGATTTCTCAAGGCAGGTAGAAATTTTCAAGCACCAAGAAGATGGTTTTGAGTCTGATGACAAGAAATGTGCTTTCCTCATGACATTGCTGACCGGTAAAGCGATTGAGTGGGCCGCGGCGTTCAGGGAAACATATAGTTTCTTTCTAAGATCATAGGCACACTTTATTCAACAACTCAGAGACGTGTTTGAACATCCAGCAGGGGACAGGGATGTCTCGATGCAACTTCTGCAGATGTCACAAGACCGCAGATTATGCTATTGAATTCAGAACGCTCACAGCTCAGAGTGGTTGGAATGATATTGCGCTCAAGGCCATGTTCCAATGGAGTCTGGATGTGGGATTACAGGCAGAGCTCACTGGCAAAGGTGAAAAACAGTCATCCTCAGAATATGTGACTCTTGCTATAAAGATTGACAACCTCATGCGCAGGAATCCCACTAAATCCAAGTCATCATCACTGAGATCTATTCCAACTGACCAAACGTCTCCAGTATGTGATCCAGCATTACCTACTGTTCATTCCATCCCAGAACCCATGCAGTTGGAAGTCACAAACCTCTCCATGGAAGAAAGATCACGCCGGATGATACACAACCTGTGTTTTAGGAGTCAGGCCATGTTAGCGCCATGTGTCCACTAAAGGCCTGGAGAACCACCAAAAATACCACCTGGGTGAGTGTTAATACCCTTTCTCTCCATATCACAAAATCTCTCACTGTCAATGTCAAGATTACTACTGAAGACAATTCTATTGATGTCACAGAGTTGATTGACACCGGGTCTGCATTGAACCGGATCCATCAAGATCAGGAAATTCAATATCCCCACGCAACCATGTGATCCACCTCTCAAAGTTAACACTGTTGACTATAAATTGGAAATGGAATCACTCAACAAAATCTGCCCATGCAACTTAAAATAAGATTATTTCATCTAGAAACCATTTCATTCTATGTGATATCCCCCCCCCCCCCCCCCCTCCATGAAGTTATACCTAGGATACCCCTGGTTATCTGTTCACGACCGGTTCATCTCCTGGCATCATGGTGAGATTGCACAATGGTTAAAGTTTTGCTATTCCTGCTGTCTGCACCCCATAGTTACCAAGTCTTGTCTATCCAAAGTATTGAAAGCCCCGACTCAAGTCACCATACCATCATGCTACCAGAAGTATCAGGGGGTCTTCAGTAAGACTAAAGCTACTCAGCTACCCCTTTACCATTCCTAGGATTGTGCCATAGACCTTCTACCCAATGCAATGCCTCCCAAAAGTAAGATCTATCCCCTATCTCGTCCGGAAACCCAAGCAATGGAGGAATACATTGAGGAAGCCCTCAGTTCAGGTTTTATTCATCCATCCACTTCCCCAGCGGCGGCAGGCTTCTTCTTTGTGTAAAAGAAAGATGGAGAACTTTGGCCTTGCATTGATTACCGTGGTTTGAACAATGTCACAGTAAAATTTTGTTATCCAATACCTTTAGTGCCTGCTGCCCTATTACAACTCAGAGAAGCAACCATTTACACCGAGTTAGACGTGCACAGCGCCTACAGCCTCATAAGAATTACGAAGGGTGATGAATGGAAAACAGCATTTTTGACCACCAGGGGGCAGCACTATGAATACCAGGTTATGCCATATGGGCTAGCTAATGCACCAGCAGTCTTTCAGTCACTTATCAACTAAATCTTCAGGGATCTCTTAAACAAGTACAAAATTGCCTATATTGATGACATCCTTATCTATTCTAAGACAGAAAGTGAACACAGGGATCATGTCATGACTGTGCTATCCAAACTGATGGAGAACCAACTCTGTGTGAAAGTGGAAAAGTGTGAATTCCACGTTAAGCAGACATCTTTCCTGGGGTATAACATCAGCCATCAAGGTGTGGAAATCAATAGTTCCAAAATTTCTGCAGTTACTGAATGGCCCCAACCAACCACAATCAAGGAGCTTCAGCGCTTTCTAGGGCCAAATTCTATCAACGCTTTATCCACAGTTATAGCATGATTTATAGATTATATTTATAGAATTATAGAGATCCAAAGAGAACAACAGAATGAACCTGCACCACAAGATTGTCCCCCTAATAAGCACTACATACCTGGAAATCCTCGTTTAAGGGTCATGCAATGGGTCCATACCTCACTTTGTTCTGGCCATCCAGGTATCTCAAGAATGCTCCGTCTCATACAAAATTAATTTGGGTGGCCATCAATGATTAAGAACGTGGCTAACTATATAAAGTCTTGCTCAGTCAGTGCCCAGTCTAAAACCCCAAAAGAATTACCCTTTGGTTTGCTACAATCTTTGGCCATTCCCCAATGCCCATGGTCACACCTTTCAATAGAGTTCATCACTGATCTACCTCTGTCAAATTAATTCACTTCTGATCCTGCCTTCTCATACCTATGAAAGGCCTCCCTACAGCCATGGAAACCACTCTAGCACTGTTCCAACATGTTTTCTGAGTTTATGGCATATTGTCTCAGATAGAGGAACCCAGTACAACTCACAGGTATGGAGCGCCTTTTGCAGACAACTGGACATCAACATAAGCTTAAATCCTTGGAGAGATTGAACCAAGAAACTGGCAGGTACTCAACAGTCATACTGTGGTCTGGAACAATATCGTTGGACAGAGTTTTTACCATGGGCAGAGTACGCACAGAACTCTTTAAGACATTCTTCAACTAGTCTCACCCCATTTCAGTGTGTGCTTGGATATCAACCCCCCATGTTCCCTTGGTCAGGAGAACCGTCTATAATACCTTCAGTCAATGACTGGATTCGTCGTAGTGAGAGGGTGTGGGGCAGTGCTCATATGCATCTCCAAAGGGCTGCTCAGAACCAGGAGATCCAGGCCAATAAACGACGTCGCCAACACCCTCCCTACCAACCTGGACAGAAGGTATGGTCTTTTCACATGGCACCTCAAGCTGCGGTTCCCAAGCAGAAAAAATCAGCCCAAGGTATGTTGGCCCATTTAAAATTGTAAAATAGATTAATGAAGTTACATACCAGCTGGAACTACCTGTTAATTATCGTGTCTGAAAGAGATCTGTTTTCAATCTAGATTTAAACAGAGAGAGTGTGTCTGAACCCCAAACATTATCAGGAAGACTATTCTAGAGTTTGGAAGCCAAATGCGAAAAAGCTCTACCTGATTTAGTGGATTTTGCTATCCTAGGAACTACTGAAAGTCCAGTGTTTTGTGTCCTTAGGGAGCGTGATTGATTGAAGCGTGGTATAAGGCTAGTTAGGTACGCAGGAGCTAAACCAGGGCCTTATAGGCAAGTAATAATAATTTGTAACTGATACGGAACTTAATAGGTAGCCAGTGCAGAGACTGTAAAATTGGGGTAATATGATCATATTTTCTTGATCTGGTAAGGACTCTAGTTGCTGAATTTTGGACTATTTTTGGACTTTATGCATTCTCAACTTTGTCATACAAACAGGCGTTACATAATGCCTGGAGTGTGCGCCCACCTTTCACCTCGACCACTACTGTAGCTCTAGCTATGAAGTCTTCAGTTATCATGGTGATTGTATCAGGGATCTGGTCATCAGGAGCTTAAGGCCTGTTTTGCTCATCTGGAGGTCTCTCTGAGATGCGTGGACACTTCCCAAGAGGCACTGCAGGCAAGGACTGATATGTTGGTAAGTGAGATTGGGGTGTTCGCTCGATGATAGCATAGTGGAGGCACATTGCTGTTCACTGTTGCGGTCACTAGAGGACTTAAGTTTGCAGCATAGGAACCAACTCCATCAGAAAGCTCCGCTGCAGCAGGCCCTGTCTGATGTCTGTGGCGGGGTGGACTTCATAGATCGCCTTCTCACATGTGGTTCTGCTGCTGAAATCCTCAGTGTCAAATGAGTTACTATGAGGAGACTGATGAACCTTGTGGAGTCGATCCACATCCACCAATGGTCACCCATGATAATGCCAACAGCATCTGTTTCCTTCCCCAAGACAGTGCTTGGGAGGTGCAGGGATTTCCTATGGTGGGAATCGTACATGCCAAGACTGGATCCCAGCAAGTGCACAAACCAGGGAGAAGGTGAGAGTAGATTACTGTAATCGACATACATGGATGAGCTTAAATATTGTTTTTGCAATGTGGTATTAGGGTTAGGTTAATTTCAACATTTTCTTAGAGCCTACGACTTAGAGAAACACCTCGGTCTTAAAGGGACAGTTCACCTAAAAATAAAAATACAAAAATCTGGCAGTTGTTTTATACATTCATTAGCCTTTCTCCCTTACTCATGAAACTATGTGGTCACACACAGTACAAGTGTTTGGTATGGGGATTTTACTGTGGAATTTTAAGCTCTGTTTGTCAAATACATGATGGCTCAATGCACATTCCCGAGAAACAGAACAGCTCAGATGAAACTGGATATTTGAATTTTTCTGATTTTGACAAGATCTTCAGTCTGAAAGTGACACCTTTTATAACACCCCTTCGCCTCAACACACACACACACACCCATAAAGACATAAAGACATATACAAGTGCACACACCCAAAGGCTTAAGCCTTAGGGCATTAAACTGGGATAAACAGCAAAAACAACATTCCTGGCTATCATGACAACCTAACTTTTTATGTATTGGTGTTCCTAGAGTATAAATAAATTGTATTGTAAATTCAATTCAAGTTTATTTGTATAGTGCTTTTACGATACAAATCATTGCAAAGCAACTTTACAGAAAATTAGGTTTCTACAATATTTAATAGTAGTTTATCAGTGGTGACTGTCAGTTTATGTGCATATGACAGGATTTTTCAGAAAAATTAATACAAAACGTAGTCATCCAGTCGATAAACACTATTAACAGCAATTATTATATGATGCAGTCACACTTGTAGCAATATTTGTTAGTTCTGTTTGTTGATTCAGGGTTAGCATCATCTGGGGTCCTCTGAGGGTCAGCATCATCTCTTCTCAGGTGTTCTGGATCCAGACTGGAGCTTTTGTAAATCCTAGACAAAACAGAGAAACAAATAGAGACATCATTAGCATAGCTGCTGTTCCAACAAAGTAAAATTAATTAGTTTAACCCAAGCTAAAGAATAAGAATGCACATTTGATCAGATGCAACTGCAGTCACAATTTAAGAGATACATTATTCGAATACTTGGCGAAAAAGATCTGTTTTTATTCTAGATTTAAACAGATCTTTTCTGCATCAGAAACCGATAACATGTTTTGTAGCTTGGCAATGTTTCTTAGATGGAAGAATGAAGTATTTGTAACATGGGAAATATGATTTTCAAAAGACAAGTTGCTGTCTAATATAACACCCAGATTTTTGACTGTAGAGGAAGTAACAGTACATCCGTGTAGTTGCAAACTGTAGTCTACTAGATTCTGTGTACTGTTTTTAAACCAATAAGTAATATCTCTAGGGACACTTACCCGGCTCTGTCCCAGCATGTCACATGTAGGTTCACAGCAGGAAGAGAATACACTGCTGTTTGCCAGTGTCAGGGTTCCCACAGTAACAGAAAACAAGAAACTGTCATTTGTAGGAGCTTGTGTAAAGCATTAATTTGAACAACACACAATACATTTCTGAATTGATTTCATCAGATCTTTTTAGTCCTTTAAAAAAAAAAAAAAAAAAAAAAAAAAAAAAAACTATAAATTAGAATGCATTTTTAATTAATCTGTGTGCATGGTTTTTTTTTTCTTCATAATTTTCAATACAAATGTTATAACACTTGAAAGTGTTCTTCCTGTGAAACGATTTCTTTCTGGTGATGTATGCCGGACTTCTCCACACATTTAATCTGCATAAACCCATCCCTTTAATGCAATCGACTGCAAGCTCACATTCAGATCTGCCTCCATCTAATTAACAACTGACGGATTAGCACCAAGTCTTCGTTCTATATTTTTTCTTTTTTGATAATCTGTCTCACTTAGATGCATGTCTTAATTCAAAAGAAAATAAATGTTGCTACTTCCGTTTCGTATCTTGTGTGACTGACATGTGTCTGTCCTTGAATCGTGAAGGCCAGAGGGGAGAGTTCACTCTGGATTACAGGGACTCCTCTGAAGAGCAGATAGGCCGAGGTGGACACCCCGTGCTGGTCAGCATAGTGCACAAGGAGAGGATGGGCGTGTGCTTGTCACTAACATAATTAAAGCATTGGCAAAATACCAATGCACATGTCATTTTATTAAATTTAACATATTTTGTTTGAATTTATTCTGAGAATCTTCTTGTTCATGAGTGGATAAATATTGTAGGCCTTTTTACAATTTGATTTGTTTTAGGCCTGAATGTAAGATTTCTGTATTTTAATTGCATCTAAAATGTTGATCTATTTGGATCACACAGAATTAATAAACTAATAATGTGATGCATATTTGTTAGCCATGCTTAAATGAAACAAGAATGAGTTTTCTGTAGTTGTAGAAATAAGAAACTGAAGTCCTAGAAAAGAAAAGAAGAAATGTATAAAATACTACACATTATCAGCATCTGATATCAGAACTTATCATTATTCAGACTGTGACTTTTCCTGAGTGTGTCTGTCAGATTACAGCTCTGTGGAAGCTTCTGTGGTGGATTAGGTTGATGGTCCCTATGGTGCGTCTTACACCCCAGCTGAAGCAGGTCTCTACTCTGTGTGGGTCTGTGTGAAAGCACATCACGTCCAGGTAAGTGTCCAGTTATACCTGTGCAGCTGCATCTAATAACAATATCCTTTTACTTGCCAGTTTAAAGGAATATCAGTGATGCTGGGAATGATATTCTAACAAAAGGTGGTTTCTAGGGTTCAGCATTTGTGCTAAATGTGAAAAGAAAGCTCAGACGTCACCATTGCATATTCTATTGTTATTCCCTCTTTTCCAGCAGGGGCGATAAAGACTTTTTTTAAAAGTCTGTTTTCACCTAATATGAATTTCTGTGTGTGCATGCTCAGGAGGGTTTCAGGGTTGTGGACATGGTCATAAAGGACCGGAAATCCCCACTGGTCATGTAAAGGGAGTGTAAGTAGTGGAGGCCTCAGAGTGTACACTTCATAACCTGGGGAGTGTTTCTCCTCGTGGACACCTCAGGACCGTGGAGCTCTGAGACAAACAGCAAATATACACTCTATCTGATCAGCATAACCATAAACATAAACATAAACATGCACATACTTGAATCTTCTCAACCAGCCTACATTGTAATTTTGATTGTTAATGTAATATGTTTTGCATAGTGTATACTCCATGTAGTATGGTCTACTATAAAACACACATTACAAATATATACAAATAATATATACTGTGTAAAAATATATACGTTTTTATGTGGGTATCACCATCATGTTGTTTGCCTTGTTTATTGAGCAATACATTTTTAATCTGTGCAGTTATTTTTTGGTTCTTATCAAAGAACGAATTGTTTTACAGTGAGTCTTTTTAGAAACATTATATTTGTCACTTTTTTTCTTGCTGTTTTTAAGCACAGATCTTTAGAAATCAGAAGTGACGGTTTAAACTTAAATCTCTTAAAGGATTTTCTGTTTTCACTTTACAAGATATTAATTGACAGATTTTATTATTGGGATGTTTTTTTTATCAGCTGTTTGGACTCTCATTCTGATCCACTGGTAAAAATAAAAGTAATCTAATGTTCCATTTCTCTTAATTTCTTTAGAGAAGAAACAAACTCATTGTGTTGTTTGGCCGAGGGGGAGTACATTTTCAGCAAGTTTTTTCATTTTTGAGAGAACTACTTTAACAGCTGAATCTGTTTTAACAGTGGATCTGTTTTAATCAACACACTGGATTGCTCTGTCTAACACTAGATGGCAGCAGTGCTTTGTGCCGAAGTTACTTTGCTTGGCTAAATTTCAGTGATGAGGAGCTTGCTGTTTCTCAATTCCAAGAACGCAAAAAACGGACTTGTTTTCACATTGAGACCGGTCTTGTCAGGCTACTTTTAAAGAACGAACTCGGGAGGACTCGAGAACACATGTGCAGAAAGCATCTTTGTGAGAATTAAGATGCTTCCCACACAATGCACAGTTAATAACACATATCATCACACACAAATGAGAAACAGCAACATTTATTTCATGTTATTACAGACAATGTTTTCATAATAGTCTATAGCTTTTTACTTTTAAATGAGACAGACTCAGTCCAGAAGAACCTTTGCAAAGTCACTTCAAGAATCCTACCTTGCAAAGTTACCTGAAAAACAATGCGCAAGTGCACCTAGGACAAACATTTTTTTAACTCATAGTGTGGTCACACCAAATATTTATTTAATTTAGTTAAGTTAATAGAAGTTAATTAATAAAATCTATTTATGGCATTATTTTTGACGGCATCCTCAACTTTACAGCATTTTTACACAGGTTTTCTCAACAAAACCCACCCAATTGCTACTCAACTGGGAATTTTCAGTAATGCTGGGAAGAAAGCTGTTTATGTATTGTGTATGAAGGTTTCAAATCTTCTTCACTTTCAGAGTGTGAGAAAGTCTAAATGGCAAGAGATCTTTGGGTTAAGCATCTCCCCCAGAGGCTGCTGGAGGACCCTGTACAAACCTCCTATTGAGAAAAGAACTGAAGATTTGCAGTGGATCAGTGGTTCTCAAACCTCTCCATGAAGTACCCCCAGCCCTGCACATTTTGTATGTCTTCCTCATCTATCACAACTGATTCAACTCATCATCTCATTAGTGGAGACTGCAAGACCTGAAGTGGGGGTGTCTGATACAGGAAACATACAAAATGTGCAGCGCTGGGGTACTTCATGGAGAGGTTTGAGAACAACTGCAGTGGAGGATTGTGTATGTCACAATGGCCACAAACCGACACAGAGCGCACCTTGACCCACAGGCAGGGGAGTGCTGTCTGTTTTGAGGAGCAAACTGTGTAAAGTTAGAGGAATTATTGTATCAATTGGAGGAGTGGTGTTAAACAAATAGGGAGTAAACCAGTGTATGTGTGAAGTTAACTCTGATGATTTTTGAAACATTTATGTCTGAGTTATGTCAATTTGTGGATTTATGTTCATATTTGTGTGAGTATTTATACATATATATCTATATTATATATGTGTGTGGGTAATTTTTTCTCCCCTTTTTCTTATGATGTAATTTTAAATTCTTAACTTTTTGTAATAAACAGACCTTAAAGGGATAGTTCACCCAAAAATGAAAATTTGATGTTTATCTGCTTATCCCCAGGGCATCCAAGATGTAGGTGACTTTGTTTCTTCAGTAGAACACAAACTGAGATATTTAACTCAAACCGTTGCAGTCTGATATTCATATAATGCATGTGGATGGGAATCACGTCTAAAACATTAAAAAAAATTAATTAATAAAAAACAAAACCATACACAAACAAAACCAATTTAAACCCGGCAGCTCGTGATGATACATTTATATGTAAAGAAACAAAATGATTGGTCTGTGCAAGAAACTGAACAGTATTTGTATAATTTAAACATAATCATGTGTCCTCGACACAGACTGCGCATCTTCTTCTTCTTGCTTGCTTTACGGTGGATCACAGACTTAAGCGCACCTATCTCTGTCTACAGCCACCTATCTCTGTCTACACTTATTATGAGTGTTAATGGTCCATTTGAGAGATAGGTAGCTGTAATGCACTTATAAGTCTGTGATCTGCCTTAAAGTGAAGAAGACGCCTCATGTGCAGGCTGGGTCAAGGACCTGCAGTACATTTCAGACAGTTCAGGCATTTAAGTGCAGCAGAGGTAAAAAAAAAACTATATAAACATTGTTCAGTTTCTTGCACAGAGCGATCGTTTTGAAAAGATGCTGAATAAAAACATTTTGTGTTAATGTGACCTTTTTTTAATAATGTAAAAATATATATTTATTAGTCTATATAAAATGTATACATTATATACAGTATTTAGCTCCACTTGCAAAAAGAAGCCTGTGATTAATCCAAAGAAAGATATCAGACAGTGACCTCTATTATTTTTCCACTATGCCATGCACATACAAAGCAGTGGATGAATGTAGCAGTCAGTCTGATTCAGAAGGACACCATACATGCTTTGAACCCTCGGTTTTCTCTTAGAAATCTCTGAGCTCACACAGTCAAAGGATATGAGGAGTTCTGTAAGCCTGCAAACAAATGGGTTTTTATCAGAACTGTTCAATAAATGTATCTATTCATTATAATCTACTAATTATCTGATATATTATTCATATGATGTGGTTATTTCATTACTAAGATAAGATGTCCTTGCTCATTTTTATAGTTAATTATTTTGTGTTTATTAAAAGGAATTCTTTAGTTAATACCCCTAGTTTACATATCAAAGATCAGTTTTCTTAAATATTAATGCTAGGCCTGTATGTCAAAGTCAAAGTCACCTTTAATTATATAGCGCTTTAAACAAAATACATTGCGTCAAAGCAACTGAACAACATTCATTAGGAAAATAGTGTCAATAATGCAAAAATGATAGTTAAAGGCAGTTCATCATTGGATTCAGTTATGTCATCTCTGTTCAGTTAAATAGTGTCTATGCATTTATTTGCAATCAAGTCAACGATATCGCTGTAGATGAAGTGTCCCCAACTAAGCAAGCCAGAGGCGACAGTGGCAAGGAACCGAAACTCCATCGGTGACAGAATGGAGAAAAAAACCTTGGGAGAAACCAGGCTCAGTTGGGGGGCCAGTTCTCCTCTGATCAGACGAAACCAGTAGTTCAATTCCAGGCTGCAGCAAAGTCAGATTGTGCAGAAGAATCATCTGTTTCCTGTGGTCTTGTCCTGGTGCTCCTCTGAGACAAGGTCTTTACAGGGGATCTGTATCTGGGGCTCTAGTTGTCCTGGTCTCCGCTGTCTTTCAGGGATGTAGAGGTCCTTTCTAGGTGCTGATCCAGCATCTGGTCTGGATACGTACTGGATTCGGGTGACTGCAGTGACCCTCTGATCTGGACACCGACTGGATCTGGTGGCCACGGTGACCTCGGAACAAGAGAGAAACAGACAAATATTAGCGTAGATGCCATTCTTCTAATGATGTAGCAAGTACATAGGGTGTTATGGGAAGTGTTTCCGGTTCCGGTTTACCTAATTAATGCAGCCTAAAAATCCTTTAATGGATTTGGATAATAAAAGCATATTAGTATGTTATGTGTATGCCAGGTTAAAGAGATGGGTCTTTAATCTAGATTTAAACTGCAAGAGTGTGTCTGCCTCCCGAACAATGTTAGGTAGGTTATTCCAGAGTTTAGGTGCCAAATAGGAAAAGGATCTGCCGCCCGCAGTTGATTTTGATATTCTAGGTATTATCAAATTGCCTGAGTTTTGAGAACGTAGCGGACGTAGAGGATTATAATGTAAAAGGAGCTCATTCAAATACTGAGGTGCTAAACCATTCAGGGCTTTATAAGTAATAAGCAATTTTTTAAAATCTATACGATGCTTGATAGGGAGCCAGTGCAGTGTTTACAGGACCGGGCTAATATGGTCATACTTCCTGGTTCTAGTAAGAACTCTTGCTGCTGCATTTTGGACTAGCTGTAGTTTGTTTACTAAGCGTGCAGAACAACCACCCAATAAAGCATTACAATAATCTAACCTTGAGGTCATAAATGCATGGATTAACATTTCTGCATTTGACATTGAGAGCATAGGCCGTAATTTAGATATATTTTTGAGATGGAAAAATGCAGTTTTACAAATGCTAGAAATGTGGCTTTCTAAGGAAAGATTGCGATCAAATAGCACACCTAGGATCCTAACTGATGACGAAGAATTGACAGAGCAACCATCAAGTTGACAGTGTTCTAGGTTATTACAAGCGGAGTTTTTAGGTCCTATAATTAACACCTCTGTTTTTTCAGAATTTAGCAGTAAGAAATTACTCGTCATCCAGTTTTTTATATCGACTATGCAATCCATTAGTTTTTCAAATTGGTGTGTTTCACCGGGCTGCAAAGAAATATAGAGCTGAGTATCATCAGCATAACAGTGAAAGCTAACACCATGTTTCCTGATGATATCTCCCAAGGGTAACATATAAAGCGTGAAGAGTAGCGGCCCTAGTACTGAGCCTTGAGGTACTCCATACTGCACTTGTGATCGATAGGATACATCTTCATTCACTGCTACGAACTGATGGCGGTCATATAAGTACGATTTAAACCATGCTAATGCACTTCCACTGATGCCAACAAAGTGTTCAAGTCTATGCAAAAGAATGTTGTGGTCAATTGTGTCAAACGCAGCACTAAGATCCAATAAAACTAATAGAGAGATACACCCACGATCAGATGATAAGAGCAGATCATTTATAACTCTAAGGAGAGCAGTCTCAGTACTATGATGCGGTCTAAATCCTGACTGGAAATCCTCACATATACCATTTTTCTCTAAGAAGGAATATAATTGTGAGGATACCACCTTTTGTAGTATCTTGGACAGAAAAGGGAGATTCGAGGTCTATAATTAACTAGTTCTTTGGGGTCAAGTTGTGGTTTTTTGATGAAAGGCTTAATAACAGCCAGTTTGAAGGTTTTGGGGACATATCCTAATGACAATGAGGAATTAATAATAGTCAGAAGAGGATCTATGACTTCTGGAAGCACCTCTTTTAGGAGCTTAGATGGTATAGGGTCTAACATACATGTTGTTGGTTTAGATGATTTAACAAGTTTATACAATTCTTCCTCTCCTATAGTAGAGAATGAGTGGAACTGTTCCTCAGGGGGTCTATAGTGCACTCTCTGATGTGATACTGTAGCTGACGGCTGAATGGTTGCAATTTTATCTCTAATAGTATCAATTTTAGAAGTAAAGTAGTTCATAAAGTCATTACTGCTGTGGTGTTGGGAAATGTCAACACTTGTTGAGGCTTTATTTTTTGTTAATTTAGCCACTGTATTGAATAAATACCTGGGGTTATGTTTGTTTCCTTCTAAAAGAGAAGAAAAGTAATCGGATCTAGCAGTTTTTAATGCTTTTCTGTAGGATACGTTACTTTCCCGCCAAGCAATACGAAATACCTCTAGTTTTGTTTTCCTCCAGCTGCGCTCCATTTTTCGGGCTGCTCTCTTTAGGGTGCGAGTATGCTCATTATACCATGGTGTCAAACTGTTTTCCTTAACCTTTCTTAAGCGTAAAGGAGCAACTTTATTTAAAGTGCTAGAAAAGAGAGCGTCTATAGTTTCTG
The DNA here is from genome assembly GCF_963082965.1 of Carassius carassius. Classification (NCBI taxonomy): domain Eukaryota; kingdom Metazoa; phylum Chordata; class Actinopteri; order Cypriniformes; family Cyprinidae; genus Carassius; species Carassius carassius. Next base: position 14,864,113 of record NC_081765.1, read on the forward strand.
TTACATCATCAAGTTGTTCTGAGGTTTTGGATATGCTAAGGAATTTGGTTACATCAGGAAGATAACTTAAAAAGCAGTCTTTTGTGTTAGAAGTGATGGTTCTTCCATACTTGTAACAAGAAGTAGAATTTACAATTTTGGCTATATGAAGTTTGCACAGAACTAAATAATGATCTGAGATATCATCACTTGGCTGAATAATTTCAACACCATCAACATCAATTCCATGTGACAGTATTAAATCTAGAGTATGATTTCGACAATGAGTAGGTCCTGAAACGTGTTGTCTAACACCAATAGCAACACCAGAGTTCAGAATGTCTATAAATGCTGATCCCAATGCATCTTTTTCATTACAACATGGATATTAAAATCACCAACTATTAAGACTTTATCTGCAGCCAGAACTAACTCGGATGTAAAATCACCAAACTCTTCAATAAAGTCTGTATGGTGCCCTGGTGGCCTGTATACAGTAGCCAGTACAAACATAACAGGGGATTTATCATTAACATTTGTTTCTCTGGATAATGTTATATGAAGCACCATTACTTCAAACAAGTTATACTTGAAGCCTGCCCTCTGAGAAATCCTGAAAACGTTGTTATAATTGAAGCAACACCTCCACCTTTGCCTTTTAGATGTGGCTCATGTTTATAACAGTAATCTTGGGGGGTGGACTAATTTAAAATAATGTAATCATCAGGTTTTAGCCAGGTTTCTGTCAAACAGAGTACATCTATATTATGATCAGTGATCATATTATTTACAAAAAGTGTTTTCGTAGAAAGGGATCTGATATTCAATAAGCCAAGCTTTATCATTTGTTTATCCATATTGCTTCTGTTTTTTATTTGTTGAACCTCAATTAAATTGTTAATCTTAACTTGGTTTGGACGTTTTTTGTTTTTTCTAGTTCGGGGAACAGACACAGTCTCTATAGTGTGATATCTAGGTGAAAAAGTCTCTATGTGCTGAGAATTAACTGACCTCTGTGACGGGAGGCAGCTAGCAGACGGTCGGTTTAGCCAGTCTGTCTGCTTCCTGACCTGGGCCCCAGTTAGTCAAGTATAAACACTAAGACTATTTGCCATATTTCTAGAGAGAAGAGTGGCGCCACCCCAGGAGGGATGAAGACCATCTCTTTTCAACAGGTCAGGTCTGCCCCAAAAGCTCGTCCAATTGTCTATGAAACCTATGTTATTCTGTGGGCACCACTTAGACATCCAGCCATTGAGTGATGACAATCTGCTATGCATCTCATCACCACGGTAAGCAGGGAGGGGACCAGAGCATATTACACTGTCTGACATCGTGCTTGCAAGTTCACACACCTCTTTAATGTTATTTTTAGTGATTTCCGACTGGCGAAGTCAAACATCATTAGCGCCGGCATGAATAACAATCTTACTGTATTTACGTTTAGCATTAGCCAGCACTTTTAAATTTGCCAAGATGTCAGGTGCTCTGGCTCCCGGTAAACATTTGGCTATGGTGGCTGGTGTCTCTATATTCACGTTCCGTACAATAGAATCACCAATAACTAGAGCACTTTCATCAGGTTTCTCAGTGGGTGCATCACTGAGTGGGGAGAACCTGTTTAATGTTTTGATCGGAACAGAGGAGCGGTGTTTTGACCCACGACTACGCTGCCTCACCGTCACCCAGTTGCCCTGCTGCAGGGGCTCTGTTTCCGGAACCGAACAATGTACAGGAATCCCTGAGCTAGACGCATCCAAAGCCGTATCTAGAGCCCTAACATTCTTACTGTCCTCAATTAAAGTTTGGATGCGTGTCTCTAATTCTGAAATCTTCTCTGTCAGCCTAACTATTTCCCTGCATTTATCACATGTGAATCCCTCATCTGCGACAGAGATAGATAAATTCTACATGTGGCAAGAGGTGCAAGTAACAATGACGGGAGAAGCCATTACTCACCGTGCTTGATGAAAATTCTTACTGCGGTTGTTTGATGAACTTGTGTTGTATGGATTTTGCATAACCCTATCTTTTTTCCTATTTATAAAACAGCTTCTATTCATATAGCCTAAACTTAAGGAATAATAGAACTGATCGACATATGTATGTTTTCATTAAAAATAAAAAAAGTTTATTTTCTGTCCCTTTGCTATTCCTAAAGTAGGAAAAAGTTGAACCAAGATCATGTCCTACAGTACTTTGCAATAATCACACAAACTAAATTATCAATAAAAATATTTTTTGTTTGTTTTATCTAATTTGCATTTAAGAGTAAAATCTCAAATGTGAACCACAAATGCTATGGGGGCTATACTAGCTATGCATTAATTAAAGGGGTCATATGATTCTTTTTTTTTTTTAAGATAATTCTTTTGTGTATTTGGTGTAACAGAATATGTTGATATGCTTTAGTGTTCAAAAAACACATCCTTTTTCAAATCCTGTACATTATTGTAAGTACTCTATGCCCCGCCTCTCTCAAAAACGTCGTTTTCTACAAAGTCCCTCCTTCTGACAAGCGCACTCTGCTCTGATTAGCCAACTGATCCAGTGCATTGTGATTGGCTGAACACCACAAGCACTCGTCAGAAATGTAATGCCACTTTCCATTATCGTGAACTTCATCTTTCAAAATAAATGTAAAGACAGTTAATAATGTCCTTAGTTTTAACATCAGTTCAAGCCAAAAAGGGGAAAAGAGTCATGTTACAGACACAGTGATGAAGCTCGTATGTGTTTGTAGTACACAAGCTACAGACGGTTAAGACAGATCCACTGTCTTTCTTTCACACGTGACACACAAAACTCCACAATGGAACATTAAATAGCAAATACTTGAACCAGTGGTTCCCAACCTTTTTCAACTCGCGGCCCACACAACCAAACACATAAGTTTGCGCGGCCCACTGCAAAAAAATTAACTGACCCCGATACTGTTGGGTTAATAAATTAGTACTCAGAAGCTAGATTGTTAACTGTATTTATTAAATGAACAGGCAATGAACTGAAAATAACTCGGGGTGGCACCGCTTGGCACAACTGCTGTTGTTCTGTAGCATATGCAGCAAAAATATCTAAGATAAATTGGCGTTTTTTTTCTTTAACCAATCAGCAAGCTCGAATAGTGGAAGCATATTTACAGTTTAATATTTATATTTTCTTATTTAATTATATATATATATATATATATGGAATGATGTTATCATGTTATGACTTCGAAATTTTTACATATTTGAACAATATTATTATTTCTTTTAATAGTAATTGGCAGCCCACTTGCAAATCCATTGCAACCCACAGGTTGAAAACCACTGACTTAAATAACAAAACACACTTACAGTAGCTGATTCAGAAGTGCCAGATTGTCGTAGCAAAGTCAGAATTATCTCCTCTCCAAGGTTCACGAAAAAATCGTCCATAAAATGCATTGCTGTTCTGTTGTAAGTAATCTTAAAGATTCCTAAATGCATCTACTTTCGGAAGGTCAAATAAAGTGCTTTTGCTTTCTCCTAGACACACACAGCATCTCCCTGACATGGCTGCTTCAACACTAACTGCGGTTACTGAAACTGAGCCATCTTTGCATGAACATTTGGGCAGCATTATGCAAATATTTCCACATAGTGACATAGAGATGTGGGGGCGTGTTAGAACGAGCCATTTTAGTGGGGAATGGCAGAGTCTTAACATTGATAAAGAATATCTCTTTGGGTTTAAGACTTTAGTCTTTGCAACTTTACAGATGTTCTTTATGCACCAAGTGCTTGAAACACTCCAAAGAGAAAGGAAAAACTGAAATCGCATCATATGACCCATTTAATTTGAATTCATAGGGTTTAATGGCACGCATCTTAGATCACATGACAGATTCAAGTCTTTTTAGGGGGGAGGGTCTGTTCCACTGATGCTATGACCTGAATAGAATCTAAATGACTAGGGATGGGGGCATGGATGGAAGAAAGTGCAGATCATAAAATAAAGCATATGTGTGCTTGTGTGCACACTTGTGCTTACTTGTTTGTCATCCAGAAGACGTCACTAATGGTGGACATCATTAAGCTTGTTGCCTGTTTTCCAGAGACCTTGTATTCCTTGGTGTGCACTTCTTCTGTGAACGGCTTTACGTAATCCTCATGGGTTCGAGAGCTGCTCGTTATCATATCTGTTGATACTGGATGCACTCTGTCATACAGCTGCCTCTTCTCATTGCATTTGTCATCTCTCGGTCTAAAACACATTGTCTTGTTTGGCAGTGTTTACCGAGCTCTTCTCTTTATCTACACTTCATTTATCATTCACACCTGAGGTCTAATGCATATTCTCTTTCTCTTTATGTTTTCTCCACATGCCCTTTTGTAAATTGCTCTGTCTGATGTACACGCTCTGTGTTTTTGCAGTATCCATTAGTATGTGACTACATTCTGCCTCAGATCTCTAATCTCCCATCAATCCTTCGCAAGGTGAGAACTCTTCCTCACCTGTCAGCAACATGTCATGTCACAGTGCCGAGACCAGATTGTTTTGACAATGCTTGACAACCCAGGGCTGAAAGCTTCTTTATCACACTGCAAAAGCACTGAAGAGAAGAATAACGCATATGCCATAGAGTTTTGAATCTGGGACTGTGTTGTGGCTGAATTATTCAGTTGGATTAGTCAACATTAGCAGTTTTTTCAATAATTCATTCACCAAGAGAAATGTGGTTTCCAGGAGAACTTGCATAACATGGCGTTTAGTCCCTTTTGGGCACCTCAGATATTTTTTTGTTACAGAGCCAGAGATGCTCACTTGGGCAATTAAAGAGATGGGAGTTAAAAAATAAATAAAATAAAAAACCTTATGAAGGGGATATTCAGCATACTTAATCTACGTTATTACCCATTGATCATATAATTGTGTTTAATATGTCAACTATAAATCCATGACTATAAGTTCCTATAGGAGTTCACCCAATAATATACATTTTGTCATTCGTTACTTCCTCAAGTTGTTGCAAACTTTTGAGGAGTGTGGATAAAAAACAATTGCTGGTCCCTATGGGCTTCTGTATGGAAGAAATAATATGTAAGTCAATGGAGACTATCAACTGTTTGTATACACATTCTTCAAAATATTTTCTTTTATATTCAGCAGAATAATACAACTCTTATAGGTTTGGCACAAACTGAAGGTGAGTAAATGATGACTTTTATTTTTGGGTGATATATCCCTTTAAGGCAGTGTTCTCTTACACTAACTGCATAAGATCCGAACTATGATGCAGTTATGACCAAATGTTTGCAAATAAATAAAATTTAATGACAGCAAGTCAGCTATAAAAACTGATTAATACTCTTATGCACTGCATACCCCATTTAGCAAGTCATTTGTATGGTAATACAGTAATATAAGGTTAATTAATTTGGGAAAGCTACACTGTAACAAATTTCATCATGAGAGATGAAAATCTGCAGTGTTTTTTAACTTTAAGCAGTGGGTTTATTTGTCATGCAAAATGTCTCTCTTCTCCTTACCTGTATGCATGTCTGCATTATAAAACAATGCTTAGACTTTTCTCTGAAATCGGTCCCTTTTATAGTGCACTACTTCAGGGAGCAGCCAAATGTAGTAGTGTCCAAAACCACAATGGACATTATCTAGTGCACTTGCTCAGTGCCATGATGCACCACAATAACGAGTAGCCTACAACCGACGGCCAGAGGATACCATATTGCACTGTATATCCAAATGGCATCAACAGCAGACTCAAACAGGCATAGATACTTTAGAAACTCTGTCATCATGTATTGAGCAATTAATGAGCAGAGAATATTGGAAGGTTTCTCACATTAAATTTATTAATGTGTCCACCAATTATATACACACTTTCATTATACAGCAAACACCAAAGACATAATTATCCCTAATAGTGCATCAGTTAAATAACACTTATCGATAAATACACACCAAAAACCATTTATTTATTTACAGTTCTGTATTACTACTGGACAAAACACCAACATTCTTACTAGTTTTCATTCATTTCTTAGTGTTAGGCTTTGGTAAGGATTCTTCAGTAACTTTTACTGCAGGCCACATTGTTACACCAGTTGGTGTCGACAAGTGACTGTGTTTATGAATGAATTCAGGGCTGTGATTAATCACATCACTGCCCACAATGTATAAACAGATCGGTAATAAGAAAAAAATGTGTAGTTCAGAGTGTTGCTCTGCATGATGTGAAAAGGTAATGTTTTCTAATACTTCATGGACTGAATGGTCCTGAGAGCGCTGCTCAAGCTCCCAGCTCCACCTGCTGTACAGTTAAAAGGGTTCAAATGGTTCAAACTGACAAATTCAAGTATACTCTTTTCAAACATGTCCTTTGAAGCTGTTTGGCTGGTTTTAGCTGGTCATCCAGCCTGGTCATAGCTGGTCATAGCTTGGTTTTTCCCTGTTAGCAGTAGCAGCCTGTTACTTATCACTCAAAACACGGTATGCTAAAGAACATCATTATTATCTATTGTAATGTTACAGTAGTAATTTAGCAGAGAAATATTCTCTAGGAAAGAGATGTCCCATTACTCCAATGAACAGGGAAGATCAGGGCAGGCAACAAAAAATCAGATACAAGGAAAGTTGAAAGAAGTTGTCCAGGGTCAAAACAAGATGAGGCGAGAAGAAACGAGAAACACAGGAACGCTACAGGTTAGACAATACTGAGCAATGAATGACTGGATTATAACCAGGCTATAAATATGGTGAGACTGATGAGGTAACAAGACACAGGTGAATTCAATCACTGATGAGTCCGGCAAAGGATTATGGCCAATATAGTTATCGAGAGTGGCAAGAGCCAGGCATGGAGTGCCCTCTGGTGGAGTTCATGGCCACTCCAGCTGGAGATTGTCACAATTACAATATAAGATATATCTTATAAAAATAAATAAATAAATAAATAAATAAATAAATAAATAAATAAATAAGTGCTGGGGGCATGGTCAAATTTCCTGATTTTTTTTTAACTGATCACATTCCTGTTAACTGATTCATTCACTCAACTAATTTGTTTCAAAATGCTGATTCATTCAAGGATTCATGAATGCACAAGGGTTCTGTTTTTGCTTGGTTTAGAGCTATTTTCATTGGATACAGTAGTGTCTGGAAATATTGTATTCAACACCTAAGTAAAATTATCCTCTTGTTTAATTTACTATTCTATAAAAATAATAAGATACATATGTGCTGCTGTTGTACATATTTTTTAAGAAAATTTGATTATATGTACAGGTTAATTTTTTCATTAATATATATATATATATATATATTTGTCTTGTGGAGCCAATCAGCTTTCCCTTCCCTGGACTTCTCAAGTTTGAAACTGTATCCCATTCATTTGCTGAGTTTAAACTGTCATCTTTCACCGTTCCTGAGTTAAAAGGCTCAGAGCACATCCTGACTCATTTTACAGGCCCGCTGAAGGATGCTCTCACCTCTACTGCTCTTAAATGAACAGATAAACGTTTTTCATTCACCCGTTCCCTTTACTTTTTCCTGTATCTTTGTCCTCGTTTCACCTTCACAGAGGTTTATGGTGAATTATTTTCTCTTAATCCAGTCTTTTTTCTTGTGTATGGTATGAGGTTTAAGGCGATTCTTCTTTTGGCTGGGGATTTGTGCCATATTCTCACAGAAAACTGAGAGACTCAGCAGAGCGAGTGACTTCTGTCAGGGTGTCAAATGTGTGTCTCTGAAACTGAATGAAAGCAGATTCATTCCCTTGGCCACTGCCTTATGACTCACACATAGATGATTTTTTTCCACAACTTCAACACCACCGACACTTGCTGAAGGTATATCTGGTAAATCATCCCTAAATCAAGAGAAAACAACTAGACTTTTGGCAGCTCAAGGACTAAGGCACAGGTTGATCTAGATGGCCTCATTTATTTATTTATTTTGTCCTTTGACAGATCCATGATGTGTAAGTGTGTAAACTATTTTATAAATTTAACCCCAGGACTGCGTCCTCTAAATTTTAAAGTATATTTGATTATATGTAAATCATTCCTACGATGAGGTCATCTTAGGTTTAACATTTGATTACGTAAATCATCCTTAAATTTGCTTCACCAAAAATGTACATGAATTTAATTGTATGTAAATCGTTTCTAAGATTGCAATTAATAATAGCCTCTTATAAATGTTGTAAATCAACTTGATCTTTTTGACATTATAAGCAATACAACCAATCAGTCAACCAGAAAATTTACTTTTATATTTTTTCTTTGCAAAAACCTTATTTTGAAGCAATGTTATTTTAGTATCATTGATATTGGCCTACTACAATAGTTTTTATTTAAAATAAAATTACATTTTTTATTGTCATTTTTTCATTTTGATTTTACTTAAAGTAATTGTATTTGTGTGTTTTTGTCATTTTTATTTTCTTATTTTTATTATGTTTTGTCATATTTTCTCATTTTTTATTCAGTTTTAGTTAACTAAGTAACGTTCAGATATATAAACAATTAATGGCAAATAAAAATTTCAAAAACATCAAATAAGCACAGATTGAGGAAAGAAATCACAAACAGAAAAACAAAAGACAAAAAGGGGAGAAGGTACAATAATATATATATATTTTTTTTATATCTCTACTGACTGCCATTCATTTTGCGTTGCCTGTCAACACAGGTACATGCGCGACGCTCCCTCCTGGTTTTACCAAACGGCTGCTGACTGGACGCTGGAGGACTGAGAGGAGGAGTAGCTGGTGCAGTAACAACATCCTGGATATTGGAGCCTGGCGGCGCACACTTGCACACGGCTGCAGAAATAAAGGAGGACCCAAGACGTAAGGGAGGCGGCGGTGGTAGTCGCAAACGATTCACAGACATGAACGTGAACTTGGCAACTTTCAGGCACTAATTGTGGATTTATGGTCTATGGCGCGGATTTATCCCGAGGCACCGACAAGGTGATGCAGCAGCGGCAGGACGGGATCAGTCCGCTACACGGCTGCCTGCTGAATGCCTTTACTGGAGGAAAAAGGCGCAGCACACGTCCAGCGCAGGCCTGCTTGATCCTTTATTAAAATAAGACAGTATGTAGAGAGGATCATCTAGCGGCTGGGAAACACCCGTGGTTTACTTTCATTATTGTATCGGCTCTCCGGTTCAGAGTCGCTGCCACGGCATCAAGCGGATCAGGCCTGGGCTGAACCACCGGGCGCGCTTCGCGATATTATTTACCGTTCAAAGAGCACTAATGAGACGGGAACTTTTATCGTTAACACGGATAACGAAAGCACGCCTCGTGCTGTAACATTGTGTTTACCATCCGCTTGGCCAGATTTCTTTACGTTTACATATGTTGTTTTCTTATCAAACTGCTTTCCCCTGTCGATAACAGATCGTTGTATTGCTAGTTTAAGATAAACAGTTCGCCTAACGGGAGGTTAGGGTGGACGTGAAGATAACGACTCGAACCAACCCGTTCTGACCCACAGAAGCTTTCGGATCAAAGCGAGGATCATGTATCAGAATGATGAAAAGACCCTCACGGTATGTGCACACATTTGTTTCATCAATATATAATGGTGAAAAATACTGCGTGGTGTTAAAGATAAGACCGGCGTTTTGAGCATGAAGCGCTTGACGAGGCTCTGTAATCAAGAGCAAACACTTGTACAGGTGTCATATTGTCATGCTCAAAGCTAAAAGTCTCTCTCTTAGACACTCTGTGACGAACTGTATGTTATCGGTGCATGTTTTAGCAGCATTTTCTTTCACTCTAGTCTGTCTGTGTTTTACCAGCGCGAGTCCAAACAAGACCATCAAATAAACAACATTTAAAATGGTTCTGGACCATACGTCCTCGTGATAAATAATATGCTCTTCAAGTGTAGACAATTTGTAAGGCTAAATCAAGTGTGTGTGTGTATATATAAATATATATATATATATATATATATATATTATTATTTTTTATTTTTTTTATGGGTGGTGGTGTGGTATGGAATAAGGCTAAGATTCCTCTTTCAGTCTCAAATTTTTCACTCAAGCTGAAGTGCTACACCATACTGCAGGAATCACCGCATTGATAATATTCTGTCAAACAGAACCATTAGCAGTGTTGTTTTTATACTAAAGTATAAAGTAACTGTTTCATACAAAATTTGACCAATTAGTGTGTTTATTTTCCAGCAATGAAACAATAGTACCAAACTGTCATCAAGCAAAACACAGACGACTGGGTCGGTATATTTAGTGGAACGGAGAGGCACAGATTTCCCCTCCTGGCTCAAAGCCTCTCCCTGAGTCTGAATTTGCCTCCTGGTTTTACCAACACACATATAACACACATATAACACGGAGAAGTCTGTTTGACGTCAGCAAGACGTATTTTTTACGTCAAGTGTTTGCACATCTGCAATAGACATTTAGAAGATGTCTTTAAGATTTAGAATGTATGTAAAGCTGACATCTTCGAGACGTCTGTCAGGTGTTTGTACACGGGAGATGCTTTCCAGATGAAGCGATCTTTAACAGACATCTTGTAGACGTACTTGCTCTGTCTGGGTTCCCTGCTATATAAGAGGTGAGAAGCAGTATGTGAACAGAGGAGTATTGCCGAATTCATACTATTTATTTAATGGTAGAAGAAAATTACCCATATGACCTGCTACTTCTGGTGAGATTCAAAATGTGTATTTTATAAACACTACGATCCCATAAGGCCACAGGAGAGGAGTTGTGAATGGCAGTGAAATGACACAACGGTCGCTGGTAGGTCATGTGACTGTAATGTAGAGAATGTAATGTGTTTGTATTTCATTCATACTACCCTTATTCGTTCGTGCTATATAGAACATGCTTTTTTTAACGTTTGCAAATTTAACCTTCATTCAAACCAACTGTAGCACATACTAGACCGTATACAATTTCAGAAACTGCTACTGGAATCACTGGAATCCAGCTCTACGTTTTCTTTTTTTGGCTTGCTAGTGAGAGGAACCCCTGAAAATGTCTGTCTTTGTTTTCAGAGCAAGTGGAATCAGCTGTGATCTACGGGACAACTCTATTTCTAAGAGATAAGCAGACATTCGGCAGTAAAGCTCCACAATGAGATAATAGTGTGGCTTACGCAAAAACGACCTTGACACTTATCCCTCCATATTTCAGTTCTTTATTAAAATATGACCACGCCGGCTCTATTGCCGCTATCGGGACGTAGGATACCTACCCTCTCGCCAGGTGCCTCCTCATTCCCCCATCACAGAGCCACCTTAAGGCTCTCAGAGAAGTTCATCCTCCTCCTCATCCTCAGTGCCTTCATCACCTTGTGCTTCGGAGCGTTTTTTTTTCTCCCGGACAATTCCAAACACAAGCGCTTTGACTTTGGTTTGGAGGACGTGTTGATACCGCACATCGAATCAGAAAAGGAGTCGAGGCACAGCAGCAGACAGGTCATACATGGCGTAGGAGGTCATGACGAGCATCGGCACAGGTGAGAGCTCAGAGATGGCTTCATCTCATCAAAAACTTCCTGTGTTGTCATGTTTGTGTGTATAGGTCAAAGCTTCTCCACCATGGGCCTCGGGGTCCACTGTCCTGCAGTGTTTAGCTCCAATACTAACCAAACACATCTGAACATGCTAATCAAGGTCTTCAGCATTATTAAAAAGTTAGTCAAGGTTGGAGCTAATGGTGCATTCCATTTGTACTCGCAAGTTGGAAATTCCATGTTCCCAGTGGGAACTTTTAACTTAAATGACCCCTCAAGTTGGATTTTTTGCAATAATTCTGACTTTAGAATCCAGTATGGCTTCTCAGAGCATCAACAGAAGTGAAACGGTAGTAATATACTGCAGTTCAGTTACAGTACTGTCCAACCTGTATCTGTGGACATGATACTCTGGTGCTTTCTGCACAAAATACCATATTTTCTTGTGTTTTTATTGACTGGTATGGGTATTAATGGGCACGTCCATCTTGGTTTTCCAACTTGTGAACTGGAACATTGTCAGCTTGGTTGTGACATCATTCCCAGCTCCGACATCCGAGGCAAATGGAGCGCAGCATAAACTCTGCAGGGAGGTGGACCTTAAGGGCTACAGTTGAGAACCCCTGGAATAGATGGTATATTGTCTTTACTGTGATGATTTATTCAGAAAACAAACTGAACTGCTTTCTCATATTAGTTTAAATGTTCATCATGGTTTTACAAACAATTTAACAGCATGGTACACACACAACTATGTTAAGATTTACTTACCGGACACATTAAAGTCAAATTGACTTGTTACTGGTAAACAATTTTGCTTCAATACTTGTACGTTTTCTAGTGGAAGAGGATTTTCAAAGAAAAAAAAATTGTAGGTCTTGATTTGAATCCATCAGGAAATAATTGAACCATGTAAAGTGAGTTTTACAAACCAAATTGGAGTGAGAACTGAATGTGGGTTGCACAATAAATGCTTAAAATCATTGCTGTTGGTGAACATCATCCAATAGCCTGTGTGCCCAATGTTACATCAGAGGCGATGAAGTCATTGAAAGATTGTGAAATGTTGTCTTTCTATCAATACTATTAATCTTACCATGTAATTGGAAAGTTGAATACCATATGTTTCATGGCCATTTCATGGAAGGAGAAATGTTCTATTCAGAGCAAGCACACATGTAGGTGTGAGCTGTGTGAATGGGCTGTTCACAGATTGTCTGAGATGTTCTTAATTGCCCTGTGAGCTCTGAAAGCTTTTTCATGCCCAATTCATGACAGCGAACAGTGATTCTGAGCCTGAAATCTTTGGGTATATCTATTTTTTTTATTAGGCATAAAATCACTCCAAAAGCGCTCCAAGATCATTTTGGAAAAGCGTATGTTAACCTCAAGGCAGAGAACCTCAGTACTCCTACACACAAACACAAACTCCCTTCACAGTTTTCTAAGAAAATAGAGAGAAAACAGATCTTTATAATTTATTTTGAGTGCGGAAAATACATATTTTATCATAATACGGGCACGGGCCGATAACCATTTTCAAAGTATACAGTGATTTGAAGATTTCACAACCACTAACATTTTCCGTTATACCTTTCCTGCAGTTATTGGGTTTTTGATAAAAAAATCTGGATTAAGTTGTCTAAGATTACTGCACGTTCCCGTGTTCCCTGTAAAGGGCAGATGTATCGATACTCAAAACTTGGCTGGCGGCAAGACGGCAACTTAAGGACATCAAATAATTAAAGACCCCTGACGAAAAACTTGACTGATTTGAGTCTGGACCTTTGTAAGGAAACAGCCAAGTGAACAAAATGCATAAAATGTTATAAGGTTTTTTTTATTTTATTACATAAAGTTACTTAAGGGTCAAGATCAAGTTATCTGCCTCTCCTGCGCTCCATCAAGCCACTCCCATAATAGCTGTCAGCACTCAAATTAATGCACGACTCAGATTAAATGTATGTAAGACTAATACAAGTATAAAGTTATTTTATCACATAATAATAATAATAAATAATAAACTTAAGTGAACGAGCACAGTCCCGCGCATGCGCGCCAAACAGACAGAGTTTAATTAAATGAGTGCTATAATTATAATCCCACAAGTAAGTCTATTTTTATGATAGCACTGACTGTAAAGAGACTGCAATGGAATAATCAAAATAGCCTAACACAACTCTGTGCTTTTGTTTTCATTTATTTTCATTTTTAGTTTACTGAATTAAACTTCTGCTTTAAAATCCTTATTTTTGTTTTTAGATTGTAATGTTACAATGTTAGAATGAGAAGTGATTTTAACCATTTTTTGCACATAATATATAAATATAAATATTATATTATAATATAAAAAACATGGTTACATTAACTTTATTTGTTTTCATAGCCTTTAATATGTATTGTTTTGTTGGACAACATTGGGAAGTAAGTGAAATAGATATTAAATACAGACTTTTTAAATCCAAATACAAAATCGAAATTACAGATATATATTAGATATCGCAAATCAGCCAAAAAATACAAAGATTTTTTTTCCCATATCGCCCAGCCTTAATTTCTGACTGTATCTCTATCTAGCTGTCTGTCGTACATTCATTTTACATGATTACATATTCTATAAAGAATGCAACATGAATTGTTATTTACTGTAGTTTATTAATATTAATAATTGTTGCTAGATGCATGTCAAATGAAAACATGTATTCTAAAATTGGCTGAAAATATCAAACGTGTTCGGTATCCCCCTCAACTGGATGTAATCATATTATGGATTCATATTATTCATATTATGGGAAAAAATCTGAGTCTGTTACTGCCATCATGAACTATGCTATTTTCTATAGAATTTGTCAACTCAAATCTGCAGATTAGCTCTGACTTTCGGTCTAGCGTCAACTTCTCCACACTGTACATCGGTGGAAAATCGGGGCAAAAATTGTGTAGTGTATTCCAGGCTTTTTTTACACAGGAGGACCACATGATCAGCCACAGTTTTTCAGTGTTCAGGATGATCATGTACATATGTGTGTGGCTTTGTGTGTTCCCTGAATTGTAGATGGACCTGGCAATATAAAGTTAATTGAATTTATTTATCATGCTTCGCAAATCCTTGGATGGCATCAGGCAAGCGTGATGGTAATAAATTCATGCTTGCATACAGGTATGTTCATATTCCCTGTACTGTTATCATGAAACTTCCATTCAGCTTGACCTTTACAAAGGCACATACAACAGCAGTTTGACTGTAGCCAATTAGTGGAGTGCTGTGTTCTTAAACTTTTTGATTCGAATATTAAATCAAATATTCAGATAGATCCCTTTGGTTTCATGAATTGTACAGTGTGTTCTGTTTGTGTTAGGTCAATACTTTCTATCATGAAGTTGGCAAACACATCATCATTCCAGAAACTCTATGTAATGCTCCATCTGTATTTGGCTAAACTCTAAGTCAGTCTTGCTAAATCTGAAAATCTCACAGTTGTACCTGAACAATTATTCATGCTTCTTGAACCTGCGGCCCAACTGCTTTCACCCATGATCCAAAGAGTTCATCCTGGCCACGAGCACTGAAGCCAAACACAAGCTCTCTGTCTGTTACACCCGGGGGCACTGTGATCTGTGTCAGCCAGTGTCCTGTTATCCCTGTCAGTCTGCCTGGCTAGAGCAGCCTATATTTACCCTTGTTAACCTGGCCCTGCTCATTGTTGGTTTTCCACGGTCCATCAGTGTAATTGGTAGCAGACTGGAAGTTATTCTTTGGTAGTTGGCATTTATTCTTTGTCTTTGATACTGTTTAAATTGGGG
The DNA here is from genome assembly GCF_963082965.1 of Carassius carassius. NCBI lineage: Eukaryota > Metazoa > Chordata > Actinopteri > Cypriniformes > Cyprinidae > Carassius > Carassius carassius. Next base: position 14,879,383 of record NC_081765.1, read on the forward strand.
CAACTCAAACATTTGTTTAGAAAAGTACAATTACTAACATCTGTGATTTCATTTACTGGTTGTGGTGGAATTGTGATTTATTTATTTTTTTGTTATTGCGAATGCAGTGATTTAGACGTGGGTGTGGCAGAAAATCATTTCCTATGGATGAGTGCATGATTAAACTGATTGAAATAAACATTTGTGTATGCACATATGATTATGTAATGAAATAATTAAGATATTTTAATGCTTTTGAAAGAATATTTAAAGTCTATTATGCTCACCAAGGCTGCATTTATTTGATAAAGTAACACTGGGAAATATTAACACTATTAATAAACACTATTTTTTATTTGAATATATTGTGTAAAAAGTAATTTATTCCTGCTATGGCAAAGCTTTCAAAATATTCAGCAGCCTCTACTCCAGTTTTCAATTTCACATGATCATTCAGAAGTCATTCTAATATGCTTATTAGTTATTTATAAATGTATTGCCTGTCGGTGCAGTGACCATTTTCTTCTTTTTTTTTTCTTTAACGTCAGATGGGATGCCAGCAGGCAGTTCATTTACCACCAACAGCTATTTTACCCATAAAGCTGGCAAAAACGTCAGAATCCATAATGAAGGGGCATGAGGCAGATTTATGCACAATGGAAAATTTGCTTTAGTCACGGTATCCTACAAAGTTCAAAAGAAATGAGAAGCATTGTGAAAAAGATCCTCACTGTACTGTACAGTCATTCATAACCATATGGGATTAGATTTCTCAAAGGATGGAGTGAGTTAACCAAACAACTCTGTAATATTTACAGAGCTTCGCACAGGAAAAAACAGAGCCATATTTGGTTCAGACGAAATTGAAATCATGAAGAACATCTGCAAAAGACAAGTTTACTAAAACTCCTCCTTGGGGAAACTGAAACTAAATGATTGGTTAGTACATATTTCCTCCAGAAAGTGTTCCGGTTTGAGTATGTCATTTTATTTGGTCTCTCAAGGAATCCTCTCTTGATCAGTGTGTGAACTTCCCCATGCGGTTGACCTGTGCCATTGTGGAAGATTAGTAGACGTGACTCATGTACTCGAAGTGTGTCACTCGCACTAATTGAGTCCAACCTAACATCTGAAAGCAAGAAAGTGCTCGGCTTGAGCTAAACCAGACCCTTTCTCCAAAACCTGACAGTTTATTTTTCAGTTCTCTAGATGTGCTGATACTTTTAAAAAATGGCATGTCAGAGATTTTGATCCTGAGTGAAAAAATTTAGTGCAAATAAAAGGGGCAGCTGTTGTGACTGAGAAAAAAAAAAAAACCCCTTCATCATTTAGAGCTAAATCACTGGTTAAAATTGTTCTCATATTTGGGGCTGGGTATCGTTCAAAAATGTTCAATACTGATACCCTGACTTCGATACCGGTTTCTGAATGTTACTTTTTTTGGTACCAATTTTATTAAATACATTTTAACAAGATTACATTACACTAACTAAAAAACAAAACAAACCAAAAAAACCATTGGTTTTATTTTTTCAGCTTGATGTTTTTACAGGCTCAAAATGTCTCATCTCCTGAGCTACTGCTATTAGCTATTGCTATTAGCTATTAGCTATTGCTAAAAGTCAAATGTACCTTTTTTTGTGATTGGCTAGTGAAAATGCTGTGTTAAAATCTGTGTTATACTGCCTAGATTATGCCAAGATGAATATTTCACACACTAGAATGTTACATTGTCACATGACCTCACTGTGTTTATTTCGAGTGGCATTCAGTTATGCTCTGACTACTGAACTAGGGAGCTAATTAAGACGCACCCATTTGCTTCCGGTTTGGTTTTCCATTTAAAGTGATTAAAAATGACTGAGAGTCCACGGTGCACAGCTGTCTTTCCTCATGGAGAAGCTTTACATCAAACAGGACTGAAACGGAAGACATGGAAGTCTGAAGGAAGATTTGTTTTTAAAAAGAGACATGAAAAATGTAGGAAGGAATAAAGAGAAGCTCCGCTTCGCTCAATTGCTGTCCACTTAAAGTTTGTAGTCAGACCTGTATGCATCATTTGATACCAGGAGGCTGTTATTCCCCAGAGCAGCTTCAGGCTGAGACTGATACATTAAGAAACCGCCACACAGTGGTGTGTTTATAAACTCTTGAAAGGCAAAACAAGCTGAGAAAGCGAGGTATGGTGGAAGAATATAGAAGCAGATTAGTCTCAAATATAATTCACGCAAAAAACACGATTCACACATGCGTAGAAAATTTCACATTCATGAAACCTAATTAACGTACACACAAAAAAAATTCACATGCGTGAAAAAAAAATATATTCACAAAAAGCAATTCACATGCGCAAAATAAAATTATATATTTATAAAATACATTTCACAAATGCAAAAAACTATTTGTAGATATACAACTGTGCACAAAAACCTTTGAATGTTTAAAATGTACGAGTGTCTGAATGTACGAATCGTCATTTACTATGAATCCACTCGGATTTGTGTGTGTGTGTGTTTTTGAGACTTTCCTGGCAGAGCTCTCTTCCCACGTGGGTCTGTCGTACTCTTTAGCCAATCAGATGCGAGCTTACCATTCAACCAATCATATCATAAGCCACTGAGTGCATTCAAGGAGCACGATTCTGCACACCTTTAGCGCAATATGGATTAATTAGAACGGAAAGTAAGCCTTTACATCAGTAATCCAGCATGGCGAATGAAGAACGGGAAGCACGGGTAAGAGTTTTGTTTATTTCATAAAAGTCTGAGTTTACACATTTTATCGTTTACACATTCAATCAAGACAGTTTTTCTAGTTAGAAAACTAGTTAGAAAAAAATACAGTTGTAACAGGACAGTTACAGTAATTATAAATTAAACTGCAATCAGGATAGTAAAAAGAAAGACCTGTAAAGACAAAAGTAACATTTTGAGAGTTGTGAAATTATAATTCTAAATAATCTTGTTTTATAAATTGATGTCTGTTAGGTCAGTGTGTACTTTCTTACAGTAATACATTTTAAAACATGTAGCCTAGTCATTATTAACCACTACGTTGAAGCAATGTAGTTCGATCAAGATAAACAACATCACATATTTAGAAACGTTGTTTAATTTTTAAATATATTGTCTGTACATTGTAATGCATCTTTCTCTTCTTATAATTTAGGAATATCTAAAGCAGTATATTCTTCAGCGACTTCATGATCGTTTAGTTCAGGGATACCCAAAGTGTGGTGCAGGAAAAATTTAATGGCAGTCTGTTTTTTTTAAATGGGATTTTTCCATACAATAAAAAAAACATGAACAGTAAACATTTCCTTTGTATCGCTTTTATTAAAAAAAAACTATAGTTTATTAGTTTTCGATGGAAACGTAGAAGACAGATGCTGTCTTCAACGCACTGTTCTTCTTTTATGTAGCCTACTGCAGGCTAATATGCGTGCCAACTTGTTTCATTCATTCCATAATATATATTATAAATATGCTTAACTGGCTGAAACCAGAGAATCTGTCAAGTCGGACATCTTATGATAAAGTTGTTAGTCAGGAGGAGAGGGGCCAAAAGAGAGTGAGGATTTGGAGGCAACAGAGACGAAGAGAATAGAGAAAGAAAATGAGCAAATAAAAAATCTTGAGGAAATCTCTCTTGCTGCAGGCTGAGCGACTTTTGCGCTGCACTCGAAAAGTTCCAGATGCATCCTCTTTCCTTTTATTTTATGTTTGAGCCTATGCTCTTTGCAACTTAATTATGTTGTGGATCGTGTGTAGGTTATTTATTGTCGCACTTGAAAAGTTTCAGATTGATCCTCGTTTTTATTTATTTTATATATTTCGGAGCTTATTCTCTTTAATGATGTGGATCGTTTGTAACTTCATTGCAATTTAATTCAATGTACTCTCGTTCTAATTTCCATAACCGTTATGTTATGCAGCGGTTCCCAAACTTTTTTTCCTGTGCTCCCCCTTCTATGTCCCAACCGGGTTGGCGCACCCCCAATCCCCAAAAAAAAACGCAACAAAACTGTCTTTTATCGCCATATAAAGAGTCATGAACAAAGAACATCAACAAAGTTTCAATATAATGCAACAAAGCACAAGCTTCCACTTTTAAGAGGACGAGTGACAGACACAGGCTAAGTAACAGAAAGCACGGTTATTTTCAGCCGCGTAAAAGAAACAATATGCTAGGGCTATTAAATGACCATGTAGCTAGCAGCAGCATCATCTCAACCCGCGGCCCGTCACCAATTCAAATGCGTCCCACCATGCTGAACACAATTAATTTTTTTTTCAGTTTTACAATTATTATTATTTTTTACATTTAATTTAAACATTTACTTAAGAAATATAAGCTATAGCCTAATGTTTTTTTTATGTTAAATTATTTTGTGTTTCATATATTATTTTCAGACATGATCAGACCTACTCGCATAACATTACTCATTTAATGAACACATACAAGCGCCCACTTTGGCAGAATTCAATTAACAGCCATTAGTTCGGTAAAATTGAGCATCATAATGGACAAATTTGTTTTTAAGGGAGAAAAAAAAAGAAATGTGAAAAATGCCAGCGAATGAACACGTATTAAAAATAATAGTCGCAGTATCAGTAGTGAAGGAGAGTGCTGGATTTTCGGTTTGCCCCGCATTTTACTTGAAGTTCAGGCAAATGGGAACACCATATATTACATAGCAATCATCCTTAATTGAAGAAATGTGGCAAAACATCTCTGGAGAGAACCTTATTTTATTAAATTCGAATGTGCTTTCCATATTTGGATCAACATAGGCTACATTTGTGAATGTACATTTTCTGCAATGTCGCGTCAAGTCATGCTCCCGTGTGCGTCTTACAGACTGCATCTTAAGCCATATGTTAAACTTTCCGCGTCCGCGGGGAGTCCGTTTTGGACCGCTAGGTAGGCGTGACGTAATCATCGTCATGGGAGAGTGTGTGCGGAGGCTCTGAGAGGACGAATGCGTACCTCACTTTTTTTTTTTATGACCGCGAGGACAGGTGCCCGAACCTGTGCAATCCGCTTGCACTTGGACTTGGACCATAGTGCGGCCCAGTGGAAAAAAAAAGGTTGAGAACCACTATAACATATATAGTTACAAATTAAACGTTTCTAAATATGTGATGTTGTTTATCTTGATCGAACTACATTGCTTCAACGTAGTGGTTAACAATGACTAGGCTACATGTTTTAAAATGTATTACTGTAAGAAAGTACACACTGACCTAACCGACATCAATTTATAAAACAAGATTATTTAGAATTATAATTTCACAACTCTCTTGATTGAATGTGTAAACGATAAAATGTGTAAACTCAGACTTTTATGAAATAAACAAAACTCTTACCCGTGCTTCCCGTTCTTCATTCGCCATGCTGGATTACTGATGTAAAGGCTTACTTTCCATTCTAATTAGAGCACGACCGATATATCGGCCGGCCGATATTATCGGCCGATATAAGCTAATTGCATTTAAATCAACATCGGCATTTATAACAGCCGATGAAACATGAGAAACAGAGTCTCATGCTTCACTCATGTTATGAGTGTTGCATAGTGTGCCCACCAGAGGGAGCTCTGCAGCTCCAGAGTTAACAACAGCGCCAGAAGTCCACTACAGAAGAAAGCGATCAGCCAAGGAGATGAAGGAGATGTAACTTACTGTTTTGACGGTGAGTCTGTCGTTCGTCATGTGAAATGATTGTAGATTTAGTTCATACCCTGTATATAAAAACTGTGTGGTAGTTCTAGCTAACGGTCCTATCATTATCACTTCTAAATATTCTGTAACATCACTTACAGCCGCTAATGCATTGCTATATTAGATTAGCCACAAAGCTAATACCATGTTTATCAGTGGAAGAGCGCGAACGGTAATAGGAGGTCAAACTATAACGTTAGCGTTTAACTTAATTCTTATTCAATTGCGGTGTGTTTCCCACATAATGACCACGTAATTGGGCCTTTCACACAGGACGTGGTATGCACGGCGCTTGCCGCTGGGTTCAGCGTTGCCCTTCAGATACAACGCGATTTGCGCTGCGCTATGGCGTAGGCGGGGTTTTAAAAACGTTTAGCGGGAGCTCTTTCATAGTCTGTTCCTCCTCCTTTCGGTCAGCAACAAACATGTATCTGTCCCGTTGTAAGAAGCGAGCGATAGCGCTAGTCCTGCTGATGAGAATTAAGAGAGAAGCAAGGAAGAAGAGGCTACCCTCAGGTCCAGAGAACAATTTGGTGAATTCAGGCTGGTTATGTTACTCTAACGCTAATAGCTTCCTTTTTAGCAGGCCCCTTAAATGCTTGCTATTAACTTGTTTGAAGGTGGTTCTTCTCAAAATTGACAGCGGTGTGTTCATGACACTAACGTTAACCATTCACTTTGGAATGGTTCAACTTCGAATTGATTCCGTAATCTTCCGGTAATAGTAGGCAAGACGATGTTCTGTGAGAGCAAATATAGTGTAGTTACAGTAACTACAGTAGGTGCGTCAGAAATAATTAAACCAGAGGGGACATGTAAATAAATGTGAGCTGAACAAGCGCTTTTTTTTTTTACATATTGTTTCAAAGCAGCTTTACAGACATAACAGGAAAATGTTGAAATAATATTGTTAAATATAAGTAGGTAATACCTATTGCTTGACAAATAAAAAATATATATATTTCTCATTTTTGCCTATGTAGGAGATCCCAGTTTATTATTATTATAATTCTAATGATGACATGAGTAATGATACATGGTGATATTATTAATACACATGCTTATTCTTTCTCTGTCTCTCTTTCTGCCTACAGATGGCTGAAAAAGGTGAATGCTGTAGCAGCAAAGTGTGGGACTACTTCTGCAAATACTTTAACTTTAGTATTATAATTTATTTACAGTACACACACAGACTGTTAAAACCAGCTTCAACTGGAAGAAAGTAAAAGTGTTAAATGTTTAAAACCAGACTGTTTTTTGATCATTAAAACATATTTACTTTTGATGTGCAATTGTTTAGTCATTGAGACTGTAATCTAAGGCTTTTTTTTTTTTAACATAGTCCATTCTGGAAAATGGTTTATACAGCCCACATACATAGAACAGGCAGATATTTTGCTATTGAATGTTGTGTAAGTGCAGTTTATAGGAAATGGGTCTAATATCCAGATTATTTTTAAAATCAAAATATCGGCTTATAAATCGACTCTTTTCGAGTTAATATCGGCATCGGCCCCCAAAAATCCATATCGGTCGGGCTCTAATTCTAATTAATCCATATTGTGCAAAAGGTGCGCAGAATCGTGTTCCTTGAATGCACTCAGTGGCTTATGATATGATTGGTTGAATGGTAAGCTCGCATCTGATTGGCTAAAGAGTACGACAGACCCACGTGGGAAGAGAGCTCTGCCAGGAAAGTCTCAAAAACACACACACACACACAAATCCGAGTGGATCCGTAGTAAATGACGATTCGTACATTCAATCACTCGTACATTTTAAACATTCAAAGGTTTTTGTGCACAGTTGTATATCTACAAATTGTTTTTTGCATTTGTGAAACGTATTTTATAAATATATAATTTTATTTTGCGCATGTGAATTGCTTTTTGTGAATATATATTTTTTTCACGCACGTGAATTTTTTTTGTGTGTACATGAATTAGGTTTCATGCATGTGAAATTGTCTACACATGTGTGAATCGTGTTTTTTGCGTGAATTATATTTGAGACTAATCTGCTTCCATAGAAGAAGGCCCTACCTGAACTAGATATTGGAAATATGAGTTGCTGACCTTATTTTCTCGTTTCTGTGAAATGGGCCAGTAGCCACGTGGCTCCGCAGGTGTACGTGATGTTTTGTTGGAGATGAACTCTAGAGGATTCTCTAGGGGATTCCATGCAAGTACCTTCACATAAACATTTGCTGGCACTATGGATCTGTACTAAACTAAATACTAATGGAAAGCACATACAGTCAGCGGTTTCATCAGTGGGCGAGTTAAGCAATGTGTTCCTCTTGTTCCTTTATAACAGTTTTGAATACTTCAAGCTCTCCTTGATGATACAGATTTCTATTCATCTCCATTCTCTCTATATTTGTTTACTTCATCTGTTTCAGTATGCGAGCAATTCATAAAATTAATCCTGATTAGTGGTCGACCGATATCTTGCCAAGGCCAATATATTGGATATGTCATTTTTCAAATATCGGCATGAGCTGAATAGTTTTTCTATTTGGCCAATGTGTTCAAAGGCCTTTTATTTTGACTGTGCTGATAACTGCAGAACCTGAGCGCACACAGAGCTCATATTCTCCCTCTTTATTGTTTGCTGTCGCCATTTAACAGTTCTGTCTAATGCGGATAGAAGTCTGTCTATTAATCACAGAACTCTTAAACAAAGGACTTAAAAGGTATATAAAAGTATTATAATGATTGATTTTATATTAATAGTATAAGAAAAGCAAACATTATAATACTTTCGTTTACAGACAGCATACAGCAAATACGCATTTATATCATTTAAACAAATCTTTGAATGTCTAATAAATACTTAATTTCACAAACCCTGCAGACTTAAGCGAATCAAGCTGTGAGATCTTGTGATCGCGTGTACTGACGGTCGGTCCGTGCAAATCTAATGCGGATAGAAGGAGAGTTCAGATTGACTGGAGATGCACGATCGACAAACTTTAAACTCGTGATTTCAAACTATACTGTGCTTTATCCATTCGCCCACTGTTATATTAGTGTCATTTTCACTGTGTGCTGTATGTTACCTTCAGTACCCTCACTAGTGAAGCGGCTGAGGTTTGAAGCTAGATTTGTGGGTAGGTAAAAATATAATTTTCCTGTATTTTAGTTTTTACTTGACTGCGATGGTTGAAATTAGGGTCCTTTTCATTTAAGTCATTTCAGAGCAAATAGCTATTGTAAAAAGTGCTTACTATATTTATCAAACAAGACTGAGATGTATATAAATGGAGCACTTTTACAAGGAGCTCATATAATAACAACTTAACATTCCGAACTAAGAATATTCCACCTAGTGCTTGCTTATTGAGAACGTTGTAGGTGGGTTCACATAAATGCCTGGAAATTATGGAATTTCTCATGGAAAGTAGGACCGTACATATGGATTGAGCTAAACATGTTAATGCAGCCACACTTTGATTTGCCCTGGGCTGATTTCGTCTCAGTTGGGGTTATTGATTCAGACAAATGTTGACATGCTCCTAATTGCATGTTTGACATTATAAGCCTTCCATCAAATCACCTAGACTCTTAACGTAGCTTTGAGAAGCCTTTCAAAGAGGGAGAGATGACGCAGCAAAAAAAATAAAAAATCCAGAAGAATTATGTGAGAGGGGGCGAGTGGTTGCAGGCTGAGATTTGTAGGTAAATCCATTATAGTGGAGCATTACCATAGACATTAGATGTCTCTAATGCAATGCAGAGTGTTATTGTTGTTTACTTTCATTAGCGAGGCCCTTTGCTCTCATGTCCCTCGCAAGGAGCCATTAGTGCCCACACTTTTCCAGTTCACGCACGTCCCCGCACATCAAAAATGCACACATCAGCACTTAGTAATGCTTTACTGTAATTACAGCTCTTATCCTCCGATACAATGACACTAGTGTCCGTCGCATATATCTTTTAAGCTAATGAAGCACTATAATGCAAAATAGTGGCTAAATATTAAGTAATGCATTGAAATGAATGTTAAGACAGCATAGGTTAGCAGATATTTTGTCGGTCTTCCACACTCAGCCTCACTGTCACCTGGCGAACGTTTCCAGGCCGTATATAACAATGAGTGAACCAGTCTGAGATAACCCGTGTCACCCCAGCATATCACTCTGTGTCACTGTATCCACCTGACCTCTTTTCCTTACAATCCCCTCCTGCTCTCTCTTTAGTCTGGTGTGCTTCATTGATTCACAGGACCTAAAAATCTTCTGTCTCCACCCTTATTCTTCTTTATTTGTGTTTGGCATCAGATTATGTTTCTTTGTGGCTTGTGTTATATGATGAGTCTCTTGTGCTTTCTCCCACACTCTGCCAACTTAATGGCTCTTAACTACACGCATACTAAAGAAAATAATATTGTTGAAACGCATTCTTTTAATACCAGTTTAGTCGCATTTATTACGAAGCACTCTGGGAATGATTTCTGAATAACCTACACGCAGTTCTGAAAAAAAAGCTAGTAATTCTAGTTAAGTCACGCAGTCCAATTACGTATGGTAAATACTCTAAGTTCATTACAAGTCGAACACGAATGGATGTAATGATTTGCGGTCAAACCAACGTTTATTCAAAAACTACTGATTCCGTATACGGTTCATTAGAATGATCTAAACCAATGAATCTTGAGTCTTTCTGACGGTATGACTTCCTGACTTGTTATCTGCATGTTTGTTTTTACGTTTTCTGTCAGCAAAGTCAATGCAATTGAAAGACGTATATGTCTGTTTATTATCTTTTGTTTTATTTCACAGCCTCCGGCTCTTTTAACCCATCACATTTGATTTAGACTGCAAGCTTATAATGTATGAATATAATTTCCTTTGCTTTGGTGCTGTAGATTTAGCAGCGGTGCAGAAACACAGGCCCAGCGGCATTATGTAAGCTGATGTTGAGATGCTCGATGTTTTTCATTTGCAGTAGATTGTTTGCCTCATCAAAGAAGCTGTGAGCAGTGTAAAAGTCTGTGATTATTGTCCGTGCAGTCAAATCCCCATTTTGTCCTCTGACTAGAAGATTTATAACAGAACTAGGTGTGGAATGGTTCCACTTTTTCACCGTTCGGTTTGTTTCGGGTTTTAGAGTCACTGTTTCAGTACGGTTCAGTATGTGCTATGTTTATGGAAAAAATATACTTTCCAAAAAAAAAAAATACAAATAAGAATATTCGATCTAACTACAAGCAACAGCCCAAATAAATACAACAGAGTAAAGATACAAATAAAATAAATAGTAATTTTTCTAAAGTCTAGCTTTAAAAAAGTATATATATAATTTCTGTACCTGAAGTAAAAAACACAGTTTAAAATAAGTTTGTTTTAATATATTTAAACAATTCTTATGAAAAATGTGAAATTTTCAGTCTTGTCACTAGTGGTGGGCGATACCAAATACATAAAGGGGCAGTACGATACTTTTTACTTAAAAAAAAAAACATTTGTGTAGGGGAGTGCAGTAGGTCTATGCCTAAATAATTCACCTCAGAAATAATGACAATGTTTTTTATTAATGTATTGAAGTCCACAAAATTATTAGTTATTAGGCACTGTAGAATGAATTCTTTACAGCCTTTTAAAATAAAATAAAAAAAAAGAATAAAAAAAATCTCTCCCTTTTTTCTGGTTTTAAAAGCAAATGAAATAAAGTGCACACAATTATTACTGAAGAACAAACAAAGAACATATACCTGTGCAATTACATTCCCTGAGCCCCCCTTCTGGACTTCAATGTGCTATCAGCTTCGCTCACTCTGTTCGCTGCTCCTCGGCGCGTTGTGTCAGTGAGTCACGTGACGACACGACAACGAATCACAGCAGAGCAGCAGGAGGGGGAGTAGCAAAGTGGGCCAGGATGTGAAAGCAGCGTTTGCTCAGGATTGTAGAGGTAGAAGACACGAGCAAAGTATAATGAACGTAGATGAGAGATATTTAAATTAAAATATCGATTCAATTAAAATTGTATCGATCCGATACCAATACCAGTGTTGGCATCGATACTATCGATATTTAGATCGATCTGCCCACCCCTACTTGTCACATGATCCTTCATACATTTGTGTGTGTGTGTATATATAATATATATATATAATATTTTTTTATGTGATGGTGGTCTGGTACAAAAACATTTATTTTCAAGGAAAAGCTATTAAATGCCTTTGTCACTTTTTTTTTAAATGCAAGGTTTTGCTAAATGTTTGTATAATTTTAATTTTAAATAATTTTTTTTAAGAAATTAAAAGTTCAGGATCAGTAAAATTAAACATCCATGGATGTGTGTGTGTGTGTGTGTGTGTGTGTGTGTGTGTGTGTGTGTGTGTGTGTGTGTAAAATTATACTGGCAGTATAAACTATACATATTTATTTATATTAACAATTTATATAAGTTGAACATTTTATAAAACATTCAATAAAAATAAAATATAGACTGGCTCCTAATAAAAATTAAAAAAAGGAGAAAAAAGCAATTAAAGTTACTCTTTACTGATATATTTCAATGTTTGCCTGCAGGGAAGAAGAGGAGAGCCTTCGTGACAAGATCCGTGCAGATCATGAGCGTGCACTGCAGGAAGCCAAGGAAAAGCTCCGCAAATCCAAAGAGGAGCTGAAGGCAGAGATCCAGACAGAGAAGACCAAGGTAGCCGAGGACCTGAAGAAGAAAGATGGACCCAAACCATTGCCTCCTGTACCTATGCCCAAACTGGTAGGGGTCAGTGACGGTGACCCAGGGGATCCTGACACCAAGGAAAAGAGGGACAAAATCAGAGAGGTGAGAGGAATGTGTGTGTGTGTGTGTGTGTGTGTTTATATTAAACTTGCAAACACACTCTACCTTCTAATGTTTGCTACTTCTGCAGATGTATTTTCTCGCGGTAGTGCTTCGGTTGGAGATGAACAGAAATGGTTTTTGTATTGTTTGTTTTTAAATTGAAAAGTTTTGGTCCATTTAATCTGTTGCATATTTAATCAAACCAGGCTCTCCACAGGTATAATTATCAGCTTTTTACAATGGGTTGCAATCTTTGATGATAATAATTTCTAGAGAGTTATAGCCACTGGCTGATTTATTTAGAATGGTTTTACAGATTTCCACTGATGTAATGCAGAGTTTGATTTTCACTCTTCCTGATGTACCACAAAATTTGTCTTACTGTGTGAGATCTGTTCCTAAATGAACAGATGTCTATTGGAGTTGGAAAATGTCTATTAGAGTTGTTTGCTAAGGCAGGCATTACTGTTTTTTACTGACACAGATAATATTTAAAGCTACTTGACTTTTAATATTGATCAAGTTTAATGTGTTTTAGTTTGCGGTGACACTTTAAGACCTCTTACATAAAGCTCAACAGCCTGTGGGCTGGGGATGATGAGTCAGCACTGCTTGCAGCAAATGCCATTATTTTCACTTTTCAAATAGCTGCTTCTCTCTAATGAGCCCATAAACCTGGAAATAAATGTTTTTCTTTTGTTTAGTACTTTTTGTCCCCACATAAGTGTGTGTGATTGGTAATGATGGTTATGTTCCAGGAGTAATTGGTGTGAACTAGGGATGGGCGATATATATCCCATGTGATTGTCACATGTATTTTGTCAGTAAAGCCGGTTCCCTGATTAGCGGTAAATCGCCGTAGATCACTGACAAGCTACGCAATATCGCGTTCATTATACCAGATGAATCGCCTTCGATAATGAACGCAATATTGCGTAGCTTGTCAGTGATCTATGACACTGTCTATTAAATGATACTCCATTTGAAAGCAGGTGATGGACATTTACCGCTAATCAGGGAACCGGCTTTACTGACGAAATGCGCGTGACAATCACATGCGATATATCGCCCATCCCTAGTGTGAACTGAGATAATTGTTGCAGTAGAGCTTTTCACCTCTCAGCTAAACTCTGCCTAATGTCTTGAGTAAATCCCAGGTTTAAGTCACTTTTAACACCATGTAGTTTTTAAAGAAACCAACCAATTTTAACCTGTTATCAAAAACTGCTCTGGTGTCATCCAAGCTGCTATCCTTCCTCCGTTCCTGATCAAAAACACAGTGCAATACTGTGATTGCTTGTTGATTAGTTAAACGAGCATTCAGTAGTTCTTTAGCTAGTATTAGCATCGCCCTGATTAAAGTCACTTGAATCGGCTAATCAAGGTCATCAGACTCACTAGAAACTTCCAGGCTTGTGTGTTGAAGTTGGCTGGAACTAAACTTTGTTGGCTCGTTGGCCCTCCAGGAGCAGGACTGGACACTCCTGCTGAACATTATAAAATGCTGCAGTGATGACGTATTTTTGTAGGCCAACCTGGAATTTTTTTCTATTGGCTGTTGGATTATTGCAGAAAATAAGCTCTGCGACCAACAAAAATGTATTTATCCTTGCACGTAGCCACATATAGGCACTTGTTAAAAACCACTAACCAATTTTCCTCGTTTGATTTAATTTTGCATAGTTGATTGTTATTTTCCAGTTTATTACTACTTTAAAACAATCTGTATTGTATAAAGTGCTTTAAGTAAAAGTGACATGACTAGTAGTAGTAAATATGCTAATAACTCAGAGATTACACCTGTAGTATGAAAAACATGACTACCTTTGAATAGTTACCGACCCAGGGTAATGTGGGAACATTATACTGTAATACATGGAACAAGGAACAAGATTGTTCACCCACGGTAAAGAATGAGTTGTGAAAAGTCCGTAATTAGCCGTAATGAGAGGTCTGCAGAGTGATGTGGATGAGGGAATACAGGGCATTGCCATCTGCTCTATCTGTGTGTTATGGGTTTTAGATTGGGAATATGGTATCTTTATGCACTGTGCTGGTTATAGAGGAGACATCTGCCATTCATCTACCACCTTTTCTTTTATTTTCTCTTCCTCACACTCGCATAGATGCATACATTTGTATGAATATCCTGCTGGATGAAATCCAGCATCCCAACATCTCTCAGCGGACTGCTCACAGTGGGGCCATCTGCTGCTTACTTTGGCGCCTTAACCCTCTTTTTACTCTGGGTGTGCGTGTCCTGTCTTCATTTAAATGCACTTTGTTACCTTGATGCACGTTACTCTCGCTTCCTAAACTCACCTTTTCCATAGCCTTCATTTTGCATCATTGGCCATTTTCTCTTCTTCCTCAGAGTGAGTGAGTAGCGCACTGGCTGCTGATGACACTTCTCGCAAAAAAACAGATTCTCTCGTTTCTGTCAGTGAATTATGATAAACTAGTCACTAGAAGTGTCCTGATGACCATTTATTTCCACACAGTTCTCATTGCTTGCTTTAAATGCTAGCAGCTGTGTTTGTGTTTGACTAAAGAGCTGTTACGGTTGAATCGCAGCTCAGTCCAGTATTAAAAGTATGTGTGATTCTAGGACAGTGCCTTGCTCATCACATTCGTGAATTTCTCTCATTTTTTTACTTTTATGCTCACCCACACATGCTCTAGTTCACAGCACAGTATTTAAATAATTACCTCATACAAAATGCTAATACAATTTCCCACGGATAATGCTTTTACAATAGTTTCACTTATTTAATGCTAACAAACTAGATTTACTTGACTGTTTCCTAACAAGAAGTGTCACTACATCATGGGATAAAAGGTATATTTTTCATGATGTAGTTGTCTTGACTAGCCAAAACAGCAGTTGATGGCTCCGTGATTATCTTAAGTTTGTTTTGTACAATATTAAAATGGTTTAGTTTGAGTTTGAATATAATTTCTGCATGACTTTAATATCCATAATTAAAGAAACAATGGATAATTTCCCTCAGTTGTTGAAAAGAACTTCAAACTGTGAACCCTGTGTAAATAAATAAGTGTATTAGATGGAAAAAAAAAATGTGTCAGTAAGTGTGTTTTGAATAATATTAAAATGATTACATTTTCATGAATTTGATTATGTACTTATCTGTTTTGTTAGAGAGAGAGAGAGAGAGAGAGAGAGAGAGAGACATCATTTGCAGAGAGAACCCACCCACACACTCTTCTTCTTGGCTGTAAATTGTGATCGATTTTGTAGCGTCTTGTAGCCATGTTGTATCTGATGTTGACAGATAAATTACTTATCAATATAATATTAGAGCATTGCATTTGGTTTGGACACAGTGTCACACAAAACTCTAACACTAGATTTACTACTCATAAAATGCTAATACACCAGATTTACTTCATGTGTACTACCCAGCAAACATGCCCCTTTGAGGCCCATGTGGCCCCACTTCGGGCAGAAAATCTAGCCAAATTAATTCCTATGTTATTGCACCAAAAGTGCTTTACCAGCATTCTTCAAAATATCATCTTTTGTGTACTGCAGAAGAAAATCAGGTATACAGGTTTGGATCAAATAATTACGGAATTTTGCAGGGTCATTTCACACAATCACGATTATTGTGCTCCAGCAGCCAACAAAGGCTGTTGCACAATTTGTTTTCAAATTCGTAATTGCTTTTAATTTTAACACACCTTCCAACCAAACAAAGGTGCAAAGTGTTTATAAGCGCAACGCTGCTTTGTGTACAGGAAACACTTTATCGTTGCTGTTCCATAAGCGCCACCTTCTGAGAGTGAATTTGCGTTCTCATTCAGCCTGTCTGCTGTTTTTCTTTCTTGCAGATGTTTTATGTAGCATAATTTCACAAAACATCTGAGCATTCTGTTTTCTTTGTTCATGATTAAAATGCAGACAATCGCCATAATCGTCTATCCCATAAAACAGACAATTTGCCATAATTGCAGTTATTTCTTAGACAATTAATTGTCAGACAAATTTCATTATCATGACAGCTCTAATTCAATTTGAATGTTTTAATTAAATTTCTATGATCAAATAGCATGTCTAGCAAATGGAAACTTTCAACTACTCATTTTTTTCTTTTACTGTAAATTATTAAAATGTGGTAATCCATATGAAGGCAAAACTATTTCATTCATTGTTTTAAATGTAATAATGAAAACTGAACAATTTTAAACCAAGTATTGCACAACAGAGGTCACCAGTTTAAATTAAAACATGAAGAAATTGTGTGATTATTTCTTAAGTTACAATAATTTTATTTATTATAATTTTAAGAAATACATTAGTAATGTGTACAATATTAATGTGTTTGTCACAATTTATTCAGTTGTTTTGGTCTTTCTTCACTTAATTTCTGGCAGTATTGTTGACTCGATTTCAAATACTTTTTGATCTGAACTGAGCTGGATAATGACATCACTGAATTAATAATGAACTGACTTGAGTGTTTGTTATTGTCCTCTTGCATTATTGACACTATTTTCCTGTTTAGTACTGTTAGTACTGCTGAATCATAGAACTCTTACCTTAAGGTTTGATCTACATGAACGGGGATCATCGAGGAAGTGTTTGTTTTTGATTGGTTTGGCTGTTCTCCTCAGGAGGAATGGGATCTGGAGTTTCTTTTAAAAACATAACTTGAACTGTCATTAGCTGCATGAGCTCCAATTTGTAATACGTCAGATCTCGTCTACTAGCTGCCAGGCCAATTATCTGGCGAATGTTGTGTTTGTGGCATATTGGTGTGAGAGACTGGAGCTCTGCGCTGCTCTGTTAATGCTATGCTGTTTTGTTGGCAGTGTGAGCGTTTACCCTGCAGCGTGCTGAGACCCGATGAGCATCAGAGGGCAGGTTCATGGCTGTGCATATGCACAGAAGATGAGATGGGGAGAAGGTGAAACTATACGCAGCAGTCAAGGTCACTGAGGGAATTATTGTGTCTGTATTTAAAAGTGTAATTGAAATCAACACAACACCGTAGGACACATGACACAGTAAAGTGCAAAATTACACAACCAATATAAATTATGAATTGCGTTGTTTTTAATTTGTATCATGTTTTGTTGTCATATTGTACTCTTATACTTTTACTTTAAGAGTATTTGATAGAATATAATAAATAGTAAGTCTGCATGGCTGCATCAGAAATGTTTCTGCTCCACGGCATGAACATGTTATGGGGAAGTCGTGGCCTAGTGGGTAGAGAGTTTAACTCCTAACCCTAGGGTTCTGGGTTTGAGTCTCGGGCGGCAAAACCACGACTGAGGTGCCCTCGAGCAAAGCACCGAACCCTTAACTGCTCCCCTGGCGCCGCAGAATAAATGGCTGCCCACTGCTCCGGGTGTGTGTTCACAGTGTGTGTGTGTTCACTGCTCTGTATGTGTGCACTTTGGATGGGTTAAATGCAAAGCACGAGTTCTGAGTATGGGTAACCATACTTGGCTGTATGTCACGTCACTTCACTTCATTGAAAATCAATTTACTAACACACACGCATTAAAAATCTTTATATTGTCTGATGTTCTATTAATGCATTTCAGTGACTGCATCTGTGGTCTCACAGTGGTTTACATCATGGACAGTTTGGCATTGTGATTAATATACAATGAAACAATAGAAAGCACTATGTCTTCATCTCTAAAAAATGAAAGTGGATTTCCTCAGTGCTGACTTATTTTCCATCAATTTTTATGAATTGAAACATGTTCACAGGATTGTGGGTGATTGAAAGACACAAAGAAAACACTTGATGCGTCCTTCAGACTACCCCAAATGAAGGATGTGAAAAGAAGGCTGCCTTCCAAGTATCCTTGAAGTTGAGAAGGCCTTCAACAGCACTTGATGATGTGGCAGCTGAAGTATGCAGCCTTATTAGGATATAGCCTTCCGATTGAGAAGCACCCTAGTAATCCTGAAGACCTGTATTTTCTGTTTCAAGTGTGTTCAATCAGGGTTGGAGTGGAACTCTACAGAACTGTTGCATTCAGACAGCAGGACCGGACAGTCTTCGACTATGCCATTTTGGTTTTAGGGCATTCAGAGTGCAATAGGAGCAGATCCTCATAATTTCACAACATCAGAGGCTGCATTACATGAGAAATCACCTGAACATCAGTGCATGTTATTCATAACACCTGAGACTTAGATCGAGCTCTTCTTAAAGCACAAAAACCAGATTCAGTTGAGTGAAGTCAAGGTGGAGCTAAAATGGGGACTTTGAACAGCAAATGAAGGGCCAATATATCTGAATTAGTTGAATGATGTATTATATTTGACATGTCACAAGGTAGTGCAGTAATGTCTGGGTGTGATGTTTAAAGGCTCTCTCCAAAACAGAACTATCCTGAGTTTTTCAGTGTCAGAATGCTCTTAAAATCAATTTATCATTTCGCCTGGCCTCTATTGCATCGTTGCATTTACTGTGCTGAGACTCTGTCTGATAGGATTCTGTCTGTGTGGACCGGTTATAGTGTCTTAACTTCAACCTGCAGCTCTTTGGAGAAATGGGAGTAGTCTAAATCAAGCGACAACCTCCCGCTCTCTCTCATGAAGCCCATACGGAAGTGACTTAAACTGTAATTCATCAACCGGCTGCTACAGGCTGGCTGCCAAAGGGAGTCAATCCCATAGACTTCCCATGTTAAAATGCCCAACTTTACAGCAGAAAAAAAACATGTTTACAGCCTAGTACTTAAAATTTGTTTGGTCTATATAGCTGTATATAACTGAGGGGGGTGGTAAAAAAAAAAAAAATTGAACTCATCTGTTTAAATTGTTAAGCCTTAACATTCTGCATAATTAAGGGTGTGGCCATTTGAGTGACAGGTGGATTGACGCTGCTGTCACCGCTGTCACGCTAGGTGGGCGTGGTTTCAGCAACCAGCTCCCGCCTTCTTGCCCATTTTCGATTATCCGGGATGATAGCGGCCGCCTCCGCCCACTTTTGGCTTCAAAAACGCTCTTCGGAAACCTATGGGTGACGTCACAGACATTACGTCCATGTTTTTATACAGTCTATGGTCTAAATCGATCACTGGGATTCAGGACATCACCAGGGGCAACTGGTAATGGCAGCTCTGCTGCTTATACTTTCAGAGCGGCAATTCTTATTTGACCCCGCTGCTGACTTTTCACAGTTGCTTGTCTCTGTTGTTTACTGTAGAGCAAAGAATGATCTATGAATGAATTGTATGTGCCTGGTGGGGGTTAATGCTAATTAATGCAGCTCCCCCTTGAGGAAACAGTGGAGGGCATTTCCACATTCTTTGTGCGTGTGTTTGCTACAGGTTCTAAATGCTGTATTTAAGCACCACAGTAATTAGCTGATTACATGAAACTTCACTGTCCTCAGCAATGATGAGATTTTACATAAGGGAAAAACACACACACACACACACACACACACACACACACACACACACAAACACAGTAGTGACTGAAATTTTTTGTCCTTGAATCCCCCATTCTTAAAACCTAAGGTCTTCTACACCTCTCTCCATACCTTTTACGATGTGTGAGCACATTCACGTTTTTTTGTGTCATTTGATTGGAAAGTTGAAAGACCATGTATCGAATCAAAAGAAGTGATTATCAGCTGGTTCCAGTCAGTGCCTGATCATTTGGAACAAGGCTGATATAGCGTTTGTAAGCATTACTTGTACAACAGTGTACAAATAGATCTTCCTGCAGACTGGCCTTTATAACACATCATCTTTATTACAAATCCAAAACACTCTCTTATTAGTGAGTGTCATCCAAACACTGCGTTGTTGTTGTTGTTGTTTTCTTTTATGACTCATGGCAACCAGCAGTATGCTGCCACCTACTACGTTGGTGGTGCTGGGTCATTCACAATAGTATCATATGTTTAGTATTAAAGGAGTCATGACCCACAATTTTCACTTTTCCACGAGAATCAATGTATGTTATGATTGCCTAACGATTATACACTGGCCGGGAAGCCGATATTTAAAAGTGAAGCGTTTGTTTACCTCAGGGTTTGTAAAATAGCCCACGTGCACGCGCACTCAAATACGAGATTTTGATTTCTTCCCCGTCTTGACGTCAAGACGGGGCAGGATATACCATATATGGACACCGAAGCAGGAAGCTCGCCCTTCCCCTCTCCCCCTCATATTCAGTCGAGAAAGACGCTGGAACTAGTGCACACGTGAGTTGTGCTGAGAAGTTAAACTGAGAGAGAGCGTGGCGTTCACAGACACCAGAATGAACGACTTCACAGTAACGTTCATCAGGCAGTAATGCGGTACGTTCAGTTCAGTCCAAAACATGATCCAGTTCATGAATTATCGTTCAATGAACACGCGTCCAGGCACAACTCTGGCGGGAGTATTAGCTTCGAGGTATGGGGAATGGCTGCTAACGTACTTTGCAAAAAACAAATGACTGAGATCATCATGAATTCGGTTATTGTTTATTTATTGCCTAACGCTTACATGAGGCCCCGTCTAGTTTGTGTGTGTGCGTGCTCACGTCTTATATTTGTGTGTGTGTGCTGTGCTCACGTCTCATATGAGTAACTTTATGTGCGTAGATAGTTCATATACATGTATGTGTGACTAGTACTTAGTATATATGCAAGCGTGTTTCATATGTGTGCGTGAATGAAGTTTGATTTAAGCCCTAAACGGCGCCTCATACTTATACACTGGCCGGGAAGCTGGTCGCGTTCATTCACAACTTGCGCCATGATGTCAGTTTGTAATGATATGCTAAAGCGTTACCTGCTGTGTCAACCCCCCTCCTTCCTGCAACCAATCAACGTGCCCCTCATTTGCATTATTATAATGACCGTCCACGACAGCCAAAATATCGAATCAGATCTCGCGAGACAATAATGCCTACAGAGATAAGGGTCTGAGGAGCTCTGTTTATTTTTTTTCCACTTTTCTTTTTTAGAAGGGCCTGAAAGACTACAATACAGCAGTAGGTATCCAAGGTAATACGAGGGTATGACTCCTTTAAAGTGTTTATTTTTTTCAATTCCATGGTTATCAATATTGGCATATCGTGACATATCCCTAGTTTGGATCAGGGTTTTTTGCAACCATATTTAAACTCAAAGCATTTAAGTTTGCTCGCCTCTCTTGTGAACTCTGACAAATCCCTAAGGAGTGTGCAGGCCCCAGGTTGAGAACAACTGGTTCTAATCATGGTTGATGAATTTCTTTCTTCTATGGAACACAAGATATTTTGAAAACCGCTGGGGTCCAAACATTGGACACCATTGACTTTTATTAATGTTAATGTTTCACAGAAGTCGTCATACATGAGGGTGAGCAAGGGATTTTCAACAGAATTTTCCTTTCAACTAATGTTACTACCTGTTTCAGGCAGATTAGTTTACTCGTCTTTTTTAATTTTAGTAGTTGGCGCTTTCTTCACCTAAACCTGTAGTGTGAGTAGTTGTCTAAGAGTGAGCTCTTCCATGCTGAAACGATTGATTCTCCCACTCTTCTCTTTCTACCAGATATTTGTTTGCCTTGTCTCTTGTTTCCTTTCTTTTCCCTTTGTTCCCCTTGTTTTCTAATTTTTCTTTCTTTCTTTGGATGCATATTGTAGGCTTTCTTTTGTCTCGCTCATTCTCTCACTCTCTACCCTTTGCTCCAGAGTTGGCTTTGTCTTTGCTCTAGGAATCCTTCCAGACAGTATGATGTGCTCTAAAAGGAACTCCCTCTCACGCTTCAATCCCAGCACATAGTGGAAAAACCATCAGCAAATCCCTTGTAACATGCCCAGGTGCTTTTGCTGCTCCCTGGAAAATCATGCACTTCAAAAATAAAAGGCCAATGATAATGAGAAGAAAAATCATATTAGAGCGCCTGGAAGCAGCAAACAGTTTCAAGAAAGGTGAAGGGGCCCTCAGAAAAGAGGGTGATGCATTGTAGCCACTTACAGATTTTGAGAACATGCATTCTAATTTGTCTTAGTGCTGTTTACACAACAACGTTCCCAAAACCGAGAAACTTTTTATGTGTTTTGCCTGTTTACATGTCAATGGCATTTTGGGAACCGAAAACACATATTTTAGAAAACGCCACAGTTATTGTTTCCCTGTAAACACCCAAAACGGGAATCTTTGAAAACGGTGACACCATGCATTTGCATAGTATGTGTTGGGTACCGCATTTTTCGGACTATAAGGCTACGTTCACACTGCAGGGCTTAATGCTCAATTCCGATTTTTTAATATACAGATATTTTTTTTCAAGGCCGTTCACATTTCCAATTAAATGCGATCTTTTGTGATCTCCTGTGTGAACGTGAAATGACCCAGAAGTGACCCGCATGCGCAGAAGAGTACTCAACGCTCAATGACGTCACTCGTTGTTTGCGGAAGTAGCTAACGTTAAACATGAATGTCAACAACAGTGTAGTCAACAGCGGAGCTCTTTTTGCAATATTAAAGTTATTTTCCCAACGGAGCCAGCACAATTACAATCTTCTCATTTTAAGAAGAAAATCAAAAAGAAGGAGGAGAGCAAGGTTTTTGGCCATGGCGTTTTGTGGAGCAGTGTTAGCCACGTCGGTACAGAGAAACGTGTGGGTGCGGAGTCGCAGCCAGGAGTGGTGGGATACTGATGTAAGTGGCTTCATTAATACATATTTCATCAGTTTATCTTCTTGTTCCCGCCTACTTCAACGCAGACGTATGACGTTTGTAGCATATCAATGACGTACGGGTCGGATACATGTGGCCTGGGCGTTCAGACGGAGGTCGCATTTCAAAAGATCGGATACGTATCGGATTCAGGACCACATACCCAAGTGGCCTGGGTCACATTTGAAAAGATCGGATCTGTGTCGTTCAGACTGTCATGAAAAGATCAGATACAGGTCGCATAGGGGCAAAAAAATCGGAATTGGGTCGTTTCAGCCTGCAGTGTGAACGTAGCCTAAGTCGCACCTGAGCATCAGTCCAAAAATACGTCATGACGAGGGGGAAAAAATATATAAGTCGCACTGGACTATAAGTCGCATTTATTTAGAACCAAGAACCAAGAGAAAACATTACCGTCTACAGCTGCGACAGCTACGCGGCTGTAGACGGTAATGTTTTCTCTTGGTTCATGTCTCTTAGTTCATTTCTCTTGGTTCATGTCAAATTAATTTTGATAAATAAGTCGCACCTGACTATAAGTCGCAGGACCAGCCAAACTACTAAAAAAGTGCGACTTATAGTCCGGAAAATACGGTATGTAGACATGTGCAGTACGTGTGGATTTTAAAGGCAAGCGCGAACAAACATACACAACAATGGCGGAGTACGTGGTACTTATGTTGCTGCTCAAGAGTTTGCTAACAATTCTTCAGAAAAGTGTGGATTTACTTTGCTAATATTACAACCAACAGCAGAGACGCATCATATACAACATTTAATCGTCACTTTCCTACAGAAAATGTTTACAAACAAGGTGACAGCACCAAATACTGGCCTGGGATATGTAATTTTTTTAGGCTGTAAAGTTTTAGGCTGTTTTCGTGGATATGCGTAAATAATTTTTTTTACGTTGTCTTGTATACGTGAAAGTTTTTAAGAATCCAAGGGAAAATCTTTTCTGTTTTTGACTACATTGTGTGAACTTAGCCTTACACTCTCACTTTCATGGACTCTGAAGACACAACCAATCCACCCACAGCACTGATCACTGTTCAAACAAGTGTGCTGGCAGCCAAATGGTAATTGAAATGAACAATGGGCCTGCCTCATCACTCAAGCGTTTGAGCAGAAAGCACCTACAAGGCTCATCTGTCGCTCTCTTTGTTCTCTCTACATTGCACTGTTCGATTGATGGGAGGGTGGAGATGATCGTATTTGTCTGCTCTGGAATTGATATGAACACGACTGCCGATCCATAGGGACCGATCCAGTAAGTCAATTTGTTGCTTTGTGTGGATTCACCGAATACTGAATAAACAGAGAAAATTACAGAACCACTTGATGAATACAGATTAAAAAAAATAAAACTTAATATCAGAAAATTACATTGCACAGTGCCCCTAAATGAGGAAGACATGAGAAGAAATTAACAGTTTGAATGGTGTTGTACAAATGAGCTTGGTGTTGAGAACCACTTGCCTTTTGTCAAAATGTTCTATTTTGAATCCAAACCATGTCACTTAAATGCTTCATGCAGATCTGTTTTAATGTTTGGCTTTATTTGTTAATTTAGGGGTTTTGCATGAGTTTTTTTCCTTGCACTGGGAATCTGCACGAGTGTGTTGGCATGGTTTTTGGAAGGGCTACTGAAACGGGTGCTCATTTAGGACTTTAAGAATAAAAGCGCTTTCAGACTCAGCGATACGGTGCTGCCTTCATTTACAGGAACCTCATTTTTCAGGAACCTGATGATCTAGAGTCTTTCAGCACTGCATGTAAGACACTTAATGAACCCATGGAGGAATACTGTGGAATAATGAATGAAGGGTAATAATGCCTTTCGAATTTACATACAACTCAATTGCTGTCTTTTCATATTATTATTATTATTATTTTATTTTTATTTTTTTGCTCTTTCTCTCTTGTCACTCTTTTGTGTGTTTGTGTTTTCTCTGAGGAGGAAAGAAAGATAATTATTGCTAAAAAATCATTGTAATTTGTAAAAAATAAATAAAAATTCTTGAACCATGCTGCTTGGTCTTTTGTTTTCATTTCTGAAAAAGTACAATGACATTTTTGAATCTTAATTTACCCAAATTATATAGTTGTATTTTATGCATAATAAAATTATTTGAAAAGGGCACTTTAAAGTAATAGTTCACTCAAAAACTATTATTTACTCAATCAAACCCTTATGCTGTTTTTTATTCTTCTGTGGAACTCAAAAGGAGGCAGCTTTTTTTATATTAACATTATATTGACAGCTGATTTCCATACATGAAGGTGTTCCACCATAAAGGTGGTCCACATCATGTATTCGGAACTCGGATCAGTAAATGAATCATTCTGTTGGTCCAGTTCTTTTCTATGAACTGATCGATTTGATTCACAAATCAGATCGATTTGATTCACAAATCAGACTGATTTTGTTTGGAGTTCAGCACACTAATTCAGGGCTTGCTGGAGGGAAAGTTTAATGGTTTAAACACAATAGAGCATATTAGTCATATAGACTACTTTTATGATGCTTTATGGTGTTTTTTTTTCTCTCTAGATTCACAGACATGATTGTTTTGAATTGTTGTTCGGAAAAGAGCTAAATTTAAATTTTTTTTCAGTTTTGTTTCACAAAAAAATTACCGCATACAAGTTTTGAATGACATTAGAGTAAGTTAATAATG
Organism: Carassius carassius; assembly: GCF_963082965.1. Classification (NCBI taxonomy): domain Eukaryota; kingdom Metazoa; phylum Chordata; class Actinopteri; order Cypriniformes; family Cyprinidae; genus Carassius; species Carassius carassius. Next base: position 14,905,215 of record NC_081765.1, read on the forward strand.
ACAGAATTTTGATTTTCACAGAATTAGCACAAGAAAAATGAAGAAACATTCCCCTCAGGCCACTTGTGACCGTCTAAACTTGTTCAGCTCTCATGCGTTTGCGTCCCTATAGACACATGTGGTAGTTTAAAGCATGGGCTTAATTTAACCACCAGTTTAAGTTCTCTTCGTGTTGGATAGGCTCTGCTCTTAATGCTTCACAAGGCCTGTACTTAGTCAAAACTGTTAATTGACAGGCGACCCTGAACAGCCCTTGAATAAAACATGAGATAGGTTGGAAGTTACGCATGATCAAGTGGGAATTTAAAGGAAAGGGAAAGAGAAATCTGAAGACTCATAGCTCTCCAACTGCTTACAGTTCATATTTTAGGCTTCTTGCTAATCATAAGGCTTTAATTTGTCTACCCAAAATGGGCTTAACAATCAGTCTAATCAGCCGCCAACCTTCAGTTCATTGGAATCCTAGAGGAAAGACTGCATTGTGGTAAATCATAATCTTTTGTGCGCACAGTGTGTCATGCAAAGATTGAAAGCCGAGAACAAAATGAAATTATTGACTTCTTTTCATTGCCTTGGCTCCCTCTTTGGTTTCTGTGGAGGAAAATCATGACTTGTGCTTCGGATAGCAGCCTACAACATCAAAGGCCTTTGTGCATCCACGTGTTATTCTACCCTGTTAAAATGCATTGTACATTATCAGACCAAACTGCTTTTTTGATTTTCATGTTGCAACATTTTGCATCGAACAACAGAGTTGTTTCTGGATGAGGTTTTTAAAAGGTTTTTCATTGAAGGTTTCTTGAAGGCAGGCAGCTGTAGATGAACCAATCAGTACGATGCGGCTGTGTCAGTGTTCAAATAATGCAGGTACTCCCCATACTTTTTGATATTTATGGCTAGGGCTAACTTCCTGTAATTTCTGTTTTCTAGATGATGAAACATGCATGGGACAGCTACAGGCAATACGGCTGGGGCCACAACGAGCTCAAACCCATCGCCAAGAAAGGACATTCCACCAATATCTTCGGTAAGTAAGTGATGGAGTCTCATTTACATATAAATGACTGCTCCTGCGGGATGATTCGGTTCAGGGTGGTAAGGACAGACACACACAATCCCATCTACATCCATTTTTGTGTGCTATCTTCAACTTGCACCCTCGAAAGATGAGGCTAAAGAGCTAAAGAAGATTCCACTACTGGGACTGAACTTAATCTGTGTGTGCACATGCAAGCGTGCCTGAACAAAGAAATCACAATTGATCCTGTTTGCATCTTACTTTGCTGCTGTATGTGCAGGGAAAGAGAATAGTAATAAAATAAAATAAAATAAATGTCCATCACCTGCTTTCAAATGGAGCGGCACTTAATATACAGAGTAGTAGTTCGCTGACAAGCTACGCAATATCGCGTTCATAACCGCATGCGATTCATCTGCGATTATGACATGGTATTGTGTAGCTTGTCACCGAACTACGGCTCTGTGTAGTAAGTGCCGCTTCATTTGAAAGCAGGTGATGGATATTTGGTACTAATAACATAACCAGCTTTAATGACGAGACACGCATGACAATTTGCTTGCGATTAATCGTGCAGCCCTAGCACCAATGGACTCCCTGCAGTGAATGGGTGCCATCAGAATAAGAGTCCAAGCAACTGATAAAAACATCACAGTAATTCACTTGACTCCAGTCCATCAATGTCTTGTCAGGTGAAAAGCTGCTTGTTTGTAATAAATTTATGGTTGGGACGTTTTAAACTTCACAAGTCCTCAATTCATAATATTCCTTTCCCCAGTGAAAAAGTGGTCTCATCTGGATCAGGAGAGAAATATGCACAGATCAAGCACTGTTTATAAGCAAAAACAGCCCAAAACAGTTCTTTTGGAATTATTCAATAAATGCTCTCTTTTTAAATGAGCCAATCAATTTTTGCACCACAAGTCCCATCCTTCATTATTTCCATCTGAATATTCTCAAAACCTTTCTACTCGAATCTCATCACATTACTGCACTTTAATGTGTTGTGAATGCCGTTTCATTTTGTCTTTAAATATTTAGCTGTGCAAATTTACCTCAAGCAGTTTTCCTCATAAATCTGCCAAAATTTAGGTCAAGGTTTTATTTGTTCTTTCTTTGAGGTAGCAGTAAGACACACATAAAGCAGTTCTGTGGTTTAAATAAAATGAGAGGGAGCTTTTGAAGAGCAAAGATGTGAGAAGGGAGAGACCGTGTGGAAGAACAAGGGAGATGTGTGAGACTCAGGCTGTAGTGCTATGTGTCGAAGTGTCTTTCACTCTTCACTTTCATATTTAATAAGCCTTTCTCTTTTTATACCGAACATGTGGAATGAACTCCTCAGCCATACATGTATCGATCACTCTGTTTGATTGTACTTTAATGTGTTTTTGATAGAGGCTGGTGGAACACACTGCTGGATGACTTTGCTCGTCTTTTCCAGAGGTTTCACTCTCAGACACCCTGAACACACAGTGTGCTTTGCTCCATCTGAAGTTCTGTCTTCAAGTAAAGAGAAACACCACTTCTCTATTCAAAAACACTGTTTGTGTGAGCTGTGTGACACTCACACCATTGGTTGAGCCAGTGTTGCTGTGTCTGGCTGCTGGTTGGGATGCTAAAGCAAACACAGTACTTATTAAACTATGATATGAGAAAGTATTTTAACATTCAAAAATGATGCACTTTTTGTTATGATTTATAAGATCTCTTATAGATATATGACAGATCATTTAATGTGTGCACAATGAAATGTAATTTATATTATATAATATTTAAATATAAATAGCTATATAAATAGTTAAGGTTTCTTTTCTTGTTCACGCTAGCCAAAGAGAAAAATCAGCTTTTCAGTCTTTTGTGAGTGACGTTCCCATTATTATGCATAATCTGCTAAACCCCTCCTTTCTGTGAGCCTGCTCTGCTCTGATTGGTCTATGGCAGGGTTGTGAAACTCAATTCCTGGAGGCCCAGAGGCCTGCAGAGTTTAGATTCAACCCTAATTAACCACACCTGATCCAACTAATTAAGTCCTTCAGCCTAATTTGAAAGCTACATGGTATGTATGTTGGAGCAGGGTTAGAACAAAACTCTGCAGGGCTCTGGCCCTCCAGGAATTGAGTTTGACACCCCTGGTCTACGGCATACAACATGTGCCGGAAACAATACGCCTATTTCAATAGTAATTTTGAACTCTATAGAAAACAGAAACATCTATTATTTATCATACTTACAGGTTGTGATTCAGTGGAATAGCTGGTTCAAATAAACAGGAGACTGATCCATCTTTCAGCAGCAAGCATTTTGTGAATCCCATGTTGAACTCCCAGAGATTAGAGAAGTAGTCGTCAGAAGAATGATGTGTTTGTGGGGGGGATTCAAATTGTTCGCAACCAGCCAATGTAGTGTTCTAAAATTAAATGCATTTTGAAGGCTATTGAAAATAATGAATGTAAATACTTTAATTATTTACTAAAATTACAATAAATAAAAAAAGACTACATTTGAATTGATAAGAGGAATTTGCTTTTTACACGTCTGAGCATGGTAACATTATTAGGCCAAGTTTGATTTACCCCACAGGTGTGCCTTTACAGTCGCTGCTATTATAAAAATATACGTACTTGTAATCTTAAAATGCTGCATATGGCGGACTTAATGTCCTATAACAAGTATTTTAGCAAAACGTATACTGTATTTTAGTCAAAATTATTGTGCTTGTTTTTTATTGTGCACTGTCTGTTTGGCACGCATGTATGTGGCAGTGCTTATTCCCTTAAATCTGTAAGCTAAGGCTTGGCCACTCCTGACAGGAAAATGAAAATATTTGCATGACTTTCTAACATGTACAGATGGAGAGAAATGCCAATTATGTACTGAGGAAAATGTGTCAAATGCATTAAATAGTACAAATATCTGTCAGAGCATCTGACTGGGCAAGCTGCCTTAAACGATGCATTAAATGATTTTAATGCACAACGTGGAGGCCAAGATTTAATGCCTCCAGGTATAAAATTTCTTCTCAACTACCATTTTCTTCTTATTTTTTAACTTAAAGTCTGCTTGAACCGGAAGTTTGTGACTGATTTAACTTGCATATTTTGACAGACTTCCGAGAGAAACAGAATATTGAATGAGGAAAGCAGAAGGCGTGATTTGTTTGTTTTTCTACCGCAAACTGATTGGATGTAGTAAAGTAGGCGTTTTATTTAGAACATGCTGTCAATTCTCACAGTGCACTGGGTTGGAGGGGTGTGCTTAGGCTCATGTCTTAGGTCAGACTGACGTCACCACAGAAGGTCCGTCGTTTTAGAGGGGAGGAACATTCTCAGATTTGTATTAAATTTTATGAAAGCAAACTATTTTTTTTTTGTGGATTGCCTTGAATGGATGAATTGTTCGCCACAAAAATAGCAATATGCGCTAAAAAATTTGTCAATTTTGATTTTGTGTATTATTTTATATTCCTAAAAAATATTCTTAAGAATATGCTTAACTTTTTTCTTACGATTGTTCTTGTCAAATTCTTGAAAATATTCTTGACTTGTCTTAAATCCCAAACAGTAAGAATTATTTAATGAATTTATTGGGTTATTTCAACTTAAGCATGTTTAAGCATTACAACAACACTAGCTACATATAACACATAATAGGACTAAGGGATGTGCACAAGTTTTCTGAAGTGACAGTGACAGCAATGACTGATATGTAAACATTGGTCATGACTAGCCTATGTGTGACGCTACTTTTTACTGACTTCAAAACTCTAAAATGAGTCAGGGAGATTTAATTGAACATTTTTAATTTTAGTTTATTAATACGACATAGGCTTTGGTAGTATTCAGTGGACATGAATGTGCAGGATGCGTTTGCTGTAGAAGTGCGGACACACATACCATAAGCATTCACTCAGATGAGAGCACAAAAACACAGCACAAAAATACATTTCAATGAAACATTTCACTGCACCTCGAGACAGGCTTTTTAAAAAAGTAACTGTTCAAAATCTTGGCGCATTAAAACGTGAAGTCGAGCTCCAGTCAAACTCACGATGAAAATAATGTTATTATTGTAATTGAGAACATTCTTACGACCTTTATTGAAATTTATGTTAAGAAATTTCTTAACTAACTTCTTAAGAAGATTTTACTTTGGGATACTCCACCCCAAAATGAACATTTTGTCATTAATCACTTACCCACATGTCATTCCAAACCCATAAAAGCTTTCATCTTCAGAAAACAATTTAAGATATTTTGGATGAAAACCGGGAGGCTTGTGACTGACTGTCCCATTGATTGCCCAAGTAAATTGCACTGTTAAGGTCCAGTAAAGGATGAAAGACATCGCCAGAATAGTCCATTTGACATCATTGGTTCAACGTCACTTTGTGAAGAGAGGAGAATACTTTTTGTTAGTGAAGAAAACAAAAATAATTACTTTATTCAACAATTAGTCTCCTCTGTGTTCCCTGCATCACATAGCGCCATTTAGGAAAACATCCACTGAAGAAAGCTGAATTTTGACCGTTTTAGCCTGGGCACAGCCCTCCAGACCCGCAGCTTGGAGACGGGCCATTGTGTTCTCCGTCATCCTGACGTCCAGTGTTGTTGCCATAGCAACAGCAGGGCTAGAATTCGTATGCTGGCTGATAAGACGCAGAGCATCCAGACTACTGAGTCTTTAATCAGCTCTCTGGTTAATCAATACCAACCAGCCTGCACGTAATCAGCTGAGGATGCTCGACATTAGTCTGATACTCAGACTATTGTCCATAACTCTGTCATTTTTGCTCCTCATTTCTGTTCCTAGGTATAAAAGGGCACAATGTATGATGAGTACTGGTATAAAATAGGAGCCCAGTGGTTCTCCCTGACTGGTCGAAAGAGACAGGGCTTAATCCTTGTTCATACTTTTGATTTTGCCCACTAGCAGGTGGCCCTGCCACTAGATGCCCTAATGATAATGTTTTTTGGACAAAGAATCAGTTTTCTAGCCACAAACAATTGATCATTTTACAGGGTGAAGCATTTGCAAGTTCCTCCACGATTCCACAGAATTTTTTTCTTCTGCATGTAGCACAAAAAGACTTTGTTTGTGATTGAGATGCCATTTTCAAGCAGCAAACATTGTAGATTAAATGACCTTCTGAACTTTAACCTGAACCTGGTATCTTATATACATGCACAAGGTAAAATATTAAAACGTAATAGCTCTTATTTTTTGTAGAAATGTTATGTGAACTCAATACAATTGTGTGATAAATTTGTGTTTGTAGGAGCCACATACTGAATTCATTATGTGGAGGTGATGAGGAATGAAAAAGAGAGGAGGAAAACAGCTGGCTAAGGGAGTTGTCAAGACAAGGGATTGCAGTGAGAGAATATTGCCTCAATCAGCTGGTGCTTTTTACTTCTCCATTCATTTTTGGTATTTATGACCTTGTTTGCGTAATTTCCATCAACCACCAGCCTCACTGAAATCTCCAATTATATATGCATCTTGGTGCTGCCCAATGAATTACATTCCCTAGGTGGTTAATATTTCCTTAATGATGCGTGTGATTTTCTGTTTGACTGTGGGAAACATGGGGAAGTATACACAGCTTCTCAGCATGTCAAGTTTAGTGCTCTTAGCGTGTGTGTATGTGTGTATGGGCTTGGTTTAGAGATCCATCAGTTCGTGACCCACTTTGTTGTTAATGATGTAATGAGTGGTTGGGATGAGGCTTGGGGGATGTTGTCTTCTCTGTGGTGACTTCATAAACGAGGGGGGATCTTGTTTCAGCTTGGCTCAGCTCAGACTGGTGACAAGCACAGCTACCCTCTCCTACAGTGCAGAGACAAAGCAGTTTAACACTAGGGTTTAGGCTTTTGTCATCTGCGTGCTAAGTATGCCAGTTTTGTGCAGTGCACTGAGGCAGAATACATCCCAAGCACGTGCTTAATGCTGATGTGTGCGCAGTACTAGACAGTTAGTCATGCGTTTTTCCTCTAAGTGTCTCACTTAGACTCGTTTCTGCTAAACACTGCAATGTATTCATCCATCTGTTTTCAAACAGCCTCTTTTCAGAGAACAATGCAGATGTAATTTTTATAGCATAGGCTCATTTAGTCTCTGAAATGTGTGACTGCTCATTTTGTGAGGAGTTTTAGGTAGGGATGTCCCGATCAGGTTTTTTTGTCCTCGAGTCCGAGTCATTTGATTTTTAGTATCTGCCGATACCGAGTCCCGATCCGATACTTCTATAATACATAAAAAGAGAATAAAGAAGAGGATCTTCAATAAATTACATTTTGAAATATATTCAAATATAAAACAGCTATTTTAAATAGGCTAGTAAAAATATTTCAAAATCTTACTGTTTTGCTGTACTTTGGATCAAATAAATGCAGGCTTGGTGAATAGAAGGGACTTCTTAAAAAAAAAAAAAAAAACCTTAACAAGCTTACTGTTCAAAAACTTCTGACTGGTAGTATAGGCAACTTTATTTTTTCTCTAATTTCTAGCTTTTAATTGGCTTAGAAATCTATAAATGCTGGACAATAACAAATAATAATGATTTGTTTATACAAACACTGTTTATCACATAATAATGCAGAATAGTTTCTATACTGTAATAAATACTATGTCAATCAGCACTGCATTGTTCATACTTTATTTATCAACTGCTGGAGATGACTTGAAAAACAATTTATTGTTGTGATCGTATATTAATGTCTTCGTGTTTGCATAAGTTTCTGTTTTCCTGTGAGCACCACAGCATAGCTGGACGCTTTTGTCCATATTAGGAATATCCTGATATCAGCGCGAGAGCGCGCTCCGGCTTCGAGTATGAATGAGACACACACTGCATGAGAGTTTAGCGCTCTGTGATGTTCATCTCGCTTTATCCTGGGTCCGAATTAAATATCAGGTCATGCGCAAGCTATAATGTCTCTTTGAGTTTGAATCTATATTTATTCACACCAGCTCTTGAAAACAAAGTGATGTCATGCCGCACGCGTCGCTGTTTCTGTGTGGAGTCAAAAGGGTCTAACTCTGTGCCACCGCATAACAAAAGATGTGTTAAAAATTAATGAGAATATATATATATCCGAGTCCTGATCGGGAGGTAACGTCCGATTCCGATCAAGTCTGAAACCACGCGATCGGGCCCGATTTCCGATCACGTGATCGGATCTGGACATCCCTAGTTTTAGGTGTGCGGGTTTAACTAGTGTTTATAGATTGTTGTAAGTCAGTGTTACAGCTTTACAAATGTAATCATACCAGTATTTTAATATGAAATGCACAAATTAGTTAAAACACCCTTCTTGGTGATGTACTGACTAGGATTGGGCAAAAAAAAAAAATCTTTTTTTCCGCTTTTTATCGTTTTTTTAAATGACGTCGATTCGATATTGATTCTCAAAATCCATATGAATCGATCTTTTCCATTTTTTTTTATTTCAGCACACATTTAAAACGAGATCTGATTAACGTGAATCTTATCATTGCTCTTCTCCACTAGATGTCACCCTTATTTACCTTGCGCGATGTTACAACAGAAAGCCTGTTATTCATTCACTTCATTAGCATTTTGCCGTTTCATTTGAGAAAACTACCGTCATATCACATACACAGCAACTGCAAGTTCCTCACGGCAACTCGTCAAAATAAAAGTTTAGTTTAATGTTAAGAAATGTCAGAATATATTACTATTTAGCAGTCTTAAGACTTAATGCTACTACTGCTAATACATATTTATAAATCTTTATTTTTAAAGAAATAATCACATTTGTTTTCTTTTTTTAATTTGAACATTAAACCTCTGTTGTGCAGCACTTTGTTTGCCAAAAAATAAAAGGGTTTAATTTTCATTTGATTTGGATTAATTAAATTAATGTTTTATGCCTTCATCTGATTACCAGAAAAAATAAGAACATTTTATAGGGACCTATTATTGTTCAAAAAAGGATCCTATAAAAACAATGAATAGGTTTAAAGACCTGTTGTTCTTAATTATGTTTTTTTTATTCACCATTTGCAAACTGATGTTTACTGTAATAAAAAAAAAAGAGAGAATCGAATTGAATCAAGAGCTTGAGAATCAAAATCGAAACGAATTGGGACATCTGAATTGATACCCAGCCCTAGTATAGACAAACACGATCAGTCTTAAGTGAATATAAACTGCACAAATGATTAAATTGAACATGAACGCATGCCTAAAGGGGGATACAATACACTAAAGGCAATTTTAATAACAGACCAGCTTCACAGTCAAACAACATTTAATTGATTAAAGTATAAATATAGTATAAATAAAGTGTATATGTGTGTGTATATATATATATATATATATATATATATACAGTGTTGGGAAGGTTACTTTGGAAATGTAATAGGTTACAGATTACAAGTTACCCTATTTAAAATGTAATAGTAGTGTAACTTTTTTAATTACTTTAATAAAGTAATGTAACCAATTACTTTTGAGTACATTTTGATTACTTTTATAAATTTCTAATGAATGTTAATTTGCAACTGTTAATCATCTTCAACCATTTTACACCATGCAGGTTTAACCTTACAGTAGTGCTCAATACTGTCAGACTTTCACCATCCTTCATCACCTGAATTAAGATGATCAATTTTGAACAAATCCACCACACAATCAGACTTTAGTACTGCCTTTAGATTGATCTGAAGTTCAAAGCAGATTTAAAATCAAAAGAAATAGTTTATAGATACTGTTTTTGAAACCAAATCTTTGCATAACTATAGGCATCTAACTGCATCTAACAATGGTTTGGGGAAAAATAGTTAATAAAAAAAATAAAAGCATATACATCAACTCAAATAAGGTTATCTAATAAGCATGTGTCCTAATTTGTGTACTAAACTCCTGAAACATTGGTGTCTTTTTGAAACACTGCTGTCTCTTTGTATATGATAAGATGATAGTTTCTCAAAATAAGTAAAAAATGCTCATGAAGTGACTGTTCTAGAGATTAATTTCCATGAAGGGCGGACTGGGAAATCCCACACTCATACACCCACAACCCATTCTGAAACATGGACAACCCTATTTTTTTTTTTTTGGACCTGACATGAAAAAATGTGAATCCTTAGGTTGGGGACTTGCAACGTAAGTAAGAGTTCTCTCCTGAACTGCCCCTTCACTTCCATTATCCATCCATCTCTCTCATGACTTTAATACTGAAGATTTTTATTTGACTTTTACCATGTTTTGTAAGTGCAATTTAGTTTTTTTGGCAAATGAATTACCACTTGTATTTATTTTTACAACAAATTCCATAGTTAAACCACGGTTAGTGCCATACCATAGGCTACATTAATTTTCCTAAGGGTTGTGTTTTTGTATGCACTAGCTCCCCCTAAACCTATGATAAAATATGATGATTTGTCTGCTAACTTACTACTGTAACATTACAATAGATAATGACGTCGTTTATACAGTATTTTGAGTGATTGCGAGCAATGTGCTGCTGCTGCTTGACTAAGTAAACAAAGACAAAACTACATTAGCATATTTACAGATGAAACTGACCTGCACCTGAAACCCTGAACAGAAGTGTCGCTTCTCTGCTCCAGCTGTGCGCTTACACAGTTCACTCGGGTCTCTCTCTCTCGCATTGATTACTCGGAGTCTGATCCAAACCGTTCGGCGGAGGCGCGGAGAGCGCGCGAGCCCAACCATTGCCAGTCACGACTAACCGATTCATGATTTATTAGAGATTTAATTATCGAATGGCGGATTCGGAAATAATCGCTTTAGTATATTCGGCCTGCAATTATACAATAACAATATTAAAGTAGAAGGCCAAATCGTCTGCCAGGCCACCGGGAATAGTCCCGGTTCTCCCGATGTCCAGTCAGCGCCTGATTTCCACAGACACGCAGAACGTGCAGGATTCATATTCAGTCTTTTTGCGGCTTAATATTCACAGACATCAGTCCATATCGGGTTTTGATTCAAGTGTACTGACCTACTTTTGATTTATTCGTCCAAAATGTGGCATATTGCGTCCGCGTTATAGGCTGAATTCCATTTTTATGACTGGATTCTACTAATGTGTTTTCCGCGTCTCGGAGATTATGGGTCATATGTCTTAGTGCAATTTGGTAAAGAAATAAGCTGTATGTGGATGTGTGTAAATATTCAAATGTAATCCTCTTTGTAATCGTTACAATTTTCATAAGTAACTGTAATTTAATTACTCATTTTTTCTTAGTAACTGTAACTGATTACTGTTACATTTATTTTGTAATTAAATTACGTAACGCCGTTACATGTAACTAGTTACTCACCAACACTGTATATATATATACATATATATATATATACACACACACACATACATACATACATACATATACATACATATACACACACACTGAGGTTGGACAAAATAATGTGAGCACTTGTATTAACCACCACTGAATAACTTATTCTGCACTAATATTCAAACTAGAGGATATAGACACACACACACACACACACACACACATATATATATATATATATAGAGAGAGATATATATATATATATATATATATATATATATATAGATATATCAATTCAGTTGTATTGAAATAATACAATTCATAAATTTAATCAATGAAAAATATTATACAAAACGTATATATGAATAAATTCCTCAAATATAATATAAACAATTATATACACAAATTGATTTGCATTTGTTTACTTGGGGCTGTTTTTAAATAAATGAAAAGCTTCAGTACAGTAGTCAGTACAACTGTACAAAACAGGCAAATTGCTTTGTTGCTTGGCAAAAGTCTAAACCACAGCCGCGCACAGCAGACACATTCAATAAGTTGTGCCAGCTCTGCCATCTCTGTGTTTGAGGTGATGGATTCTTTGAGAACAGACCTCACCATGCATAAATTAGTATGTGCAAAATGTAGGGCTGTATGTGTCACATGCAAGGCATAGTGCCATAAATCATGTGAATACGTGTGTATAGCCTACACATCTGCTGTGATGTCCTCTTCCATAGCTGCATTTTTCAGAAGAAAACCGCTGTCTGCAACTTGAAATGGATTCATAGTCCTCTCCGAAGTTTTTAGGGCAAACATGAAGTATGAATGAGTCTTGATGGTCGCCTATATTAGTGGCTTTGACTAATTCATCTAGATGTCAGGATATTCTAATTTGACTGGACCTTTTGTTGAGACTGAATAGTCGATGTTCAGATGTTCCATCTGGTAAGAGAAAGAAAATGCTGCAAATGCTCCCAACTGACTGATTCCAGCTCAATTCCTGCTGCTTTTGCAGCTCTCCCAGGATTCTGCTGGGATTAAACTCTTAATAGATGAGAAGGTGCCATGCGCAAGTGGGAAATCACACGAATTTAGTTTTGTGCAGTCCACCAGGAATGCACGTAAGCCCTTGACATGTTACAGAAGACCTAGAAACAAAAGACTAAAGAGTCAGAAAAGAAATGGAAGATGGAGTTTAACAGGAAGAAAAATTGGAATGAAAGTCATACCTTGACACACAACCAGTGTTGGGCAAGCTGCTTTTAGCTTGACAGCAATTAATGCAGACAAGACACACTAAAAAAAGGAAAGAAAAAGAAAATAGTAACACAAAAATAAATTTTATTTTACTGTATTTATACTGTTTTCTTTTTTGTATATCTTATTTGTGATTGGAATTTTTCATTATTTTATTTTTTTCTTTCTAGTACTGTACATCCCATTTGTCATTCAGCAGTTGGCTATTTATTTGGCACATAAGCAATTGTTAATTAGTTACTTAAATTATTATTACTATTAAATGTCACAAATGTACTAATATCACTATTAAACTAGTATTTTATTTTTTGTGAATTTATTATGTTTAGTATATACTGTATGTAAATGCAAATTATAAATATATATATATTTTTTTGTGACATTTTCTCATGTGCTCAATTGCTTAAAATAGTAGCTGTTTACTGAAAAAGCGGCTCTGATTTGAAAATTGCTGAGATGATGTGTCTCTTCTGTATAATGTTAAGTTAGTGGCATCACAGATTTTTTTTTTAGTCAGTTATTTTCAGTTATTTGGTAAGTCCGATATCCATCCTGTCCTTGCCGCTCTACTCAAGAGAGAGTGCCGTGCCCCATGAGTCTCTGCAGCATTTGAATGTGTGTCTGAGCAACAGGGATCACTCCTCTCCCTCGGCATCACCACTACAGCCGTTCATCAGTGCTGTGACTCAGTAAATATTCATCAGCCACTTACAGTGACTGACAGCAAGCACATCACACAGCAAACATCAAATTACATACAGATCAAAGATAGAGGAGTGCAGGAGGGAGAAGAGATTTAGCGAGAAAGGAGACCTGTTGATAGAAAAAAAAATCAGCTGTTGAAATGTCTGTGCAGTTATTCATAAAGAGTTTATGAGAGACAGACAGACACCATTGTGCCCTTGAGAGCTGAATGTATGTGACCTGAGTGCTGAGGTGTTATTTGGACCTGAGCATCTGTACATGGATTGTGTGTGTGTATGTGTGTTACAGTGTATAAAAAGGTGCACATGGCAGCACCTGGACTTCAAGCTTTCTCTCATTGAAAAAGTACACCCAGCTTTATAATTAAAAAAAAAAAAAAAAAAAAAAGTCATTATTTATTTTTTATACTTTTTTTATACTTTGTTATTTGCTCTGCTGAGTGGTTTTTAGTGTCTATCTAATACCGTTTTAAACTATGAGGTCAACATTTTTATTCAGCAAGGAATCATTAAATTGATCAAAAGTGACAGAAAAGACTTTTACATTGTTACAAAATGTTTATTTCACACAAATGCTGCTCTTTTGAACTTTATTCATAAAAAAACTAACAAATGTATCAAAACAAAGGTTTCCATTGCAATACTAAAAATAAATGTTTCTTGAGCACCAAATCATCATATTAGAATGTTTTTCAAAGGATCATGTGACACTGAAGACTGGAGTAATGACTGCTAAAAAATTCAGCTTTCCAATCACAGGAATTAATTACATTTGTGAGCACTGCTAATAATAAGTTGTTAATATATCAAAGCAGAATCCGTAATGTAACTGTAGAGCATGATTTGTTCATTAGCTTAAATTGTGACCGTGATAATTGATGGGGCAATCCTTCCTTCACTAACACACTTTAATTGGGGTGAGGACCTAAACGTGATTTTCAGTGAACTTTTTCTTAAATATCAGTCAGTGACATTTCACAGCTCCATCTTGGCAAATTGAGGCTTGTAGTATTAAGCAATGTATTTTTAAAATCACAACCCAAATGGCAATGGGGTTAATACAAGAGGAAAGAATACTCAGGAAACCCCACAATTTAGATATGATTGGTTCTCTTACGAGAGCCCTCTCGTACTGCGTCTTAGCTAAGACGCTACGGGAAAAGTCTCTTTTCACGAAATACTGAAGCAAAAAATTATCCTTAATTTTGTATTTTTGTAAAGCGCATTTGCAGCAGTACACAGCCATAGGCGAGACGGCTCGCTCATCTTATTTGCTTGTTCTGCGGCAACTGCACAGCCTATCGAGCGCAGGCTGATGCCAAATCAGACCAATAAGGGCGCTTCGCGCCCTTCTTGCCACTTCCCGCCGAAACGGGTGTGGCCCAACCTATAAAAGGAGCTCGAAAAGGCTGACTCACCTGATTTTTCATCTCTTCAGCGAAGCTCACGCATCGCTGGATCACGAGGAAGCAAGCGCCGTCTGGAAGAGCATATCAGCAGGACGAGCCATCCTGAAGCCGCTGGCACCGCCGCCTTCCACTGCCGTTCCTGCTGCGCTATCCGGCGCCCATATCCTTTATAATCCTTGTTCTGTGATATTCTGTGTGTGTGTTCGCCCTGCGACGCACATTCACAAAAGAGCTGCATCTTTTTAAAGATGCCTTTGTGCGGCTCGTGCAGAACCCCGCTCAGCGAAGGAGATCGTCATGTCATCTGCATCTCCTGTCTGGGTGAAGACCATGCAGCGCTCGCGCTCGCTGATGGCGGATGTCCTCATTGCGAGTTGAAGAAGTTGCGGAGGAAGAAGACACGTGCTCTCTGCTTGCTTCGGGCAGTGAGGGTTGGGCGAGCTCCGTGGATCTCGCGCCCGCTGCTCAGAGGCCCAGCAGACGGGGGGATATCGATAAGGAGCTGATGCGTGTACTCTCGTTGGCCGCGGCGAGCCTCGGCCTCGAGTGGTCTGCACCAGCGCCCCCTTCACGTTCCCGGCTGGATGGTAGCTATCTTCCGGATCAAGCTCAAAACACGCCCCTTTTCTTCCTGAGCTTCACGAAGAAGCGGCGAAGGCTTGGGACGCTCCATTCTCGGCGAGAATCCGCTCATCTGTTTCGTCAGCATTCTCCACACTGGACGGTGCTAAGAACAGAGGCTACATGTCACTTCCGCCGGTGGAACAGGCTATAGCAGCGCACCTTTGCCCGCCCTCTGCTGGACGGCGGACTAAGGCGGCGTTGCCATCCAAAGCCTGCCGCATGACGTCATCGCTGCTCGCACGGATATTCTCTGCTGCTGGGCAGGCTGCGTCTGCGTTACACACCATGGCGACGCTACAGATTTTCCAGGGCGATCTTCTCCGCAAGCTGGATGAGATGGGACCTGAAGCGATCTGTCTCGCGGATCTGAGGAGTGCTTCGGATCTCTCCCTCCGCGCTACTAAGTCCGCTGCACAGGCCATGGGACGGGTTATGGCTTCCGCTACGGTGGCTGAGAGGCATTTGTGGCTGACGCTTTCTGACATCAAGGAGTCTGAGCGCGCTGCGTTTCTTGACGCTCCGCTAACTCCTGCCGGCCTCTTTGGATCTTCCGTCAACGAGTTTGTGGAGAGATTCGCCGAGGACCAGAAAGCTTCACAGGCGTTCAAGCACTTCTTGCCGAAGCGCTCCAGTTCTGCAGCTAGCCGCTCTAGACCGGCCCCACAGAGCTCTCAGTCACGCCCACCGCCTCCTGCTGCGCCATCACGACAGCGTCAGCAACGCAGCTCGGGACCCCGTTCTCGCTCTTCGAGCCGTCGCCCCGCGCCGCGGGAGCCGCGGCAGAGGATTGCGGTGAAGCCAGAAGCCCCGAAAGCATCCTAGCACTGCTGGGAAAGCGCCGGTGTTCGAGTTCCGCTGCGGCCGAGCTCTCACCCAAGCGCGCGCTGTTGCAGTTCCAAGAGTTGCGACTGCCTCAGTGTCTTCTGCAATGCGCAAGCCTGCACGAGTGCCCGCTTGCCTGCACACAAAAGCCGTTATCACGGCTACCCAGATGTTTCACAAAAACAGTGTTTTTCTGGTGTTCCGGCCACGGCCGATGGTGCTATAAATGTTGTGACGATGCCCACTCCTCAGTGCCCATCTCCACTTGTAAGCACAGCCCTACACACAGGGCCTGCGCTCATAATGTCTACTCAAGTCGGTCGCGCACACTACATAGTAAACGTGCCCACCCCTCAGTGCCCACAATTACTATGTCACACGCGTCATGTGGTTTCTGTAAAAACGAAACCCGTGCACGCTCGTCCGGCCATGGCCGATGGTGCTTTAAATGCAGTGACGATGCCCACTACCCAGTGCCCATCTCCACATGTAAGCACAGCCCTACACACAGGGCCTGCGCTCATAATGTCTACTCAAGTCGGTCGCGCACACTACATAGTAAACGTGCCCACCCCTCAGTGCCCACAATTACTATGTCACACGCGTCATGTGGTTTCTGTAAAAACGAAACCCGTGCACGCTCGTCCGGCCACGGCCGATAGTGCTTTAAATGCAGTGACGATGCCCACTACCCAGTGCCCATCCCCGCATGTAAGCACAGCCCTGCACACAGGGCTGGCGCACATAAGATCGACACAGATCGGTCGAGCGCGCCGCATAGTAAACGTGCCCACTTCCCAGTGCCCACATACACTATGTCACTTACGGCGCGGGGCTTCTGTAAAAACGAGGCCCGTGCACGTACATTCTGCACAGGCAGACGGCGAGTTGGAAGTGGTAAAAGTGCACACATGCAGCCCACGGTTACTCGCAGATATATCCCACGGGACCCGCTCAGCCTCCCTCCAATCGGTTAAGTGCCGGAACGGGGTCGAGGATGAGCGATCTGCCCGCTGTGATCAGCGCGCTCCCCGCCTCAGATGCGCAGCACACTCGAGCGCCGCCGTTGCCCAGTCAACAGAGCGCGTGTCACATCCAGCCCTTAGCCATTCATGCAGATGCATGGTCAGCGCTTCCAGGGGTTTCGGATTGGGTGCTAGGCATTATAAAGAGAGGCTACACGCTACAGTTTTCTCGACGCCCACTGCGCTTCTCAGCGCGCGTCGAAACTACGGTCAAAACAGAAGTAGCACACATACTTCGGGCCGAAATATCAAAACTGTTGAGCAAAGGGGCTGTAGAGCCTGTGTCTCAAGCTCAAAGCGAGGGGGGGCTGTACAGCAGATACTTTCTGGTGCCCAAGAGAGACGGGGGTCTCAGGCCCATACTGGATCTAAGACAGCTGAACAAGGCATTGATGAAACGCAGTTTCAAAATGCTCACGACCAGGAAGCTCCTCGCGCAGATTCGCGGAGGGGACTGGTTCATGTCAATAGATCTGAAGGATGCGTATTTTCAAATACAGATAGCGTCAAACCACAGGCGGTTTTTGAGATTCGCCTTCGAGGGCCAGGCATACCAGTTTGCAGTCCTGCCATTCGGCTTGTCCGTAGCTCCTCGTACGTTTACGAGGTGCATGGATGCAGCGCTCGCTCCTCTCAGACTCAGAGGCATACGAGTGCTGAATTATTTGGACGACTGGCTGGTTCTGGCCCAATCACGAGCGGAGCTCATGGACCACAGGGCCGTTTTACTCAATCACCTCGAGAAGCTCGGCCTCAGTGTCAATTGGGCGAAGAGTTCGCTGAACCCCAGGCAGACGATCCTGTTTCTGGGTATAGTTCTGAACTCGTGTTCCATGACGGCGCGACTGTCACCACAGCGCACGATGGGCATTCAGCGCGCAGCGAGTTCTTTCCGCTGCGGCGCGACTGTGTCGCTCAAACACTGTCAAAAGATGCTGGGTCTCATGGCCTCAGCATCTCCGGTTCTGCGGCTGGGCCTGCTCCGCATGCGCCCCCTGCAGTTCTGGCTGAAGGCTCGGGTGCCGCGCAGAGCGTGGGCGTCTGGCCGGCTGCATTTCAAGGTCGATCAGAGCTGTGTTGCGGCTCTAGCACCTTGGACAGCGAACGGCTGGTACCGATCAGGTGTAATCCTGGGGACTTCCCCGAGTGTGAAAATGGTGTCGACAGATGCCTCCACTTCGGGATGGGGAGCGCTGCTCGAAGGCAGACCGTCCTTTGGCCTATGGTCAGAACGGGAAAAGCTCCATCATATCAACTGCCTGGAAATGCTGGCAGTGGAGAACGCGCTGACGCGCTTTTTTCCCCATATCAAGGATCACCACGTCGTAGTCCGTTCGGACAACATGTCCGTGGTGTCCTACATAAATCGCCAGGGCGGTCTCGGGTCCCGAAACCTGTACAGGCTGACGGAACGCCTCCTGATTTGGGCTCAACGCAACGTGTGCTCGCTGAGAGCAGTGCATGTGCCTGGACTGCAGAATCTGGGTCCAGACAGGCTGTCCAGAGGCAATGTCCCTACGGGCGAATGGTCTCTACACCCGCAAACAGTTCGGCTGTTGTGGGAGAGATTTGGCATGGCGGAGGTGGACCTCTTTGCGTCCCACGAAAACGCTCACTGCCCCGCGTTCTTTTCCAAGAACGAAAGCGCGCTGTCACGGGAATGGCCGTGCTGCCCGCTTTATGCGTTCCCTCCCGTCTCCCTCCTTCCGCAGGTGATAGAACGGGTGAGAGAAACGAGATGTTCAATACTGCTTGTGGCACCTCTTTGGAAGAACCAACCATGGTTCCCAGATTTGATGCAATTAGCACATGTCGCCCCATGGCCGGTACCGTTGAGGAGAGATCTCCTCTCGCAGGCCAGGGGCTCGATTTGGCACCCTCAACCGGAGTTGTGGTCCCTCCATGTATGGGCACTCAACGGTTACCCGCTGATCTCGCAGTGGGAGTGCTAAATACCATCACTCAGGCTAGAGCTCCGTCGACACGACGTCTGTATGCCTCGAAGTGGTCGGTGTTCTCCAGCTGGTGCACAGCTCGAGGTTATTCACCCCTTAGTTGTGAGGTGACGGAGGTCCTCTCCTTCCTACAGGAGCTGTTGGATAAGGGCAGAGCCCCATCCACGCTCAAAGTTTATGTGGCGGCCATCGCGGCGTTTTCTGAAACGGCGTCCGGTCAGTCAATAGGAAGGAACGATTTAGTCATCCGGTTCCTCAGAGGAGCTAGGAGGCTGAATCCTCCCAGACCTCCGTCAGTCCCTATGTGGGACCTCGCGGCGGTTTTGGAGGCCTTGAAGGGTCCCCCTTTTGAGCCTATCCAATCGGTTAGCCTTCAGCATCTGTCGTTCAAGACAGTATTCTTGTTGGCTCTCGCTTCTGTGAAGCGTGTGGGTGATTTGCACGCGCTCTCGGTGAGCCAGTCGTGCTTGGAGTTTGGGCCCAATGACTCAAGGGTCATACTCAAACCTAGGCACGGTTATGTGCCGAAATCCCTCAACACACCGTTTCGGGCTCAGGTTATTGCCCTGTCTGCCCTGCCGGTGTCAGGGGAGGATGGAGACTCGAGTCTTCTTTGCCCTGTCAGGGTTTTAAGAGCTTATGTGTCTCGCTCTGCTGCCTTTCGGCAGACGGAGCAGCTATTGGTCTCGTTTGGTGGACGTTCCAAAGGAATGGCTGTTTCGAGACAGACTCTATCCAGATGGATAGTTGACGCCATAGCGTTAGCTTACGCTTCCAGGGGCCTTCAGTGCCCGTTGGGCGTCAGAGCACACTCCACAAGAGGCGTCGCCTCGTCGTGGGCGTGGTCTACTGGGATCTCCTTGCAGGATATATGTATGGCGGCGGGTTGGGCCTCGCCGTCTACATTTATCAGGTTCTATAACCTGGAGGTTCCCGCCTTGCAAGCAAGGCTGCTGTCGGTATAGAAGAATCAGGGCCCTGAGGGGAATTCTGAATTCATGAGCGCTATGCGCTGCCGACTGTTATATGGGCAGTATTGCGTAAGA
Source organism: Carassius carassius (assembly GCF_963082965.1). Taxonomy (NCBI): domain Eukaryota; kingdom Metazoa; phylum Chordata; class Actinopteri; order Cypriniformes; family Cyprinidae; genus Carassius; species Carassius carassius. The sequence continues at coordinate 14,925,365 of NC_081765.1, forward strand.
CCCGCATTGCCACATTGGTCAGGCCTTGCCTCGGCTGTGTGATGTCATATTGCCGCATCTACGGATGCTGCTAGATATGGGACAAAGGGCTTTCCCCCTTTTCTGTCCCGGACTCTCTGTGAGTCCCTCAGGTGACTGTGCACTGTAAATCCTGAGCGTTGCTTCAGGTTTATTGGTGTGTGATCCCTGCGCGCACGGCGTTTTACATCGGGTTCCCGTAGCGTCTTAGCTAAGACGCAGTACGAGAGAGCTCTCGTAAGAGAACGTACTCGGTTACTAAACGTAACCTCGGTTCTCTCTAGAAGAGCGAACGAGTACTGCGTTCTCTGCCGTGCGTACGATTCACTCTGGTTCGCTTCGGCGATGAAATAAATCAGGTGAGTCAGCCTTTTCGAGCTCCTTTTATAGGTTGGGCCACACCCGTTTCGGCGGGAAGTGGCAAGAAGGGCGCGAAGTGCCCTTATTGGTCTGATGTTGCATCAGCCTGCGCTCGATAGGCTGTGCAGTTGCCGCAGAACAAGCCAATGAGCGAGCGAGCCGTCTCGCCTATGGCTGTGTACTGCTGCAAATGCGCTTTACAAAAATACAAAATTAAGGATAATTTTTTGCTTCAGTATTTCGTGAAAAGAGACTTTTCCCGTAGCGTCTTAGCTAAGACGCAGTACTCGTTCGCTCTTCTAGAGAGAACCGAGGTTACGTTTAGTAACCGAGTACGTTTTCATTTCCAAAAACAGTCTTCAAAAGAATTCCTCCACCACATCATATTCACAGTCCACATGCTCAAGATTTCCAGTTTTGCCTTCTCTCTCAATATTTACTGAATCCTGCTGCTTCTTTCCACTAGCCAAGATCCTGTAGTTTCATTTGCAGAAGCCACATTTCCAGTCACACTCCAGTGGTTCTGTAATCTGAGCCTGTATGGATAAGTAATAGCTAAGACTGTACAAAATAAAAGTATATGCTGAAATGATGGAAAAACGCAGCCAAAGGCTTCCATCAAATGTACATACCCCCAGACAACACACTGCTCATGTCTGTGAGCTCAAGTGGGCCAGTCTGATGATTGAAGGTCATCACTTCTGACAGTGCAGCGCTTTATCTGGACAGAATATACAGTATGTTTCATGTTCTGCTTCAGATGCTTTCTCCTTAAATTTCTCAGGGGGGTGGGGGGCAATGCAGAAATAAGTTTGTGACCTTAAAAAGTTCATCTAATATCCTAAGTGTTAACAGCAGTGGAGCTTGAAATTAATGTTGGATTTTCATTTCAAGAGCATCAGCAAAGTTAAGTGTCTTGGGTAAAAGGCAAGTCTGTCTGAAATAGTCGGCAATGCCTAACATGTGTGTCTTAACATGATCAAGGACCTCAGACACCGAAGGCCACTGCTAGGTAGCATTTGTGAAAGAAGAAAGGCTTTGTAGAAATCATGTCAAGTCTAAAACAATTCAAATGAGCTTTAGATACAACTAAGCAAATATTTCATCATTATGATGCCTATTTCTTGGTAAAAAATTAAGCAATAAATTGGGGGGCGGAAATCACTATAAATAATTAAAAACCACTCCACTGGCATTTCTATTCGTTCAAGATGTTGCGTAAACAGAATTAAGATGGCTTGTTACCTTTCTAGCTCCGTGTACTATACACTCTTGAAGGCAGCATTTTTCAGCAATAGTTTCATCATGCATTGATTCACTGGGAGCGTGATGACTTGACCTTGTAAAATGCTGGGACCTTACATTTATGGTTGCTCATTACAGATGCATCTAAACAGCTTCTGATCACCGCAGCTGTGTTCCCCAGCTAAACAATTGACTTTTATCTAGAGTTCAGCATTGCATTTGGCCTCATGACTCATTTGTTGAAATTGCACTGGAAATGTTTTTTTTTGTTTTTTCTTTATGCGCTTGGTCTCAATGCACTTTATGGAGTACAAATTGGCCATCATAAAACATTCCTTGAGAGAGATGCTGCATACAGAATAGAGCCGCAAGGCAATTTAGTTCAAACCCACGTAGTATGTGCCTTACAGATGCTTAGGTTAAAATTAGAACCGTTTGATTTGTGGATTTTAATTGTAGGTCTTTCTGGAGATCTGATCCCTCATTTGTACCGTTGTGACACAATTTCTTAAAGCATAGAAGTAAAAGTGCTTTAAGGCATTGTTAAAATCTTAAAATAGTTCTTTATAGTGTACCCTATTTATATTAGGGGATAAAGTTTGTTTATATGTGTGTGTGTGTGTGTGTGTGTGTGTGTGTGTGTGTGTGTGTGTGTGTGTGTGTGTGTGTTTGTAATGTGAATATATTATACAGAAAGATTTTTATATTTTTAAAAGAAGCCTCTTATTCTCACCAAGCCTGCAAATAAATGCAATTTGTGCATAAATGCAGTATGCACACTAAATACAAACTTTTGAAAGATAGCGTGTGTATATACACAAGATAATGTGTATTGTCTAATGTCTCTTTTTCATTACTTTCTCTTTTCTTACTGTTCTCACTCTCTTACACACTTAGCCAGGGCAGTTTGTTGATGAGCACAGCAGATGTTGCAGTCAGGGTCCAGGGAGAATCAGTGACAGCGGAAATGGTGGGTACTATTAAACTATTAGATATGGAGAAGCGTTGACTCTCTCTCTCACTCCATTCCCTTTATAAACCCCTGAGACAAGACAGATGGAAGGAAAAGGCTACTGACTCATGCCTTTGGCTTAGCGATGGAACAAAGTAAAGATCCTCCTCTTTATATGTATATGTATTTATAGTCCACAGTCACAATCACACACCTGCGTTTAACTAAATAAACCTCTCAACCACTGAAAACCTTTCTGCTGGTTTTTGCTCAAGATGAGGCAGTGGAGAATCTTCAGAAAAAGTTAATCTGGCTGCCACATGTGCATTCATATTAGAGCAGCTCGCAATCTGTCACCAAATGAGACTGGCATGGATGACACAAAGTGAGGCAGCGTGGGATGGAGTGATGTAGGAAGCAGAGAGAGGAGCTTGGACTGATTGCCATTGGAATTCCCCAAGTATCTTTATTGAGTCTAATTTGATTTACACCAGCAAAGTCTGGCATCCAGGATGCCAGCCTTGTGTAAATGCCAATCAGGATTCATTCAGAATGATGAGGCCTGATTTCCAGTCCAGGACAGAGCCAGAGAGTGTGGATTTTACTCTAGATGGGCTTTGTATTTATGGGAATGGAAACAAGGTGGTGAGGGATGAATGTGTAGCCAGTTTAGTGGGTGTTGGGTTACTTCTAAATGTTTTATTTTTTTTTTATTTTATTCAAAGTGAAGTCATAGGTGAGATCCAGCCTTTGTGACTGTGCCATAGTCAAATAGGAAAGGACTCACTTAAAAAAAATAAAATAAAAAATTAAAACACACTGAAAATTAAAGGCGTGATAGAGGAAGGCACTAAACATATTATAGTCTTAAATGACGTATGGGGAAGGGGATTCAAGTCTTATAAAAAGCGGGATTAAAAGTAGATGTGTTTATGTGGTTTGTGAAGGGCTGGGGCTATTTGGGGTGCCTCTGGACCAACTGAAGCAGCAGTCTGGACAGATTGGAAGAGCTAAGAGGCTGAGGGCTGATGGGTATTTTTAGAGTGATGTAGAGTACCTGACAATGATGATGATGATAACACTGCCGTTCTACAGATTGAAAGAGAGAGAGAGAAATGCCATACAGCATCTCTAAACAGTTTTCCACTTTTGAGATGATTTTTTTTAATTGTATTTTTTTTAATGGGATAACAGGATTATTGAAAATTATCTTGAACTTTAAAAAGGGCTGTTTAACAGGCGGTAGTGGTAGCTTTGCAGGGGCTCCCCAGGTTGTTTGGTCTCAAACTGATTTTTGTGAAAAAAATTTAATGTTAATCAGAAATGCAAAATTAATTTAAGATAAATATTGTTTTCAGCAGTGATGTCTGAATTGTTAATTTGAATATAATCTTTTAAAATTAATCACTTCATCCACAAATGATTCACTTCTTGAGTTCAGCTCACTTGACTCGGTGATACTTATTGAAGTTATCAGTAGCTTACATTTCAGTCTTTTACCACATTTTACCTACTCATTTTACTTAGAATTATAATTGTTCCTTCAATGTCCTCTGGAAAAATACAGTTCATTATCATGTCTCTGAAGTTGTTTTTTATGTCTCTTTTGCTTACCAAGGCTGGATGTAATTGTTCATAAATGCTGTGAAAACAGTAATACTGTGAAACACTGTCAGAATTTAAAATAAGAAGTTTCTATCTGAATATATATTAAAATGTACTTTATTCCTGTAGAAGAAAAGCTTTGTTGTGCTGCTTAATATTATTGTGTAAACAATGATATATATATTAAGGTTGTTTCATAAACATAGTTAAAAATAACAGCATTTATTTGAAGAATAATACGTTTAGAAAATGTAAATATTTAGTAAAATTCTAAATGTCCTTTAGTTTCCCTTATGATCAGTTTTAAAGGGTTAATTCACCCCAAAATGAAAATTAGCCCATAAATTACTCACCCTCAAGTTATCCTAGGTGTATATGACTTTTTTTCTTTATGACGAATCCAGTCGGTGTTGTACTAAAAATTGTCCAGCTGTTTAATGTCACTCAGCGGGTGTTGCAGTTCCTTTTTTCACCCCTCGGAGCCGTGTGAGACACATTTTGTTTTACGGATGGGCGCTTTTTAATTAACAACTTTTGGACTGATGCACTGCAACACCCTCTGAGTTCCATTAAACAACTTGAAAGATCAAAGACCATGTTTTATATAACTCTGACTGGATTTGTCTGTAAGAAGAAACTCATATATGACCAGGATGACTTGAGGGCAAGTAATATTTGGGCTAATTTTAATTTTTGGGTGAACTAACCCTTTAATGCATCCTTGCTGGATAAAATTAATTCCCTTCACCAAAAAAATCGTGCTTGACCCCCAAACTTTTGAACGATATTGTTTCTTTTGGTCCATATTCCTCCTTGTGCTCTGCTCTCTAGCTTTACAGTAATACAGATTTATATTGCTTGCACCAGACTGTCCTGATTATAAAACTTTAAATGTTTTTTTTTTAAATCACTGTGGTGCATATGTATTCAGTAAATATTCATATCCACATCCTCTCCACAGGTAATTCCCAGATGGGGGCCACTATAGTAGATGCCCTGGATACCCTTTACATAATGGGCCTCCACGATGAGTTTAAGGATGGCCAGGAGTGGATCGAGCAAAACTTGGATTTCAGTGTGGTAAGTGGCCAGGATTTTGACATGAACACGCACAAGCTTACCAACAACACTTGTCTTTGTATGTTTGGAGGCAAATCGTGCCTGTTTTTGTTTATAGACACGGATACATCTCAGGGCGCTGGTATTTCACAGTGGTAAACCATATACTTGGCAGCCGGCTGACACAGCTGTATTAACAGTCATTCGACACCCCATAATTCCTCAAAGACTTCAGTCCTCAGTGTGTGTGAATCTTTCAGGGTTTGATCAGATTGTGGTGGCACTCCGTGGAAAACGTGTTGCGAGAAAGGAGTTGATGTGACACATCACGTATCCAGGAGACAAGACTGGCGCCATGGAAACAATGTGAACCGCCTCCAGAATTAGCCAGTGATGTTGAGGAAAAAATGGCAGACAAAAGAGATGTCAGAGAATGAAGCGGGGGATGGCGAGTGGCCCCAGGGGCCCTGTGTCTCCTGCTCTCCTTCTCTGTCTGCATTCACGTCCTGACCCGTTAATGAGATTTCTCCAGTTTCTCTCCCTATCAGTTGTTTTTCCGGCCTCTCCTCCATCAGATATGGAGAACCTGTATGGTCGTCTTGGCTTTATCATCTCTCTTGTGTCTTTGTGTTGTGTGATTTTTCTCCCGTCTCCCTTCTGCCACCTTTCTTTGAGCTTTGAGCTCTGTGTTTGGTTCATCTTTTTTGGCTTTTCGAGCAGTGACCTAATTTCTTCTCCCCTCCCCTCCTCACTGTTACATTTGGACAAATACCTTACAAAGCATGTGCACTCTGAAGGATAACTCATGCTTGGACCGTTGGGTCTGGCCATAGAGGGCTCAGCAGGTCACAGCAGGATGGATGTGTTGGGTGGATTTTTGGAGGAGGGAAATAAACCGCAAAGCATAAGCGAGGAAAGGAAGCGTGTGCAAAACGCTTTGTTCCAAAAAAATATTTTAGTAGCACAACTGTTTTCAACAGGTAATAGTAAGAAATGTTTCTTGGACTGCAAATTAGCATACTAGAATGATTTTTGTAGGATCATGTAACACTGAAGTCTGAAGTAATGGCTGCTGAAAATTCAGATTTGCATCACAGGATTAAATGACATAAAAAATAATAATAATAAAAAAAATAATATATACAGTACAGACCAAAAGTTTGGACACACCTTCTCATTCAAAGAGTTTTCTTTATTTTCATGACTATCACTATTTAATCAGTTTTTGTCCATACAATAAAAATCAGTGGTGTCCAAAACCTTCTGATTGGACCCCTGATGACTGTCAAAAAAATGTACAATGTGTTCCACAGAAGAAAGAAATGCAGTCCCCTCTCTCTTTCTCTCTCTTGTGTTTCTGTTGTGATGATGGATGAGTCTGCCTGCCATCATCAGCATTAATCACAGCTGTTAAACCAAAAACTGAATTAATGGACCTTGGTCAGGGAACGGTCATATCTGAATTAATCTGGTGCACGTTTACTTTTGTCAAAATTAATAGACATGCTAAATGAATACTAAGTGGAAGGGGTTGGTTGAAGCATGTTCATGTCTTGTCAAATTAGTGTAAAACAGTCTATATGAGATGCTTTAGCTGCGTTACGTTCGAAACTGAAAAACCTGCTTATTTTTCATAAGCAGCATACAAAAACAGGTGCTGTTTTTAGGTGCTGTGGATTATGGGATTGTGACGGGGCTAAACAGGATTTCGGGAGCTTGTGTGTTTAGATTTGTTTTTCTGCATTGGTTGAATGTTCCTAGTTCCTAGTTCCTATTCCAGACTTAAAGGGTGTGTGCGATTAGCTGCTGTTTGCGGTGTGATCTTTGTGCAAGTGGAAAACTGCTTTATGGTAATTTGTATCTAAATAAAGGTAGAAGCTGACAAGATGGATGTTGATGATACAAACACACACACACACACACACTCTGCTCCAGTATTCATTTCAGTCTCACTGAGAGATTATTGGATCAGCTTTGAAGTTCATTTGGGAGCTCTTCATGGCTGTTATGTAGACATTTCATGCACATTAATAAAGCTGCTTAAACCGTTGTTTGAATTATATATAGCGCAAGGGTTGTTCTGGAAATAAAAAGAAATGACTTCATTTTTTTCCCCAAATTTTTAATAGCACTGTTCTCTTTACAATCTCAAACTGATCATCTATTTGAATATTTTGCAATGAACTTCAAATATATTGTATTTTGTAAATGTTTGGGGTCAGTAAGTATTCTTAAAACAAAAGACAAATACTAATAAGGTTTATACTCTTTAATTATAATTTTTTATTCCATAAAACATGACATACTTGGGTAACTAAGGACCCTGAAAAAGCAGGCAATCACTGTTCTGCTCTTACTCTTTCTCATTTTTCCCTCTGTTTCTACAGAATGCAGAAGTATCAGTCTTTGAGGTCAACATCCGCTTCATTGGAGGGCTTCTGGCTGCATACTACCTCTCTGGACAGGAGGTATTCTGCTATCATTGCTTATTGATTTTTATTTTGTTTCATTTCTGTCAATTTCATAGCTATTTCAGATGAGGAAGGTTTGTGCAGGCAGCCACATAGATGAAGATCTGGACAGAGAGAGTTTATCTTAGGGTAGTGATGTTGGCTCAGAGAACTAAAAACAGCTTTTTCAGGGGAAATAAATGTCCCTCTCTCAAGCTCATGTTAATCAACGTTTCCCTTCTGTCTTATCTGCCCATGGACATAAATGGAGAATGACACATAGTCTCTCTCGCTCTCTTTTCCTTTATCACTGGGCAGCATATCTCTACCACTGCATATCACTGTGTTCTCCTCCTTTTAGTCTGAAGGTGAAAATACAAAGGAATTAAGCTGCAGCCATGCAGCACGGTCTCATCGCCGCTCCACACACTTCATTAGATGAATTTAGATACTGGACGTGGAACTCGCCACACAAATTCATGCTGCCTGCCTCTCTGTCCCAAGTGACCTTTTGTTTCTTCAGTCCAGTGTTTTGACATGCCTGAGCGTCAGGCCTCAGTGCCCAGTGCAGTCACACATGTGTGCTGTCATATACACACGGTACAGCAGGGGCTGAATGTTGGAGGCAGAGTGTCCAATGTTCTAGTGCTTGTATTTCCACTGGCAAACATGAAGAGAGGTGATCAGATTAAATGAATTGTTTCAAGAATCATTAAATATCATCTGGATTAACTGCATTTATATTTTATTACATCTAGTCACCAAAAGGCCTATTCTATGCTGTGGAGGGCAAGACCCAAAATGTGCCCATATTTGAGCAACAACATTTATAGAGATTTCGTTTTCAGAGATCAGAATCAAAGCAAGCATTGGTGTTATGAGAGACACTGTAATGTTGGTATAGCTTAAACACTGCTGAGCAAATAAAATGGGAGGCTTTAGTTTTTTTTACCTTTCATTCTTTACTGAGGTTTTTTTTAAATTCCTATTTTTTTATAATAGGGAATACTACAGATTTTTTTATCTCTGTATTGGTCAATACTGTATGTTTAGTTTTTACATTGATGCTATCTTTGCCATCATTGAAAAATTATAATTGAAACACTTAAACATTAAAAGCACTAATATTTTAAAATAGCACTGTCGAATGTAATCTTTGGCAACCTCAAAATGAATACAGTATGTTTCATACTGTACGTTACAATGCTGTGATAAATTGACTTCTAGCATTTATAATGATCCATATTTGTTTGTAGTATTTTATTCTTAATTTACTAATTAAGCAAAACAGTATAGTATTTTAATATTAACCATTTATTGGTTTTCATCTGTAACAATTATCTGCATTTTGTTATCACCCAGAACTAGCTTTTATTTCAAGGCCTTAATTCCTTAGTTGTTTGAGTCACTTTTTCATAAGGATGTGCATACTCTCCTGGTAGATACGGTTACTTCAGCATTATGGGAACCGATGCATCTTTCTCCATTGACAGCTATTCAAAAGCCTTTTCGAAAGTACTGAGTGCCTGCCCAAGAGCAAAGATGACAGTTTTGAAATTGCTTTCTCCCAGGGGATCACGCAACAGCCAAGTGGTTGCCGTTATGATGTATAGGGATGCTAATGAAAAACTTTCTCCAGGTATTATACTCTACATCTCCTTGGTGCAGGCAGAGTTTCTCTATGTACTGTATGTCCCCTGTATGCAGTAGAGGTAGCATGGAGCAAAGGTGTCATAGATTGAAAAGCCATGCCTCTTTAATAAGAGATTTTAGATCAGGCAAGATAGAGAAAGCCATCGGGGGATGGAGGGAATGAAAGAGGGTCCAGAGTAGAGAGAGTTGCGTACTGGACTGATGTGCAGCTGGTTTTTCTGGAGAAGAGCATCTGATCTGAAGAAGACAGAAGACTCCATACTTTTATCAGCTCTGGAGGTTATCTCTCCTATGCAAGACCACATCCTCCATCCTTTCTCTTTCTCTCTCTATCTCTCACTCTCTTATCAGCCGGTTCTGTGCAGTGATGGATGATGTTTACTCTGCTGTTCCTCTGTCCTCTCTTCCACTGTCTTTTGGTCTTCTTGTATTCTCTTTTATACTTTCCTTTCATCTCTATTTTTAAGTCTTTCTCCCTTGTTTTTCAGATCCTCTCACCCCGGTATCTCTTGACAGTGTTGTTTGCTTCATTGACAGCCATCCAAAAGTAGTTTTTAGTATAGTTTTATATATATATATCTTTTAAACAAATATAAATTATAAACCTTCACTGTATTATAGTTAAATTAATCAATCAATTAATCCCCGGATCACGTGTGCCGAACTGTGGAGCCTGGTTCGTACAGATCAAGGATCACCTGCGATTCGGTCGACCCTTGGTGTGTTCTTTTCTGAGAATAGTTTTTGTTGTTTGCGATGTTTTGTTTTATTTTTTCTTATTCACTCATATTTTATGCCCACAAATAAAGGGCCTTCACATAGTTAAAGGGAAGTTTTATTTAATAATAATTTAATATTAGTATAATTATTCTTAGGTTAGTAATTTGCCATATTTATTATTTGAATTAGTTTGTTTTTTTTCTTCTGAGGTTAAGACGCTTGTAGAATAGAATTTTCCAGGTACCTCACCAGCAAACCAGCAATTTTAGATGACTTGTAGATGTCACACATAACTGTAATTTTCTTGTAGATCTAGACAGCGCTTTTCTTGCCTTTTGAAAGGCAAATTCAGATTCAATCAAATCTAATTATCAAATATAATTTTTTTACCTTTTGCTCCTGCAGATGCTCAGACATTTTGGCATTCTTTGTGAGATGCTTCAATTACTGTGTTTGACAGCCCAATTACTGCATGAATCAGTAGATTTGTCCAATTACTGCATGAATCAGTAGATTTGTCCAATTACTGCATGAATCAGTAGATTTGTCCAATTACTGCATGAATCAGTAGATTTGTCCAATTACTGCATGAATCAGTAGATTTGTCCAATTACTGCATGAATCAGTAGATTTGTCCAATTACTGCATGAATCAGTAGATTTGTCCAATTACTGCATGAATCAGTAGATTTGTCCAATTACTGCATGAATCAGTAGATTTGTCCAATTACTGCATGAATCAGTAGATTTCTCCAATTACTGCATGAATCAGTAGATTTCTCCAAATGCAGTGCTGTCGGAGGTTTTATTTCTTAAGATTCCTTCAAGCCATATAGGATCATAGACTGTAAGTTACCAACATGGGCAAATATTTGTTCTTTGTCTTGATTTGCACATTTATTACACGCAGAGATTGTGTGAGGAAATGGTGTTTACTCCAGCTTTCTGTCTCTCACCCTCCCCATCACTTTCTCTATTGATGCGCTGTCCTATGGTTGTATATCCTTCACAGTGGTAGAGAATATGCAGTGTCACATTAGGGAGCAGTGCACACTTCTGTTGTCAAACACGGATCTAATCAAAAGCAGAAGAGAGCCACAGCCCTGGGCCCAGCAGAGACCACATAAGGACAGAGATTTAAAAAGGGATTTGATGGATGAGAAAATGTTTATCAGATTCTTATCTGCGTGTTTGATGTGCTGTAGACTTTGGTCATGCCACCACATATCAAATCTCCTCTTGAAATACAAATGACTGGCGTTTCTAGACTGATATTTTCTTAGAAACATATATGGTTTTTCAGCCCTTGATCTGTAGCTGAGATTGTGTCCAAAACACTCTGGAAATTGCCGTTTTATGATCTGTTACGTTAACATCATTGAGCGACTAACAAGTGGTTGTATAAGGATATGTTGGCTTTGTACATGTAAACCACCAGTGATAGCATTTAGTTTGAGATCCCAGCTGTGGTTTGGTTTGCCACACTCATCAATGTAAAATGAGACCTGCCGTATGCTGGGTTAGCTGAGAACTGAGACTAAATAATTGGTCTGTCTCATTTCATCCCAATATCACAAGTTGGACATATGATGGAGTATTTCTATGCCTTAGAAATACACTCCTTTAGGCTTCATATAAGTTACAGGAAGTTTTTTTATTTTGAGTATGGCAATGCATGATGTCATAAAAGGCAGAATTCCTTCTATTGGTCACTTTTCCAGGAAGAGCACGCGCACACATCAACCAGAGCAAGAGCAACAGCACACCCATCAATGTGCTTCAGTCGGGTTACGCAAGTTGTCGGGATCTGATTTTGGATCTTATATGACTGGATCAGATTTTTAGCCACAGTTAATTTAAAGGTTTAGTTCACTCCAAAATTCAAATAATTTCCTGATAATTTACTCACCCCCATGTTATCCAAGATGTTCATGTCTGTCTTTCTTCAGTTGCAAAGAAATTAAGGTTTTTGTGGAAAACATTCCAGGATTTTTCTTCATATAATGGACTTCAATGGGTTGAAGGTCCAAATTGCAGTTTCAGTGCAGCTTAAGAGGGCTATACACGATCCCAGCCAAGGGGAGAGGGTGAAAGTGTCTTATCTAGCAAAACAATGTCATTTAAAAAAAAAAAAAAATTATCACAAATGCTCATCTTGCACTAGCTCTGAGTCCACAACTTCACACATTACGTAGTCATGTTGGAAAGGTCACGTGTGTCGTAGGCGGAAGCAAACATTTTTACAAAGCAAACATGCAAAGAAAGTCAAACGGTAAGACTGGTTAAAAAGTATATAAAATGTATCTAATTTATTTAATTTATATTTTTAAAAAAAAAATTAAATGACCAATCGTTTTGCTGGTTAAGGCCCTTACACCTCGACTGGGATCACATAGAGCCCTTTGAAGCTGCACTGAAACAGCAGTTTGGAACTTCAAACCATTGATCCCAATTAAAGTCCTTTATATGGAGAAAATTGTATTCTAATGCATTACAGTAATAGGAATTTGAGGGAAATGTGCTCAATTCTTTTTCAGTAATGTAGTATTTGTTATATATTATTCTGTCCAGATGCAATGATTTTATTAAAACATTCCATAAATTTATGTATTAATGATGGTACTGTGCTTTACTCATTTAAAAATATATTCTATTGCTAAGAGATTTTTAATTACGAGTAGGCTTAAATAATGCTTAATAGTGCTTAAATTGTGAAAAAAGCACTGAATTCATGATTAATGAATCTGAGGAATCTCCTGAAAACTAATCATATGTAGTTCAATCAAGAAAAGAGAAGCTTCTTAAATTAGGTTTGAATCTTCTTTTATTATTATTCTTGTGCATTCTGAGTGTTTTTTCATGTTGACTCTAAGCTGTGTAGCTCTTTCATTGTCTCTTCTGAAGCCATGTAGTTTATATATAAACCTGGAGCAATCATTTTTTAAAAAGGCAGAAAATGTGTTTGAAATGTAAATGTAGAAGTGCACTGACTGTCCCTGTATGCTTTGAGCAGATGAGAAGCATTTTACTAAACATTCTCACAGACGACAGCCTAATTTCTTCATTAGACGACGTCTCTGATGCTGTGATCTGATTGCCTGTACTTGCATTAGATTGGCTGAGTTTGTGCTTTGGTTTCTGCCTTGATTGGCAGCTCCCAATTGTGCTGCCATGACGATGAATAGAATAAAAACCAGGCAGAAGGTTTGTCAAAAAGACTGCAGATGCAAAAACATACTGAGACCCAGAGCAAGAGAGAGGGCAGAAATCCAGCTTTAAGCCTGGAACCCCGTGGATCCCTCTATACAAACACTCAATCCCTCCATTTCCAATGTGTTCTCCATAATCTCTTTATATGCTTCCATTAAACGTTTCAGGAACATCTCAGGCTGAGGTTTTCATAGCGTATGTGTTTGTGTTTATGAACCGAGAGCAGAAGCTGTATCGTGGGGAATGTCCATGGTCATATCCTCATATGTGTAATAACAGGATCATCTCTGGTGCTTATGATCCGCATCAACCAGATTAGGCTTCAGTGCCGGAATCTGCATTCTGGGAATTGCACACACTCTCACAAACACACGCCACTCCAACTAGTAATCCCGAGAGAATCACTCATTCAGTCTAAATTAGGCTTCTGTCTTTCTCTCTGCCTGTGTCTCACTTTTCTGTTTTCACACCATTTCTGTACTCTTGTCACCCTTTTCTTGTTATCCTAAATAAATTGCCATCTGAGTGACCATTTGCACCTGGTGCAAATAGTACTGGACACCGACACCATGGCAATTTGCACCCCAGTAGTCTGCTAGAAACAAATAACTAAAAAAATAACAGGTTTTTTTTTTTTTAGGTTTAAGAGAAGTGGTGAGAATGTGCAGTGGTATTTTGCATAAAGCAACCCAAGGTTAAATCCAACTTATAACATTTCTTTATCTAACCCCTACTTGTTTTTCTCCTTCTAGATATATGCTACATAATCTTAGTTAACTGTATGTATATACATTGTTTTTTTATTAAAAGAAATGAATACTTTTGTTCAGCAAGAAAACATTAAATTGATTAAATAGTAACGTATATCACAAAAGATTTCTTTTGAACTTTTTATTCATTCAAAAATCCTGAGAAAATATATCATGATTTCCTCAAAAATATTAAGCAGCACAGCAGTTTTTATCATTGATGATAATAAGAAATGTTGCTCAATAAGAACAGTTTTTTCTAAAGGATCATGTGATAGATACTACTGAAAACTCAGCTTTGCCATCACAGGAATAATTTTTTTTTGTAGAAAGACAAGCATAAAAATAGCTGAAAAACAAAATATTAAATGTCACAGATGTATATTTATGGTGTAATCCACTATTTTATAGAGGGCGGTCAAAATGACAATTTTCCCCTGAGATTTGGAGCCAAATTACAGGGGTGTAAAAATGACAGGGGTTTAAATTTTTACACAGACATTGGTAGGTCTTTCAGTAAAATCTGTTGAATTTAGCAATCTTTGTTGCCTTATATCCCAATTGTGACTGTTCAAAAATGGCAAAAAGCACTATATCTGTTTTTTATTTTTGCCTCAAGGATTCATGCCTGTAGTTCAAGGAGTATTAAATATATCTTAATATCCTTTTAGATTCTGGTTCATAACAAACTTTCCTTTTGGTATATTAACCTTAAAGGACCCACGGTATATGTATAATTCTGTTGATGCTAGGCCTGATAATTACTATATTGATTTATATTTGAATACAGACATATATGGACGCGATATTGACCACTGTGATTACATGCATTTTTGTTCAAAAATATTTAAGCTATCCCACTCCATCTGTCCTTCAGGTCAATTCATATATTCGAGAAACAGTTTGCGATGAAATCGATATCTTTGTCGTAGTATCATTTCAACATTTAAGGGTATTTCCCAATCTCTATGAAATGAAATCAGCTTCAGTGTTACCCAGGTGACACTTTATAAAGTGGCACTCAAAGTTATATTAAATTTCAACAACACAGACTGGTTTAATGATGACTACTCAAAGACAGTTCCTTAATGCCACCTATTGCTGTAAAAATGTAACAACATTTCCTGATGAAATTCCTGTGCAAACAAGCACAAGAAATACTGTCTTGGTTTGCCAGTACCTACCAGTGTGAGAAGACTTCCAGTCTGACAAACTTGAACAAGTATAAAATAAGAAGCAAATTAACTGACTCTCACCTACATAATATCCTGACTTACCTGTCAGTAAGCCAGCTATAGCCCAATTTGGAAAACATTTGAAAAATATCTCTCATTAGAGGTCACTGATTTTGCAATCATATAGCTGTGTTGCTTTTCTATTGAATAGCTTTATTAGGCATCGAACTCTATTGTACTATAAATGGTAAGTGTTTCTATGTTTTCTTTATATCATAAGTTTAATTGAAATATCAAACTTTGAAAATAAAACTGCATTAGGTCAAATACAGAGTAATGTTTCGTATTTTATTAATTCATTTTTAAATATTATGAACTCATAAATGATGGGAACCATGAAAACTTTTCATTTTGATTGAATACAGTCTGGTATAATGTAGTGTTTATTTTCGGCCTGCGGCCCTCAATCAAGTTTGATTTTTGGCCCATCGTAGAAAAAAGTTTGGCCACCTCTGGCATAGAACATACCTGTCTGAGTGCCATAAATAATATATTTTTAAAGTTGTCATGCCTGTAACTCTAAAACTATTCAAGATCTGTTAATATTCTCTGGTTAAGTTGATACGAAATTATCCATCTGCCTTTTTTTTTGTCCCCAAAAAGGGTTTTATTTAGCATGTTTTCTTTTTACTAGACCTTTAGTAAACACAGCATTGTGGTATTTCTGTCTGTATGTGTGTACATAGGCTGTGTACACTCCTCACACTTCTATTCTAGTGAATTGCTGAGCATTTTAATAGAATCCATGTCAGTGGTATGCACATCTGTAAAATGGGCCAGAAATAAAAACCTTTGCAGTGTCTCGGGCAGCTGTGCGGTTTGTCTAAGAACCAGAGGCCTTTTCCCTGCTACGGCTTCATTCAATCTTCCATCCTAAAAACACGATCAACCGCACCGCTTCCGCTCTGACATGAGCAACAGATCTTACCCTGTTTAGAGGAGTCTGGCTGGGAGTCATCAGCACAAGATATTTCCAAGGCATTTTTGCTGAAAAGCACTTAGTGGGATGGCAGAGTTGTAGTCAGTCGGTCTCGCCGAAATTATGATGACACAGTACTTTTGTATAAAGAATTGATTGGTGCACATTTGACATCCACGACTCTAATAATCTGTGCTGTTGGAAAGGTGAAGTCAGTCTTTCTGTGTCTATGCTGATATATGTCCATTGAGTGTCTAAATGGACTTGAGTATTCAAGAGATGCTTTTATCCAACTTTTAACCACCTAAAGCAATCCGAGTGGTTTGAGAGACAAAGAAAGAAAGAAGGAAAGAAAGTTTTCACCACTTTCTCATCCTCATGACAAAAACATGTTGTTCAGTCATTGAAGCCTATCATAAAGGATAGGCTCATCTTCTTTTTAAATGTGGCCATCTGCAGCAGTGGTTGTTGTTAAACTGCAGCTGTTGGAAAAGATTGTCTCAGCTCAAAATTTGAACTTTATGACGAGGCCAAACAAACCCCAGTGCATCATCTCTATTCAGACAGTTAGTGAGTAAATACATTCAGGTGTGTTGTTCATTGGGTATTTATTCGGTCTCAAATGTGTGTTCTCACTCACTCACTCACTCACTCTGTGTGTGTGTGTGTGTGTGTGTGTGTTAGGTATGCAGAAAATCTTTACAGGAATATACAGTAGGTGGCCATCCTATCTGGGGCTTACCGCCGCGTGTACCGCCGCGGCGGTGCCGCAGTGGTAACTGTAATTGTCGCGTGTTAAAATCATTCGCGAAACTATCGCCAGTTGGCGCAAAGGGACGGATTGCGAAATGAATGTAACTGTAAAATGAGATGAAAGAAGGAAGTAAAACAACAATAACATTATGATATAACATTGTAACATTTAAAAAAAAACATAATTTTTTTTACAATTTGTTAATTGATAGTCTTAGGCTACAGTCTACTAAACTAAAATTAAAAGAAGACCTTAACACAAAGGATCATATGCATGCTATTTTTATTAAACAGTAAATAAATATAAGGCCTATATATATATATATATATATATATATATATATATATATATATATATATATAAGCTAAATGTTTTAATTTCATTTTCATTTCGGTTCATTCTTGGTTTAAAAAAATCTTCAGGTTCCATATGCAGAGCGAAATGGGAACGGTCCAGCATTTAGCAATAATTAGTATTAACTCTGTTATTATTCTTGATTTTTCAAACTACCAGCATTTTTGAATTATGCCTTATGTGTGACCAAAAATTAAGTATTATTTGTTTCAGCTGTTTGAGCGTGCTGGTGCCTCGCGCACATATTCATTGGAAACAGCAGTCGTTCACCAGACATTCGGCGTGAGCACTTTGACATTGTTAATTATGATATTTTTTTTTTTGCTCGATACTGAAACGCACACAGCCTATTTACCTCATGAATAATAGTTAAGCTTCAAATGGGCAACATCACAAATATGGAAACGTTTGATTTCTCCCGATTGAGAAAGCCAAACCTTACCTTATGCTTAGCTTTAAATTATTATTATTTTGTTTTGTTTTTTGTTTTTTACTAAGCCTATATTATTATATACTGCAATTATATTTATCCATTAGAATTATATATTTTTAATTATTGTTTTGTTCTGATAAATTTGTTAAATTTAAAGGATTTGTTGTAAAATATTTTCTTATAGCCTATTTTTTCCTCTCACAAACTCTGATTTATTTTTTAGCGTGTTTAAAAAAAAAACATGCAGCAAACGAAAATAGGTGATTGATCCGTTAAAATGAAACCTATACACGACTCATATTTTTTTTCCTCTGACAAACTTAATTTAATTTTTAGCGTGTTTAAAAAATAAAAAATAAAGAAAACATGAAAATAGGCGATTAATCCGTTAAAATGTGTTAAAAATGTGTTACTCTTGGTTAACAGTAATTATAATTATTTTACTTCAAAACAGAGCCTGGGACTAATCTAGGTTATCCATGTTTTTTTTTTTTTCATTGCATCTGAAAATGACTTTTTCAATGAAAATGAATTTATTTTTTTATAATTTTCTAAAATTGTATTATTTACATCAATTAAAAAAAATGTATGCTACTAATGAAATATAAGCTATATCCTAATGTTTTTGTGATTTTTGTTTTTCTTCATATATTATTTTCAGACATGAGCACTGGCATAAGCATTTAACGAACACATACAAGCGCGCACTTTGGCAGAATTCAATTCAATTAGTCATCAACAGCCATTAGGTAAATTGCCTTTAAGGTAAAATTGCGCATCAGAATGGACACATTTGTTTTTTAAGGGAGAAAAAAAAGAAATTCAAAAAATGCCAGCGAATGAACATGTACAAACTGTGAATAGTCGCAGTATCAGTATTGAAGGAGAAGTGCTGGATTTTCGTTTGTTTTGTTTTTTTCTCCGCAACTCACTTGAAGAAGTTCAGATATATGGAAACACCATACACTATGTAACAATCCTTATCGTCATTGGAGAGTGTGTGCCGAGGCTCCTGAGCAGACGACCGCGCGGACAGGTGCGCGTGGTCAGTTGTTTTCAAAAGCACAATTGCACATGTGCAGGCAGAGTGAAGAAGCTCATTGCTACTCGAACCTGTGCAATCCGTCAGTAAAAGAATATAAAGACAGTCAGATGTGCAATAATTATGGGCAATTGCAGAGCGGACCATCAGCCTGCGCATTCAGAAGTATAAATTGAAGAAGTCTGCGTCCGCGCTGGCCGTGTCTGCATCCGGATTGCTCATGCGGAAAGTATAACAAAGGCGTTACAATTGCAACTTCTTTGTGTTATTGCTTTCAAGCTGAATCTCACAAAATTGGACAGCTCCCGACAGCATCAGGTGTTTTATTTATGGGGAGTAGAATTGTTTATTTCAATGAATGTGATAGATTAGATATCATAATAGTTAGGCTATAATATTATAAATCAGGTTGGCTTGTATTGCTGACATATTTAAATTATATGCGTAGACTTGCACTTAGACCATAGTGCGGCCCGCTGGAAAAAAAGGTTGAGAACCACTGATATAAAGGTTGCTGTCCCATTTTATACAGGAATTGTTCATTTTAGAAAAATCGAATGATATTGTTAGTTCTAATTATATTGTTAACACAAGTAGAGCTGAAAGAACGAATCGATTTAATCGATTAAAATCGATTATTAAAATAGTTGTCAACTAATTTAGTCATCGATTCGTTGCTAAATAACTTTTATTTGCCGTAAGCGGCTCATTTCGTGCATATTTCAAATCTGCGGTGACCAAAGTGTGGCAGTAATGAGCCACCGGAGGTTTTACTCAGCCAGTACAACAGGAGAAGTAGCGAATAGCCAATAGCTGGCCTTGTTTTATGTCACGTGCTTCCCGAACAGCGTCTCTGCAGCCTTTAAAAAAGAAGAGTAACCTGTAAACTCTGCACTACTGCACCGTTTAAGGGAACGTTCACATATCGCGTCTTTTGCGCGCTCAAGTTCGTTATTTCCAACACCGCACCGCATCGAGTTAAAAACATTTAAACTTTTCAGAATGCAGCAAGCGCATCGCGGGTCATGTGACAAGAACTAACCAATCAGCTTCATCCTTTCCCGTAACAACGTTTAAAGCTCAGTCAAGATGAAGGAACAGCTGATCATAGCTGTATATGGATTTCCATTTTGAAATAAATTTAGTAGCAGAGCTACTGCAAGCGATTTTTTGAGCTGCAAATCCATTTATCCTTTGCTGAAATTTCCGCGTCTTCAAGGAGAGAGCACGTCACGGTTGCTTATCAAAGGCAGATGCCTCAGGGGCGCTTCTGCCCGAGCGCTTTGGAAAGGAGGAGAAAGCGGTGCGCCTAGCGTTTTCCACGCGTTTTTAGGCGCGATTTGTGAACGGCCCCTAAGACTTTCATTTGTGCAGATTCTCCAGTACAATGTTGTTTGCAAATGTTTAGTCGTAAAAGCTGATAACATTGCTTTTTAACAGTTAACATTTAAAGCTTTACAAACATGTTCTGTGATCAGTTTGTCGTTTACCAGTTCAAAATTCAGTCGTGCAGCCTAATTATGACTGAATGAGAGAGGTAAATGTAGATATTTGAAATGCACTTTTTTTTCTAAGTATTATTCACTGCTCTTTTTCACACAGCAGGTTTTTTGTGTGTGTCCTATTTTTTTTTCTGGACAACCTTCTGATGGATTTTACTTTAAATTGTGAGTTCCATTCAGGTTTCATGCCATTGGCACTTTTTTCGAAGGATTGTTTACAATTTCACAGCAAAAGCTATAAAGCTTTTTCCCAGTAAATAATAAAATACAATGCACTGCAATTTTATTCTGTTTTATCCTTATTCTTCGTGAAAATATGTTCTGAAAGATTCCTTAATAAGCTTTGTTCGGGATGTTAAACTACTTTAGGAGCTCTAAGGACTGCCATGGTGAAAACATTATTTGAAATCTCCTTGTGAAATTTGCTAGAGTATGGGTCAGTGTTCTGATTGCAGAAGAGTTCGACAAAGGATTACTAACACAATAAAACAACTCAAGGTATATTTTTGATGAGGATATGACAGTGCAAAATGGTTAAAATCTCTTAAATCTATGCTGAATGATAAAGACCATTTATTAATAATTTACTTGGGGAAAAAATGGAAAAAACTAAAATATAAGTACATAAACCGATTAATCGTAAAAATAATCGACAGATTAATCGATTATCAAAATAATCGTTAGTTGCAGCCCTAAACACAAGTTCATTTAGAACTTTTTTTTTACTTATAAACTCCTTGAGAATTTAAAGTTAGTTTAATAGTATTTAAATTCAAGTTTAAAAAAAGGTTTTAATTGCTTAAATTATTTTTTATTAATTAATAATATGTTATCATGTTTGTTCTTGTAAAAAAATGTGTTTATTCTTTAGGAAAACAAGGGAAAAAATAAGGGACAATCCGAATATTTGTTTTGCTTTACCTATTTATGTAAGCTACAATTATGCAAATAATAATAATAATAATAATAATAATAATAAAATAATGTCATTAAAAAAATTTGCCTGAAAAAAAAAAAAACCATTGGCCTGAGTAATTTGACCATTATAGAATTGTGACTTTAAAGATTAGTCATTTAGGTGGTAAAAATACTGTGAAATTAATAATGGCATAACATTTTAGAAATTAACTATGGCATTTTAGAGCAACCGAAGGTTTATGAAACATTAGCCAATAAAGCATTTTTTTAAACAACGGAACTTAAAGTTGTGAACTAAAATATTATTTCAACCACACAGTGTGAATAAATCAAATGCATAATTTTCATAACATTTCATTATTCATAAAATGCATAACGTTTCTGGTGTTTGGATTTGTAGGCTACTTCAATATAATGAGCTCCAAGTTTAAGAACTTAAAACTTGGACTATTTTCTCTCTCTCTCTCTGTTTAACAGCATTAGCTCAATGATATATGTCTTCCTTCCGTTAGAATTTTCCTGCCTTGGTAAATGTTGGGCCCATGCAGGGCCGGCGTGTGCCTATAGGGAACTAGGCAGCTGCCTAGGGCGGAGAGAGAGAAGGCGAGAGAGAGAGAAGGCAAGAGAGAGAGAGAGAGAGAGAGAGAGAGAGAGAGAATTATTAATTTATTTGTTTGTTTCACATTAGGTATAAATAAAATAAAAGCTATAAATAAATAAAAAAACTTTACATTTCGAATAAAAATTCCCGCACGGCAGCGCCCTATTAGTAGGTCTATATGTATGCAAAATACTTTAATGTATATTCAAAAATGTCAAACCGAATAAATGTATCTGGTCATGAGTAATCGCCTCCGTGGAAGAGCGCTTTTCGCTGCTTAGAGACCATGGGCGCGTATTTGGATTTTTAGATGACATCGCATCTCTCAAAGAAAAGGAGAATAGAATAGCCTTCAGGATTGCTTAGGACTGGAAAAGGCCCTGACTCATGGAGACTCGCGAGATGTTGATGGGCATGAATTGTTTGAAGAGCTGACTGCTTTGGGCAGACGCCTGCATAGTTGCTGGATCTAAACCACTGGATGCGCTATAATTCATCTGTGAAAAAGGGATGGAAAACAATTTTCCAAATGTTTTTGTAGCATTGAGAGTGCTTCCCACTCTCCCTGTCACTGTGAGCTATGGAGAACGCAGTTTCTCAAAGCTTAAACCGATAAAAATGATCTCCGAAGTACAAGTTAAACTCGAGGACGCAATCAAAGCATTTGCCGCTGTGAAAGCCCGACGTGCACGCTTCTGAAATGTAGGTGTGTGAATGTGTGTATCAGTCAAGAAAACAACCGAAAACTCCAGTTTTGTGAGCTAAAAAGTTGAATGCACAGGTTTAGTTTTATTCTGTACACTATCTATTAGCCTATAAAACAGAATTTATACTTAGCTGTTGCATTGTGTAGGCTACCCTTTTCACCTTTTTGCAGAATGAAAAAATTAAAAACTCTGAAAACATGCTTGCACGTTTTTATTTTAGTGTAATTTCATAGATTAAAAAAAAAATTGTTTACATGCATCTTAAGGATCCCTAATTGTGAATGTGAGGGGGCGGCACGA
This sequence comes from Carassius carassius, assembly GCF_963082965.1. Taxonomy (NCBI): domain Eukaryota; kingdom Metazoa; phylum Chordata; class Actinopteri; order Cypriniformes; family Cyprinidae; genus Carassius; species Carassius carassius. The sequence goes on from NC_081765.1 coordinate 14,948,150, forward strand.
TCGTGCTCTGCCTAGAGCGGCATTTGAGCTTGCGCTGGCCCTGGGCTCATGATCAATAAGTTGTATTCGACTCTATCTGATTCAGTAAAGTCAAACCGCAGACAGTGAAGCCCCGAGACCCGTGCGCTGTGAGGCGGGAACAGAGGATTCCGCTTGGTCTTAAAGCCTCCCGCAAACATCCACGATCACAAATAACAATGATTTTCGTAAAATAATGATTAATTATTAATTGATGATTTGTTATTATCATTATGGTCTTGTGAAAATAATAATATGGGCTGCGAGAAAATTATGAATACAAAGAGTAGCCTACTGCTGAGTGCAAGCATGTTTCAGCCCAGTAACACACCGTTCCTCAGAGCCAAAACACAGGCCGAATTCTGTTCAGCTGGAGGGGGTTGGGTTTTGGGTAGTTATTCATGGATTGTGGGGGTCGAGATAAAAGTGTGAATTGCTCTTTCATATGGACAGAGGCTTTCACTTGCTGAACCGGTTTATATACGACTGTTGTTTTGATTATATTCACAGTGCTGGCTCTCTCCGACGAGAGAAATGCAACATTCACACATTACACTATTCCTTTTCGTCTAAAAACATTTCAAGCTTTCAGTAGATATATTTTTAATTTACCTATGTGAGACACAACGATATTATGTTAATTAAAAAATTATACATTCATTATCATGAAAAATTAAAGTGATGAGACGGCGCCTCCCTGTCATTAATGCACATTAATAATTTTTGCACAAACACTTGAATATGAGCTTCTTATCACGAGTAAAATTCATGCCAACAGCCAACATATTTAGCTCGATCAGAAGGTTGACTGCAAGAGTACAGCGGGATGTTAAGAGTTTGTCTGTTTCTTTTACTGATTATTTTCGGGTTAAAGCATGATTTAAACAGATTCACACTCAATCGCTTTCGCAATAATGCGTTCAAACAAATGTAATCTTACAGTGCTATATTATCAGCATGCTATCTGATTTTGCAATCTTGAAGTTAATCGATCTGTTTACATTAAAAAAACGGACAAAAATATACTGTTATTTTCATCACAAACAAAATTTTCACAGCAGAAAGCAGCAATTAAAGATGTAATGCTTACAATGTTATTAGTTTGGCATGTGATAGGCTATAGGGGAAAAAGTTTACACAAAATAGCTTAAGCCACTTTGAAACTCTCCAGTTATTTTATTATTATTATTATTTTATATGCTATGTTATGTTTCTGGTATCAGAGCGCGTGGAGGGGAAGTTGTTGCTTCTCACAAGACTCTGCTGCGGAGTGAGAGAGACATTTCACCGACGAAATGAAGACTGACCGCGGGAACACAAGCACAGCACATCTGCCGAAAATCAACCTGCAGCAATGCTCGTTCATCGACTCGCCAAGCTTTACTTTTGTAGGTCGCATGGCAGTAAATAATTCGATAATATGACCATGCAGTCAATACAAATATTTAATAAAAACATTAAAACAAGCAGGGCTGTAAAATAAAACAATAAAAAAAACGCATGCCAGGTCTACACCGGACACAAATGGAACGATCCAACAAAAGACAACAGAACACAGTGATGGATACACTGGACACGATCCCCATCAGTGAACTGATGCTCGTTCTGTTTATGATGAAATGTTCTGACAATGTGTGCAGATGATTTGACACTATAGTGTGATGTCATCAAGTTTAGACACACTTTTCGCTGTGGGGCACAAATGACAACTCTCGCGTGACGCGTCCGGTGTAGACACAGACAGTGACTGCTCTATTTACAAATAAGTTCTATAAGAAAAAATAAATAAAAATAAAAAATCTAAACCAGTGGCATAACGAGATGGAAATATAAACTAGAAAAAATATTAACAGGTCCTCCGTCCATGACACTGACTCACTGCGGAGCTGGCAGTTTTAATCTGAACAGCTCTTAAAGCTGAGTGGATGGTTAGATGCATGATGGGCTAGTATTAAAAAAAATAGCATCTTTCCAGCATTAAGGTAATAACAGTACTGTTTTTTATCATCTTGTTGCAGTTATAAATTTGACTGCTAAATGAATGATAAAGAACTATATTAAAGCAAATGCACTTTATACCGCCGCCGCGGCGGTACGTGTGGCGGTAAAAAGGGCCTTTTGGATGTCTACTTAGTGTAATAACCTTTGAGAATGGAATGGCACAAAATCTGAACGTGGAGACTTTTCATGAAAAATGTGTCAACCTTAATGGTCCTGAATACATTTTCATTATGTAATTATCATTTTTATAAGCCCCTGACATGTTTTTGTGTGATTCACCCACACAGGTTTCTTTTTTTTGTTCCCTTGAGCTGACTTGATTCTTTTTGTCCACCTGTGTGCTTTGCTTTGTCTCCCTTGTGGTTCATAATTTATTTCTCTCCTCTGTATGTCTGTCTCTTTTAGGTTTTTAAGTTGAAGGCTGTCCAGCTGGCAGAAAAACTGCTTCCTGCCTTCAACACCCCAACAGGCATCCCTTGGGCCATGGTCAATTTGAAGAGGTATGTTCCATATACTCACCTTCTCTTTCATGCCTTCATCCTTTCAATTATTTTTTCTCTCTCTTTGCTTCTTTTGCTCATGCTTTCTGTCCTCCACTCATTGTCCTGATGGGGGCTGCCACATAATGGAAAGCTGTTAGACCTTGTGCATCTATGAAAGTCCCTGTGGCTTTCTTCCCGTTTAACTCGACTTTCCACATAATTTCATTAGAATGAAATGGAAAATTGCACAATTAATCTGCAGAGCGCATTATGAATTTACATGAAGATTTTTTTTGTGTTTGAGGAGGGAGCAGGGTCAAATCCAGCCTGACACGGCTTTTGTGAATTAATTGGGTGTTTATAAGAAATTGCTCAGGAACAGACGAGACCACCGCATTTTGGGTGTCTTTAATCCGGAGGGGAAAAAAATGACGCTGTGTTTTATTAATCTCCATGCATGTAGAGCAGCCTCTCACAGTCTACACACACACTCTAAGTGATTGCTCTGGATACGTTCTGCATGGAAATGAGAAGTACAAGTAGAGCACAGGATATTGGACTTGACAGAGGAATGATGGACGGCAGTGTATCTGTTTGGAGAGGGAATGAAGTAATTTGAGCTTGCTGTAATTCCTCTTTGTCTACACTCTGCAGATCTATAAAGGTGGATGTTTGCTTTAGGCTAATAAGAAACATATTATTTGTAAATGTCATGTGTGTTTCCTTCTGTCTGTTTCAGTGGAGTGGGCCGTAACTGGGGCTGGGCTTCAGCTGGAAGCAGTATTCTGGCTGAATTTGGGACGCTGCACATGGAGTTTGTGCACCTGACATATCTGACTGGAAACCCTGCCTACTATCAGAAGGTATGCTTGAGTGTTGTGTAGCTGTGTTTGACCCTTGTGTTTGTGTCCTTTTGTGAACTCTGTTTGTGTTGTGGTTTAGGTGATGCACATACGGAAACTGTTGGCTAAAATGGACAGACCCAACGGGCTTTACCCCAACTACCTGAACCCACGCACAGGACGCTGGGGCCAGCGTGAGTACCTCCCACTAACATCCTCTCTGCTGCAAAAACATCTCTCACTTTCCACAAAATTCATTTTGTGAATTCTCACACTGTATGAAATAAAGAGGGTTATAGACACTCACAGCATGAACTTGATGCTATGCTGGGAAAAAAAAGATTGCACACACAACTGCTGGGAGAAATTATGCTTTATTAGTAGATGGAAGAATTTCCTATTATTCCTAATATTATCTCAAGAAACATTTGCTATTATAAATGTTGAAAACAGTTATTCCTCTTATGATTTCTGTGGAAACCATGATACATTTTTTCAGGATTCTTAAATGAATAGAAAGTTCGAAAGTACAGCATTTATTTGGAGGCAGACTTGAAAAATAGTGTATGTGACTAACAAATGTAAGATATAATGACAACTTGGCAATCTGAAACACACTGGATCCGACCCTGCAGGCCGTTCTTATTTTTGAGCCCTGTTCCTGTATTCTTATTGCTGCAATAATCGTAAGAATGGATTCAGATCCAAAATATCACTCTGCGAGGCCTGTTTATAGACACAGATGATTTTCATAATCCCTCTGCCTGGATTTATTATTCTGTAAATGTGAAATACGACAATGGCAGTTTATCCTCATCTCCTCACTGATCAACGAGCTTTAATAAAGATGAGATGTGAGGAAGTTTCTTTCTTTATATGTAAATAGTAATTATGTGTAGTGAAAACACTCCACTGTGTTTTAACCAACTCTTAATTACTGAGAGAGATGAGGGTTTAATTAATGCCCTGCGTCTAAAGGCTAAACCTGATCAACATTGTGTGAACAAAAACACTCTCTCTTTCTCTTTCTCTCTCTCTCTCTCTCTCTCTCTCTCTCTCTCTCTCTCACTCTCACGCTCACTCTCACACACATACACACACATCTAAAAGACTAAGTCCAGTAAAGTGTGTGTGTGTATCCAAAGGGGTAGAATGTAATTAAGTTGCACTAGTGATCTATTTTCTAAATGAAAACTCAGAGTCAGTGACAGGCCATTACAGCAGAGTATTATTCCCTGTCCAACACTGCATCTGCCCTGTAGACCCTTAAAGGGACATTTCCAAAACATTCATGTTCTCTCGTCATTTATTCCCCCTTCATTTCATTTCAAATGACTTTCTGTGTGTTCAGAAAAATGTCCAATTAATGTGAATGGGGATCGTGTATCACAAACAGCTTGGACATTGTTCTAAACCATTCAAGTAGGATAGGTGAGTAACTGACAGAACATACATTTTTATGTGAAGTTCTCTCTGTCCACGTCTCTACAGCTTCACCTCCAGGAGCCTTTAGGTTTTAGATCCACATCTCCTCCTCAACCCGTCATTCTCTCTCCATGACCTGTCCATTTACTGTCATCCAAGGCTCTCTGTAGAGATTTTCAGTGGGAGGCCGTTAGGGATTTGTTTTTGATTGGCAGAAGTGAAAATCCAGACATTCGATGACTGGCAGCCATGCCAGAGTAGGCTGTGAAATGAAGGCCAAGATGAGTCTGAACCATCGCTGCTTCAATCAGTCTTTCCATTGCCACAGCTTTTCTTTTTTCCTATGCACATCAGCCCATCTATTTATTAATCATCACCATTGATAGTGTTTATTTATTTATTTATTTCTGTGCTTTCTTGTTCTGTACCTTTTTTCTCTATTCCTTTTGCTGTCTCTGAGCAGCTTGTTTTTTCTCTTTCTGTTGTTTTCAACCTGTCAAAATTCTCACACTGTTGAGATCCACACATTCTCCCTGAACTGTTTCTTAATACACTTAAAATTTTTTTAGCTCTATTCAGATATAGTTATTGGTATTGCGTGCAAAGGCAAAAATCACTTAAATCTTAACCTAACTCCTCCTGCACTGTTTGTCCTTGGGGCATAAATTATACATATCCATGACGTTGAGAAAAAGTGTCATATTACTTTATAGCAATATTATAATTTTTTTCTTTATTTTTCAATTTGGGACATCTGAGCCATATCTGGGGACAAGAGACCTTGGCTCTTTTGAATTGGCACTGTAAGCAGTGCCTTAGCAACCACAGAATACCTTGGCAACCACATGGCAACACTCTGGGAATAACCTGCAGCATTGTTTCGACAGCTTTTGCACTGACAGTTTCTTCAGAAAATGTAAACAACAATTTTTTCCCCTCATATTCCAACATGTCCCACCTCTTGTGGCAGGACGGACTATTAAGAGTTCTTTACAAATAGTCTGTGATTGGAAATCCGTCTCTCTCTCACTTTCTCTTTAGTTGTTTTTTCACCTACCTCTCTTTTTTTTCTCTCCTGTTGAATAATTCTACACAGACCTCTACTAGGTCAGTCCCTCACATCCATTAGCATAAAATACATCTTTTACTTTGTCTCGGTGTCTCTGTAAAGGATCTCTCATAAAGTGCTTCAGCCTCCTGCCTTGTTGCTGCCTCATTGATTTCTTTGGCTCTCACTCTGATTTTTGAACCAGCTATTGCAAGAGGCAATTTTCAGCCGTGTCACTTGCGTGTTCATACCTCTTTCTTGTAAACCATCACCTCTGCATCTGTTCCCCAACCCCAGTCTCCTCTAAAGACCTACCATTATGGCTTTTGGCAGTTCGTCTCCTGAACATTTACCCTGCTAGCTCTCTCTCAGCAGGCTGAACGCAGAACTGCTCGCTAACCTTGGCAGATATGAGCTGTGACAGTGCTAATTGGCTCCTCCCTCACTCGTCCATGATACTATGTACAGCAAATGTACAGTATACACTCCTCTGCCTCCTGTACACATCACTCTTCCTGTTCTCCCTGGAGTTGTGTCCTGTCTGTTCCCTAGATGGATTAACAAGCTTTCATTACTCTCAAATATTGTTCACAAATCGGTCTAAATCTGTGTTAGTGACCACTTCTCCTTTGACGAGATAATCCATCCACCTCACAGGTGTGGCATATCAAGATGCTGATTAGACAGCATGATTAATGCACAGGTGTGACTTAGGCTGGCCACAATAAAAGCCCACTCTAAAATGTGCAGTTTTACTGTATTGGGGGGTCCGAAAACTAGTCCGTATTTGGTGAGGCCACAATTTGCCTCACGCAGTGCAACACATCTCCTTCGCATAGTTGATCAGGTTGTTGATTGTGGCCACGCAATCCACAACGCTGACATCAGCAAACTACTCAATCACACGATGCCATACACGCTGTCTGCCATCTGCCCTGTACAGTGAAAACCGGGATTCATCCATGAAGAGAACACCTCTCCAAAGTGCCAGACGCCATCGAATTGGAGCATTTGCCCACTTAAGTCCGTTACGACGACAAACTGCAGTCAGGTCGAGACCCCGATGAGGACGACGAGCATGCAGATGAGCTTCCCTGAGACTGTTTCTGACAGTTTGTGCAGAAATTCTTTGGTTATGCAAACCGATTGTTGCAGCAGCTGTACGGTGGTTGGTCTCAGACGATCAATACCACCTTCAATACCATGACTTAGGTGCCCTTGAGCAAGGCATCGAACCCCCAACTGCTCCCCGGGCGCCGCAGCATAAATGGCTGCCCACTGCTCCGGGTGTGTGCTCACAGTGTGTGTGTGTGTGTGTGTGTTCACTGCTCTGTGTGTGTGCATTTCGGATGGGTTAAATGCAGAGCACAAATTCTGAGTATGGGTCACCATACTTGGCTGAATGTCACTTCACTTCACTCACTTCACTTCACTTCATCTTGGAGGTGAAGATGCTGGATGTGGAGGTCTTGGGCTGGTGTGGTTACACAGGGTCTGCGGTTGTGAGGCAGGTTGGATGTACTGCCAAATTCTCTGAAATGTCTTTGGAGACGGCTTATGGTAGAGAAATGAACATTCAATTCACGGGCAACAGCTCTGGTGGACATTCTTGCAGTCACTCAAAACTTGCGACATCTGTGGCTGTGTGATAAAACTGCACATTTTAGAGTGGGCTTTTATTGTGGCCAGCCTAAGGCACACCTGTGCATTAATCATGCTGTCTAATCTGCATCTTGATATGCCACACCTGTGAGGTGGATGGATTATCTCTGCAAAGGAGAAGTGCTCACTAACACAGATTTAGACAGATTTGTGAATAATCTTTGAGAGAAATAGGCCTTTTGTGTACATACAGTAGAACAAGTCTTGGATATTTTAGTTCAGCTCATGAAAAATGGGGGCAAAAACAAAAGTGTTGCATTTATAATTTTGTTCAATGTAGATAGATAGGCCAACAGATATAGATTGAAAGACTGGGTGGATGTATACAGATGTTCAGATGTCATAGATACAGATTAGCTCTGTAGACAGAATAGATGGCTGAATGGACAGACATATAGCCAGATATAGATAATTAACATGGATGGATAGAAGAACAGATAGAAACTAGTAGATACAGTAGATATAGAAATAGACTCAAACTCTCTTTGCCCGCTTGACCATCACAATTCAAGGTCAGCTAACTACGAAAACCATGGCTCCAACCTAGTGCCTTTTTTATATATAATTTATTGTTTGTGTCCATGTCTTCAATATTTCTGTTTTTATTTCTACAGCTCTCTCCAACAATTCAACACAGATTGTTTACATGTTCTGTTGTAGGTTCCCATTGCAAGCCATTACTGGCACAAATGACTCCCAGCCTGTCAAACACTCACACTTTACACACACTCACTCTGCAGAGTCATTAGCTGTGTCAAAGTGGAACACACACTCTATGGCTGTGTTTATAAGTGATTAGGTGTGTGCTGGGGTGTGTCCACACTGGATAAATGCCCGCAATAAGATGCTTACTTGCACATTTTTATTGTAATGAGGGTCTGTGTCAAGCCTGAATACACTTTTATAGCAGCATTCAGGCACATTAAAAGACTGAGCTTTGAACAGAGTAACCAAAACTGAGCAAGCAGAATAAAAGTAAGAATCATAGCAGGCCTGTCTTGGCTCCAGATGAATGCATTTTCACAAAATTAGGAGTTTAAAGGGTTATTTCATCCAAAAAATGAAAATTATGTCATTAATAACTCACCCTCATGTCGTTCCAAACCCGTAAGACCTCCGTTTATCTTCAGAACACAGTTTAAGATATTTTAGATTTAGTCCGAGAGCTTTCTGACCCTCCATTGAAAATGTATACTGTCCATGTCCAGAAAGGTAATAAAAACATCTTCAAAGTAGTCCATGTGACATCAGAGAATTTGTTGAAGCATCGAAAATACATTTTGGTCCAAAAATAACAAAAATGACGACTTTATTCAGCATTGTCTTCTCCTCCGGGTCTGTTGTGAGTGCGTTCACGACGCTGTTGATGCAGCGTCACTGCAGTTTTTTGAATGCGCTCACAACAGACCCGGAAGAGAAGACAATGCTGAATAAAGTCGTAGTTTTTGATATTTTTGGACCAAAATGTATTTTTGATGCTTCAACAAATTCTAACTGACCCTCTGATGTCACATGGACTACTTTGATGATGTTTTTCTTACCTTTCTGGACATGGAAAGTATACCATACACACAGTTTCAATGGAGGGACTGAGAGCTCTCGGACTAAATCTAAAATATCTTAAACTGTGTTCCAAAGATAAACGGAGGTCTTACGGGTTTGGAACGACATGAGGGTGAGTTATTAATGACATCATTTTCATTTTTTGGATGAACTAACCCTTTAAAACTAGGATCTAATTAAACTAGTTTTGTAATTTTGAAGAATTTATAAAGCTTGCTTAATCTAAAGATAATAGTGTATAACTACTAAAAGTGAATATTGTGAAAATCTGAATTCTCACCTCGTCTTATCTTGTTTCTCTCTCTTGCTCTGCAGATCACACCTCAGTAGGTGGACTGGGTGATAGTTTCTACGAGTACCTGTTGAAGGCCTGGATAATGTCTGATAAAACGGACACAGAGGCACGCAAGACCTATGATGATGCCATCGAGGTGAGGTTGCCATGGCAATTAGTGTGGTGTTTCATGCTGCATCATTTGTTCATTCTCTCTCTCTCTCTCTCTCTCTCTCTCTCTCTTCCTACAGGCTATCGAGCGCCACCTCATCCGGAAGTCCAACGGTGGCCTTACTTTCATTGGCGAGTGGAAAAACGGGCACTTGGAGCGTAAGATGGGTCACCTGACTTGCTTTGCTGGGGGCATGTTTGCCCTGGGGGCTGATGGGTCGCCGGATGATAAAGCTGGACACTATCTGCAGCTCGGAGCAGAGATTGCACACACCTGCCATGAAAGCTACGATCGCACTGGTTAGTGAATAAGAGGGGACGAGAGAGATGAAGGGTATGAAATAAACGCATTAGATCTTTGGACTCATTTGTAGCATGGTTTTGTTGCCATGGTAACACTACGGGTTATTTTCAGAGTATGGCGTTTCTGTTTCACATAACTTGACTGAAAGACATTGATGGATTGCAGCTCAGACACAACAAGCTCTCCGAAAGATAGTTTCACCATGAGAGCCAAAGGTTGAACTACTAGTACTAAATGCATAAACCTTTCATTGTTTGCAGTGCTGAAGCTCGGTCCAGAGGCCTTTAAGTTCGACAGTGGGCTGGAGGCAGTGGCTGTGAGACAGAACGAGAAATACTATATCCTGAGGCCTGAGGTCATCGAGACGTACTGGTACATGTGGAGATTTACCCACGATCCCAAATACAGGCAGTGGGGCTGGGAAGCTGCGCAGGTCAGCACCTTTCCATTCATACACATTTGTCCCTTTTTAAAAATCGCTGTAAAGATTCCAATGGAGATTTGTGGTTAATTGGAAAATCCATTAATAGTGAATATTGGATGAATATCAAATGTATCGAATATCCTCATAAAGGAGTGCCTACAACTAAATATTGGATTTTTTTATTGTAGAAACTGCTTTCCAAGATTTTCGATTACTTTTGCCATCATATAATAGCGATTTTAAGTGATAGCACTGGATGACGGCAATGATTTAAACCTTTAAAAGCCCCTTATAAGTGTGTTTTCCAATAATAAAGGTCCCATCTATATTCCCATGTAATCCCTAAAAATATATTATCCATATTTCATACTCTGCATTTATAAAGTTTAGATGCCTGTATTCAATAAACATCTCAACAGTGTTTAAACGTTGGCAAAAACGGTTTTGGATTTTGCTTTTATTTGTTTCAGATTTTTTAAATCTGCCATAACATGACAAAAAATCATAATAAGTCATAAGTAAATAATAGAAAAAAAATAACTTTTTGTTTAAGCCAGAACTTCAATATCAGTTTAACTCTGTAAGAGAAGAGTCTTTTTTGAGTGGTGCCTGTGCAAAAATCACCGGCTCAAAGCTAGGGCACAGGGAACACAAACAGGACTGGTATCTCGAGCCATCAGAGTTCAGCTGGATATCAGAGACAGAATAAGGTCAGACGGTCTGTGTGCGGCACAGGATGTTCTTAGTATCTAAACCCACATCTCATCTCTTTGGTATCCATCTGTAGTCCCAGTCGCTCTATCTGTGGCATCTTTTTGCTGCTCGTAATAGTCATGTTACTTCTCCAACTGTATCTGTTTATCACTGTTTTTTAGATCTATCCTTTCCTCTATTTTCATGTCGCTCTTATTCGGGTGAGATCTTTGCTGTGTAGACCTGTAAGGAATGTGTTTGTGTTTTTAAAGTGCTCTTGAGAATGGAATGTCATTGGGTTCTCTCTGATTGGGTGTCATTGTTCTGCCGGTACAGTACTGCTTCACTGCAATTGGGCTTCTTTTGATGAGCCGCTGGGTGCCTGGGCTCTTTCTTTTCTTCCCTTCTTCATTTTAACCCATTTCTGTAAAAGGAGAAAGAGAACAGAATAAAGCTCATTTGTTCCCAGTCACCGAAATTCCATTTTTTCTTTTAAGTTGATCGTTTTCTGTCTCCAGCTCTCTGTGCCCGTTTCTTTCCAGGATCTCAAGAGTCTCACCGTCTCTTCTCTTTGTGTTCCTGTCACTGTTCTTTGTGCAGATAAACGGTATTATGTTTATCAGTTTGGAGTCCACTCTTATCTCCAGGATCGGTTAAGAAAAACAAAACATGTCATTCATCAATTCGATTTAAAAATATATATTTTTAGTTGTTTACATTTCTTTATTTTATATATTTTCTTATAATATAGTTTGATAGATTTGGTCAATTAAATTAGTTTTTTTTTTTTTTTTTAGTTTGGTCATCTCTGATTTATATACATAAAAAAACTAAAATCCATTGTTTTAAATGCTACAAGTAAATTCAGGCTTCATAACATTAGAAGGTATAGGATTGAAAAAAATGGAAAGGCATTTTGAGATTGGCTAAAGGTTATAATTAATGTTTTAAAGATATTTGATCTAAATAGAAAATCAAGGAAATGAAGCTGCAAGTCTTAGGTGATTCTCTGTTGAATGGGTTCATTGGAGGCTGCTTCAGGCCAGCTGCTGTTGTGTTAGATCCGTGTGAGGTGAGTCCTCCGTGTAGCAGCTGTTTCAGGCTGATATGCTCCAGGTAGGTGAACACATCATGCCATGTTTTCGTGGCACAGATGGCTTGCATCCCTCCTGCCTGCAGAGGTTGGAACAGCACTAATGGAGCATTATTGGTTCTTGGAGAACAAGGCCAGGAAAATATAGTGGCTTCATATATATTCTATTTTTGGCTTGTCATTACTGCGAGTACACAGTCATGCATTGATTTGATTTTCAGTCATAAAGTGGTGATTAGGACAGGGTTTCCCTTCATATAGCACATACTGATCTTACCGGGCTAAAGCACAGGAAATGGTACTGGAACTGAGCTAGCCTGAGTTACTCACCAGTTGGATGGTGACTTTATCAGAAAATGCAAGATATTATATGGTTTAATCAAATTTTAAGAAGAATAGCCTGGCCCTCACTGATGTAAGATATGTGCATATTTCAAATCAAAGACATAGTCATGACTCGAGCATCTTTTAACTGCCATCAAACGTTCATCTAATGTGCCGGGGTTTTCTTCTTTTCTCCAGAACATCACATTTGTGGAGATATTTCTGACATTAAGCTCCAATATTCAGTTGAAAAAGTAGACCAAAATTCAGGAAAAAAATATAAACAATGTAGTTGTCATGGGGACGTATAATGTTATTATAATTATATGTAATTTTATATATACACTACTGTTCAAAGGTTTGGGGGTTATGGTGTTTTTTTTAAAATATACAGTAGCATAATACAGTAAATTAATATTGTGAAATATTACAATTTAAAATAACTGTTTTATATGTGAATATATTTGAAAATGTAATTTATTCCTGAGTTGGTAAAGCAATTATTTTTCTGCATTGTACTGATTTACTGCTCAATAAGCATTTCTAATCATTATCAGTGCTGAAAACAGTTGTGCTGCTTAATATATTTTATGCATCCTTGCTGAATAAGTATTCATTTATTTAAAAAAAAAGAGAGAGCGAGAGCTCTTACTGACTCCAGACTTTCTCTGTGTTTTCTGCAGGCTATAGATAAATACTGCCGAGTAAGCGGAGGATTCTCTGGTGTTAAAGACGTCTACTCCTCCAACCCCACCTACGATGATGTCCAGCAAAGCTTCTTCCTGGCTGAAACGCTCAAGTAAAAATCATTTCATTTACTAAAATACAATGTGCTGAAGCTCTTTTGTTAAAGTAGCACTACTGTTTGTTCATTATGCTAGTACACATTATTATTGTATATAAAACAATGAAATAATGCTCAGTTATTACTGTAATGGTTAACATAATGCAACATATGGCTACACATGTGAAAAACAGTGACTGTCAGCTAAACAAAGTGGAATTTGCAAAGTAAATTGGAGTGGAAAGACATTCCAGCCAGTCATTACTGCCACCTGCTGGTGTCACTGAAACAGTTCCCCAGCACCAGATGTGTTTGAGTTGTATACATCAGATCCATGACCCAGTTTGGTGTCGGTATCAGCTTAAATGTATGAACCTTGCGTGTGTTTTTGTAGGTATCTCTATCTACTTTTCTCCAGCGATGAGCTGCTGCCTCTTGAGAACTGGGTGTTTAACACAGAGGCCCATCCTCTGCCCGTCCTGCACCTGGGCAACATCACCCTGCCTGGCAGCGAGACCCAGCGGTAGAGCGGACTCACCGGGGGGGCGCTCTCCCCCTCGCTCGCCCCTTTTCTAAACACCTCCCTCCTTGTGAAAGACAGCAGCTGCCAGTGCAAAGGAGAGGAATGAACTGTACCTCCCGGACTGTGAATCAAGGGACTGCAGTGAACGGAAGAGACCAGAACAGACCCATCTCTCTTTATCTATGTCTCTCTCATATATTCTCTGAAGGACAGACTGCTGGATTGATCGTGTCTCTCTCTCTCTCTTATGGCCGCTGGTCTGACATGTCCGTACACACTGTACACGCATTAGCAGACTAAATGACCCTCTGAAATAGAGGTGTGTTTCTCACTTGGGGAAGGATTTTAACAAGTTCATTTGTTCTTTTTTTTTTTTTTTTTTTTCTCTCCAATTTGGCGGCATTTCATATCATCAGCTCAGTGCTAAACCACTTCAAAATGATGGATAAATGGTTCTCTGACCAGACCGCTTTCAGAGTATTTCTCTTTCTGAGCTGGGCTCCTGGAGATGCCAGATGTTGGATGTGACCTCCTGTGAAATCCTTCTCCAGCCGAGGCTGAATTTAGGCCAGAAGCACCCAGGAATGTTCTTTTCTCCAGCATTTCTCTTTAAACAGTCTCTCCGGTGTCTCTCTAAGGTTTTCGGGTAAAAATGGACAAATGCTGCTATCGAACAGTTGCTGTCTGTGACACAGTCACCACCGTCATTCCAGAAACCTGCGTTTTCTGCATTGTTCCATTCCCATCTTTTTTTTTTTTTTTTTCATCCATTGTGAATGCCCAGAATGTCATTCATACTGCATTCTGAAATACAGATGGACTGATGGTTGATTTTGCAACACTTGAGTAACTGTAACTTGTGGGTAAAAGTCACGGTGCTTTAGATGCTAATGCTCATGGCCATCATCATTTGTTTTCATTTGTCGATAGATCAGACCAGATTCTTTCAACAGCCAAGATTTACCACTAACTGTAGCCAACAAGGTAGAGATTTATATATATGGGGTTTAGAGTTGATAAAATACACGGTGTGCCCTTTACAAGACACCCAGAGTAAACAGAGCACAAAAAACTGCAAGGATTTTGAATATAATTTCATAACAACTAAGCCTGTGACATATGATGTTTTAGACCTGGGAATACTCTTGAACTGAGGTCAAAGACTTTTTTTGGTCATTCCGGTTTCTGGATGTTTTCATTAGTCAAATGCATACTTCTGAATATTTAATGTGAGTTTTAACATGACTTATTCAGTCCCGGGCTGTAAACACTCTGGATGTCCCTGGACATGTTTTCTGAAACACGGCGGTGGCAGACAGAGCAACCGATTTCTGATATCAGATGATTAAACACAACCTGCAGCCAACATCGAAGTATTTTGTTTGATTCGATTCGATTTATTTTGTTTAATTGACCTTCAGTGAATATTGATTCAGTCTCTTTGGAAGATGTGCTCTTCCTCATCCTCAGAAAGTTTCATGTAGTTGACCAGAGATGGAAAAGCTATTTATTTGATCATCTGGGGTAATGAAGAAACTGTGAGAATCAGTCGGTCAAAAAGACTGGAGGATCACTGATGGGATGCTGGGTGTCATCGATTAGCTTCCTTCTCTTTATATCCCATCATTTCAGTTCCTCAGTTTCTAAACCTCTCGTCCCATGTCCTCTCCTCCTCTCTAGATGGCAGCAGCGCTGTCCGGCTGCTCCTGTACGTGTCATTTCTCTTTTCTTTTCTCCCAGTAACATGACTTTGACTAATGACCAAGCCAACACTCTTCCCTGTCATTGCTGGGTGAGTTTTGACAAACTGTCTAATGTATTTGTATTTTTACTGAGAAAAAAATAAATAAAATAAAAAAATTGTAAATGTTTAAAATGCCACACAAATTCAATAAAGATTAAAAAAAGTGACCGGGATAAAACAAAACAAGCTTTTATTGTCAGGTCTTTTCTTGCTGATTCCTATAAAAGACTTGCAGAGGATTTTATAGTTGAGTTTCATAGTTTCCAATTTCTAGATATAAAACATCTCTCAACTTTCCCGTTTCTGTTGTGAATATAATTTCCCGTTTATGTTCACGTAGGGCTCAAAGAGCTGAATTTTGAATGAGCCGCATTCGTACCACAGGATGGATTTGTACAGTAAACTTTATTATAAGAGACAAACAAGTTATTATATATTTTGATGCTTGACATATGGAAATATGCTTCTGTGATCTCTTAAAAAACATGTTTTTAATTATTCATCCATAATTATGAATGAGTGGAAAATTGGAAAATCATTGGTCTAAAGCTCTAGTGACCCTGTGCAACTGTTCTTACACATAGATGCAATCTAGCTACAGCATGTACATTTCAGTTATTTCAGTAATAATGTCATTGATAGAGGCTTCATCTATTTTAAGGCCTTCGTGCTCCTTTACTCTTGGCAGTGCACATTGATATTATAGGTCATGGTGAACTGGTCCTGGCACATTACCCCGCTCTCAGCATACACGTCATCACCATTGCAAACAGTATTTCACACGTGTGAGCTTGTTATTCCCTCTCTTTTGCAGAAGCAGCAGATTTGAGGGCAAACATGAGGAATGTCCTTTTGTTTGTTTGTTTTTCTAATCTGTCCTCTGTCATTGAGCTGTCTAGTCTGACCACAGTATGACAGGACAGGATGGATGGATGGCAAAAGCAGGAGGCAGAGGTCATGAGCCAGGTGTCATTTGCCCTTTTTCAACAGTCCTAGTGACACAATGTGACCCCGCCGTATCATCTGCTGAACAGATGCTGAACTATGATGGATTTCTCCTTCCACGCATGCACTCGGGTCCAAGACTCTATGGAAACTCTAATGGAAATGCTTGTTTTTTTTTTTACATTTTCCTAATTTAATAAAAAAAAAATTAGTTTTCATAGACTCCAAAAAACCCTGATGATCATGTTATCCAGCATGATTTGAGAACGATACAAAGAGTATTTTGTGCTTCAGCGGAAGCAAGAACAAATGTTGAATCTTATGTACAGAATGGGTTTCATCATGTCTAGTTTAGGGTCAACTTCGGCTACGGAGTCATCTGTCGCTCTGGTTAAAGCAGGGAGTGATAAGAACCTGGAGAACCTGGCAAAAAAAAAAAAAGCTCCAAGGTCACTGTGAACCAGGTAAGTCAGTTGGCAGCTTCTACTAATGATAGCCAGCGATTACACACGCGGAAAGAGGGCTCCAGTGCCTCTGGTTCATGAGAGATTTGACTTTCAGAAGAGCATATGGAGCGCCAGTTTGACGTTTTCTGACTTGAAATATAACTTCATTTTCAGTACTCTAACATACCCCTTGCTGAAGAGAAATAGAATAACTGCATTTTGTCATTGGTATATCATCCTGTTGGTTATTTTACATACTCCTGTGTCTGCCTGCATCAAGTGGCTGTTTGTGTTCTTCAGGTTAGCAAAAGGGAACTGTGAAAACAAAAGATCTTATTCCTTCAAGCAAATAATGTTTTAGAGTAAGGCTGTCAAATTGAATGTTGCATATTTGAAATATCTTTACAAATATTTTCTCCCCTGGGTGTGTTGTAATTCTGTGGTATTAAACACATTTGAAAATTCAAATTACAACATGGTCACAGCCGTATTTGTTATACATGCCAATGTTATTCCTGAATGATAAGCTACATAAGATGATGTTTGTTGTCTGATCTTGACTCCTCAGGACTGTTATTATAAAGTTCTAACAATGATGAGTCTTTAAGTGTGTAATAGCTCTAAACTGGTTTTGCTTCAGCATTCAGATTTCAATAGGACAGGTGGCGATCCAACACCGTACCAAACTTTTGTACTGTTATGTCCCAGGTGGGAGAATAACATAAATAATGTACGATACAACTGACTTCTTGTTTCTTTCTCTTTAATTACTTTGAAACAAGTTGTTCAAATTGGAGAACAGCAGCACAAGACATGTAAAGGAAGCAAATTACCTTCAAGGTTGAGAGAGCCAAAATAACAAACAAAATTCAATTTACCTTTTTTTTAGAGAAACTTATTATCCTATCAAAGAAAAAGAAAACAAAAAAAATACAGACTGAACTGACTCCCTAACTAGCCAAAAAACAGGAGAAAACGTATGTTCACAATAAAGTAAAAGTGGCACTCCAACCCCTATGGTTTCTGTGCTGCAGTAGTGATATTTACTATAATAATAATAATGAACGAAACACTCGTTGAGTGTTAAAAGAAAAACCGTTCACAGAACGCTTAAAAAAATAAGACAAAGAACAACAAATGGGTATAAAGTAACTAGACAATAAATACACTGAGAGATTTCTCTTTCCAACAAAACAACAACAACAATTTCAACAACAGCGCAATGAATGAAACAACAGTCCCCTTTCTCTCTGCCGGATCCACGTCTCTTCCTCTTTTTTTAAAAGACGCGCAATTCCAGGTTGACCAACCACGGGGCACATTCTCGACACGTTCAATTAGGGAGGTGCAACCAGGCGGGAAGGAAGTCGACCGGAAGTTGAAGTCGGCCGCGTGCATCTTGTAGCAGAACTTCACTTGCGTTAGCATTCCCATTGACTCCCATTCATTTTGGCGTCACTTTGACAGCGAATAACTTTACATCTGAGGCGTTTAAAGACTCCATTTGTCCATTATTTATTTCTAAAGATACACGACAATGTATAAAGGGCTCCATTACCTTCTATGTTACATTATGGCCCCGTAGAAACAGTTTTTGTAAAAATAGGCTAACGATTGCGTCATAACCACTCTACTCTCTGTCGCACAGTAGAGAAATTACCGTACAAACAGGAGGAGAAGCTCGCAGGCAATCGGGGAGACATCAAGAGAGAAGTCCATTTTAAAATACTATACAAAATAATTAATCAGAATACTTACTCCTGCTCACTCACACCAAAGAACTCCTCGCTCAAGCTCGCCGTCTCTGCAAGATTAACGATGGCAGTCTGCACGCACAGCTACTAGAAGATTTACATCTGTCAGACAGGTTGCTGACGTCATCAAGCTTAGTTTGAGTCTGCGCGTCAGAAACGGAAGTGCTAAAAATCGCTAAAATGGGCTCCACTTGTCTCAATTGAGTTCCAATGGGGTCGCTCGGTCCATTTCTTTTACTGTCTATGGGTGCAACCTGCATGAGTGACAAAGCGAGAGAGAGAAAAAGAGAGAGAGAGAGAGACCATACACAATACGTCTCATCATAACAGTACAGTTTAATGAAATGTAATAAAAATTTGTAAAAATTTAATATTTTCAAAAGTATTTAAATGCTGAATTATGAATTCATAAATATTACGTTTTTGTGGTGTTGTGCCACATGATACGGTCTTCACAACCTGAAATAATCTTGTCTTGTCACAATGTCAAATTTTCTGATCATTTAAGAGACTTTAAAGGAGCATTGCGTAGGTTCTGAAATTTCTAACCGTTACTGACACCAGTGGCCGTTAGAGGAACTGCAGCCAGTCTCATGCTTGTTCTTAGTGCGCACGCTCTTTTTTTTTTTTTTTTTACTTAGGAGGAGTGTCCGTGGGTGTCTGAATTGTGCTGGATGTTGATTGCTTCTTTCCATCCGCAGAGTCCATTTGAAAACACTATTACCGCTGCTTACTACAATGGCTGGTGTGCCGTACAGTTGTAAGCCCAAGTAGGCGAGAACGCGCATGACGTCACATTTTGTGAATTTTCGCGCCAATTCGGGCCCGACTCCTCCACACACAATTGAGCCTACAGGCTGATAGAGGCAACCGTGGTGGACAGTCGAGGTGTCATTCTTTTTTACATCATGGTTGGGTCATACATGTACGAATGAAAACTCTATCTTAAAGATTTTTTTTTAAGTTAAAACCTCCACATAGCTCCTTTAAGAGAACCTTGACACAGTTATGATGGTCTACAGGGGTTCTTGCTGTGATATCATTTCCTGTTTTTCTGGTGTGTGTTTCTTTTCCACCTCATTCCAAAATACTTAAGTACAAAAAAGTACAGACAACTTTTTTTTCTTTTTTTTTACAAGAATTGCATTCTTTTTTTATCAGGTGTTATTTATTTATTACTTGCATTTTTATATATGTTTTAATAAATTAATACTCTGGCCAAAAAATAATGTCATGTCATTGAGCCATCGGCCTGATTTAATAGAAAAAAAAAATCCCCCAAAGAAATTAGTTCTGTCATAATTTACTCTCCCTCAAGTACTTCCAAACCTGTATGACTATTTTTTTTTTTCTATGAAAATGTCAGTTTCTTCACCCCCTTCTGCACTGGAAGTCAATGTGCACCAAAACTGCTTCGTTTCCATCATTCTTCAAAATGTCTTTTGTGTTCTGCAGAAGAAATGAAGTCATACAGGTTTTGATTGACATGAGTAAGTGGTGACGGTATTTTCATTTTGGAGTGAACTTTCCCTTTAGCTACTGTAGCTTCTACCAGCTGACAGCTGAATTGGTCCAGCAGCTGAGAGCAAGTGCTCTATCCATCTTTTTGCTATTAAACAGACCTCTCTTCTGAAGATGCATGAGACCCTCTGCATCATGTTTAAGTTTTTTATGAGGTCTGAATTTGAATCAGTAGATCTCCAAGAGTTTCTGATGTCACAGGAAAGAGGATTATGACGGTCTCCATGAGTCATCGAACTGATAGACAAGGGAAAAACAATTGCGTGGATGTCTGCAAACGTAGTGGAGTGTTTAATCTGTTAATGGCCCGTATGTGCGTGTACACCGCCTCCAGTGTGTTTAATGTGTTAATGGCCACTGGTGAACTATCCGGAGCATGGACAGTGAGTCATTTCCACTTGGCGCGGAGCCCAGCTGCAGCAGGTGGCATTGCCACTCCTCACAAACTAAATGACATTCACCTTTGAACAAAACACTGCTTAATGCTTAATTTCTACTCAATTCAGCACTCACTGTGAAGTTTATTTATTCTATTAAGTCCATCTGTGAAAGAAAATGCTTGCTTAGCCTCCTAAGACTTCATGTATATAAGATGTTTCTCAAAAGATATTAACCATGATGTTTGGTGCTGTTTATTTGACTGATGCTAAAAGAAACTTTGGTTTGGCAGTTCAATGTGATTGTTCTCAGTTTAGCAAATCCAATAAGGGATTGACAGATCATGGTTCAGTTTCCAAATAATTCAGAAACTTTTATGATTTAAATATATTAAACTATTAATTAGTCTTAGGTGTGACTTTCTTCTGAGCTTTTATGTGATGTTGTTGGCAAACATTTGTGATAGAGCTCTAGGGTTGTTGAAAGGGCAAATAACGCCCGGCTCATGACCTCTGCCGCCTCCTTTCGCCTTCTCTTTTTCTCTTATGGTAATGACTCATGTCTTTTTTTAAGGTAATCAAGTTGTTAAAAAAAAATCAACTAAGAAAAACTTACTAACCAGTTTGTGTAGTAAATAATCCAGATGCTCTTAGTTTTTGTACATACACGTCTTTCATGCTTCATCCTCATTTTAATATGTAAATGCATCATCCTGTTTGGACGAGCCTCATGCATAATTGTGGATCTGCAAAAAACATCTGAAACAAACCCTTCATATGAAGTATAAGCTTGACTAAGGTAAAACTTTGCTTTGCTGTCAAGGCTGGAATTTTATTCAAATGTATAAAATATTGTGCAATTCTCTAAAACAATCTTTAATGTTGATTGCTGTGTGTGTATGAATCAGAGGCTCCCATCATAAATGTCAGTGGCTCGGGGAATAGCATCTTTTTTCATATAATTGTTTTCTTATCTCATATAATAATAGCAAGTCCTCACTATTGACGTTATGTTAGATTAACACAAAACTGTTAGGACAGTCCCTCAGATCCATTTTCTAATTCTCTCTCTGTTGCCGTCTCATTCTCTCTTTCTCTTTTCTCTGCCATTCACAAAATTAATCGTGGTTCAGAGACCCAGCAGACAAAACTGGAGTTTCCTCGCAATGCAACTGAGCAATCTTTTCCTGTTTCGCTTTCTCGTGTAATTTATACCCACATCATTGCTAAGAAAAGATTCAGAAGGAACCTACAGACCGGAATATCCCTCCCTCATCTTTCCTCTGGAGGCTGCACTAGGTCTGTTGATTTACTCAGCAGCTACAGCGACATGCTGTATATGTGCTGATGCTGTGTTTTCCCCAGTCATGTTTATTCTTTTCCTCTCGCCATCCACAATTTCACTGACACTCACCACAGCGTGGCTCATTCTTTATAGACTAAATGTAAATTTATGTAATAATTGAGTTTTTTTGCAGATCCAGCTTTTCCAAAACAAATCACTAATTAGTGTCTGTTTTCTCAGTTATGAAGGACACCACCTAAAAAAGAGCATTTGTGTGGGGGCATGTTTTTGAGGGCCAAATTTCCTTACAAATATAGTGAATCCATGTTCAGAATAATTTTAGAAAAGGTCCTTACAATATCAATTGATCATAAATTGTTTTGCTCTTACTTTACTGATACTGATAAGAACAGATCTGTCACCATGTGAGGGTTAGATTGTCCATAGTGTAACGAATACTTATCACTCTGTATATGTGAATATTTCTGCAGTATAACCTACCAGACTACATTCTTGAATATTTTAACACTTAACAGAATTTCAGGAGAGATGCACAGATGCTTTTGTTACAAATGCAAGCTACAACACATCTCCTCCACCTAGCCCACAATTTTTGTCGTTTATTTTATCATCAAATGAAAAAAAAATATATATAGGCCTATATTTTGTTTTAACAGGTGTGCTCATTATTTACCTTTATTACGCATTAGCGAATTGTCTTATTTGTTGTATAATTTCCACTCTGACAACAAGAAGAGGCTGAGGGTTTTAAATATTTTAACTGATAGCCAAGTTTACCTAACGCACTTTCTGAAAAAGAAAATCCTGAATATTCGAAGTAATCTCAAACCTCATGTTACCAAACGTGTTCCAGATAGTTATAACCTGCAAAAACCGGACGTCAAATTCGACACGTGCCTGTGGTCGCCTGGCAACACGAAAACCTCTTCAGCCAATCACAGGCCTTGCCTGGCGCATTGATATCAGCGAATAGAACGCCGTATGTTTTTGAATTCCATATAGAGCCTTATTCCATAAATGTGTTGTATTGCGAGGCTTAACATGGGAGTGATGGTAAGTAGATTATTTATGACTGTTAAATAAAATAAATATGTTTATGTGTGTGTTGCTGGCAAGGCTTCAGAAAAATAGTGCGCAGTGGAGGTGCGGAGAAGCAGGTTGTTTAGTAGGCAGTTATAAGAGAGCGCGCGTGGTGTTCCTCAGAACTGAAGCTCGAGGGTTTGACGACGGAACGGATGGATGGAGGTGTTGGTGAAAAACATTGTTTGACATCCACTACTTTGTGCCGACCACGTTGCTGAGCACTTCAAGAGGATTTCCTGAAAACAGTAGGTGGACATAATTCATAATTATAACTCGATACCAACGCGTTGGATCTCTGTGATTCGTATGCAGTCGGACGGTTCACCAAAACGCAAACAAAAAGTTTGCGTTTTGGATTTAATGCATACTTTGTATTTGGTTTGCTTAGTTTGAACGCTGATCTCGCGCAGTTTTGTGGCATTTTGATCTCACGTGCGCTGTTTTAAAAGATTGTTTTTATCTATACGTCTTACTCTGATTAAATAACTCCTTTTGATTTTCCAACTAAATGCGTTGTGTTTGTAACATTGTTTTTCTGCTTTTATTTACTTGAGTTGTGGTTATGATAAAATGTATATTGTTGAGTTCGCGTGCAGACCGCCATGTATCTTTATCTTAAAGTCTTATATGTAAAATTCATCATATTGCAACCAATAATTTTTTTATTATTCCAACATAAGATACAAATCTAAAATTTCTAACACGTTTATTTAAAAAAAATAAAAAGAACTTACCAATAGGATAAATTGTCCTTCTAAGACCAAACTTTTTATATTTTACTTTTATTTTATTTAATCTTGTTGTATCCTTTAAATTCTTCATCTGGTTGTTTTAAAATGATGATGGGAATCCTGTACACATTCTATAGTGATATACTGACCAGATATTTAAGCCATGAATGTAATTTGGTTTAGACGTGTCTAAGTTTTAGTGTGCGTGATTGCTCCGCGCTCTTTTAGGATTGATTTGGATGTTTTCTATTGGGAATCACGTTGAATTAATTGAGGAGCAGTTGAGTGTGTCACACTATAAATGCTTCAGTTTCTGTTTGGAGTTTGTTCGGCCTTCTGGAAAGCCTGTGAATCATTGTTAGCTTTTCTGTTATGAGAGAGTGGTGGTGAACCTGTTGAACATTGTATGTAATTCAATTCAAGTTTATTTGTAAAGCGCTTTTTATGATCCTAATTTAATAATATTTTACAGAAAATTAGGTTTTTCTACAATATTTAGTAGTAGCTTGTCAGTGGTGACTGTCAGTTTATGTGCATCTGGCAGAAGTTTTCAGAAAAATTAATACAAGATGTAGTCAACCAGACAATGAACACCATTAACAGCAATTATTATATGATGCAGTTACACTTGTTGCAATATTTGGTAGTTCTATATGTTGTAATGTTCTTTAAGTACACTGTTTTATTTAAATTGAAGCTAATTATCTAACTAAATATTTACTCTAGATAGTTTTAAGAGATTTTTATTTTTTATTCCAGAAAACTGCATAGATGGCAAACATGGCCTCAGCCTCATCCAGCAGCGAAAGTGAGTCACAAAGTGTGCTTACCTGGGATCAAGTGAGCCGCTTGAACGGCGTGCTGATGGAGGCCGTGCCAGTTCACGGACGTGGCAACTTTCCCACCCTGGAGGTCCGGCTGAAGGATATCGTTCAGATGGTTAGGACCCGTCTGGAGCTGAGGGGCATCATGGTCAAAGATGTACGTCTGAATGGCTCCACTGCCAGCCACGTGCTGGTGAAGGACATCGGCTGGAGCTACAAAGACCTGGATGTCATCTTCAGGGTAGACCTTCCTCGGGAAGAAGAGTTCCAGCTCATTAAAGATGTGGTTCTGAGCACTTTGTTGGACTTTCTGCCAGAGGGGGTGAACAAAGAGAAGATCACTCCCATGACTCTGAAAGAGGCCTATGTCCAGAAGCTGGTCAAAGTGTACACCGAGCAGGATCGTTGGTCCCTCATCTCACTGTCAAACAACAACGGCCGAAATGTGGAACTTAAGTTTGTGGACTCGATCCGGAGACAGTTTGAGTTCAGCGTGGACTCCTTTCAGATCATTTTGGACTCCGTTCTGTCATACTATGACTTCTCAGAAAACCCAATGTCCCGGCACTTTCACCCTACTGTGGTTGGGGAGAGTGTGTACGGCGACTTTTCTGTGGCTCTGGACCACCTCAGGAACAAGATCATCGCCACCAAACGGCCGGAGGAGATCCGTGGAGGTGGTTTGCTCAAATACTGCAACCTCCTGGTGAGGGACTTTAAGCCCACAGATGAAGATGAATTTAAGGCCCTGGAGCGCTACATGTGCTCCCGTTTCTTCATTGACTTTCCCGACATTGGTGAGCAACAGCGTAAACTGGAGGCTTATCTGCAAAGCCACTTTGTCGGTGAGGAGAAGAGCAAGTACAACTACCTCATGATCCTGCGACGGGTCGTGAACGAGAGCACCGTGTGTCTCATGGGACATGAGAGGCGGCAGACGCTTAACCTCATCTCGCTCATGGCGTTTCGGGTGCTCGCCGAGCAGAATGCCATACCTGATGCATCTAGCGTCACCTGTTACTACCAGCCGGCTCCGTACGTCAGAGACCTGAACTTCAACAACTACTATGTGGCCTCTTGTAACCAGTCCATTCCAACTTGGTTGCCTTGTAACTAAGACTCAAAGATGCTTGTTCAACAACAAAATCCATGAGTTGGCCAGAGAGCCGGATATGGCAGTAAGGGATGTTTCCCTCTGTAGGCATAAAGGATATTTAAAATGACAAGCGTTTCCTTTCCTTTCTTTTGTTTTCTTTTCTTTTAATTCCTTCTCTGCAGAGGTGCAAAGACATTGCTGATTCAAAGTTATATATTTTAGTCAAATTTCTTTTTTTTTTTTTTCTTCTTTTCTTTTTTTTTTTTACTTTAATATTCTAAAGTTTCAGATATGTTTGCTCTCATCTCTCTCTCTGTCCCTGGCTTGAGAGAATAACCTTTTTTTGTTTTCCATATTGAAGAGAAACAATTCCCATAGTGCCTTTAATATATTCTAACCTTAAAATGAAGGAAGATTCATATTGGGACAAATTAATATTTTTCCTGTGTGTTACAAAATAAAAAGGCCAAAAAAATAAAAAAATAATGTTCTTGGAAATTTGGAGAGGAAAATAAAAAGTAAAAAAATTGAAAGAAAAAGATATGAAAAATGTGAGCACAGGTGAAATAAGTTTTTGTTCGTTTTTTTGGTACACTGGTGGGCAGCTAAATTCTTTTTGTTCTCAAATAGAAATGTGAACAGAATCATGTTACAGTATTCATAGCAATGTGCTTTAGTTTGCTGTGTGAATGCATAAAGATGACTTGTGTTCTACCATGTGTTTTTGAGAATTTGTGCCATTTGTAAACTTGTTCGGTCTTGCTAGTTACATCGAAGGTAAGACTGAAATTGGAATTTGGCTGCAGCATGTACAAAAATATGCTTTTCCCTTTCCCATAGAGCAGTGAGCGCAGTTAAACGGTCTATTTTTATGAAGACTATTAATGAAGATCTTCAGCTCTAGTGGGTAAACCTTCCTTCATCTCTCATTAACATTGTTTGCGTTTAAGTGGGTAGAGAGGACATGTTTGTCCATACAAGGTTCAGCTGTTGGACGATATGTCCTCCTGAGCTTTTTGTGACCATTAGTAGACTTCGCACTGCTATGTGTAACAAGACCTCCTCCAGCTAACAGCCTAGCCAAGCCAAATGGTGTCACAGCACTCTAAAATTATCCCTTCCTGCAGCTCTCGGGATGTGCCTTGAATGGACGGCATGTGGGGTGGAATTTCTAGTTGGGCAACTGTTTTTCCTTCTGACTAGCGTCACTGTAGATGAGGGGTGAATGCTGGTATGTCACAAAGCCTTTTCTGGTAATTGAGGTTTGAGAGGGGTTGCCGTATCTGCGGGATATACCCTTGCTCATTCACATGGACGTAAACGCATGTCAGTGTGGATTCCTTTCCAGTTTTGGATCTAATTGATGTTGCTGCTCTTGATATTTATTGGTCTTCGATGTCTCCTGTCTTGGTCCTTTGTCAGTGATTTTGATATAATGGCTCCAAGGAACATTGCAGTTGTCAGTTGGGTTAAGCCAGTTCCATGTTTTTTGTATGTTAGACCTTATTAGTCTTATTTAATTATGTGACCGTCTATTCTTGTCCTGGCCCCCCATCATGGCCCACGTGTAGTTCCTCTTTCAACATTCATCTGTTCAGAGAAGGGTAGTACTCTGTTTGCTGCTCTTATGTAATGGCCGACAGCTGCCCCTGCCCCTCAGATTTCCTCTTTGCCTCTACTCATGCACCACAGCTCCTGCTGCTTCAGCTTGTACAAGTACTTCCACCAGATAACCATGAGCTACGTTCCTTCCTTCCCCTATCTGCACTCACAGACTTCAAGGGTAAAGAGAGACTGGTCACATGGCCTCCCATTTAGTGGATTACACCCCAAAGCACAATGAGCTAGAATGGATTTTTTTTACTGTTATGTTGTTTTTGTTTAGTATTATGGCCAACGGGTGTGTTTTTTTTTTTTTTTTCCTCCTCTCTCTGTTTTTGGGACATGCAGACTGTGGACCAATGTCTGAACCAGCAACATAGCGCACATGTGCCTTTTTTTGCAGGGACCCGTTTGGGTTTCACATGAAACCAATGAAAAGACCTTGTAGCTACAATTTGGTGTCATTTAAATTTTTTGCTGGTCCATTTAACAAGGGCAGAGGAGAATGCATGACATAAGAATTTAAGTCTCATGTCACACCTAGCTTTTTTTTTTTTTAATTGTAGTTGTGTAGTCATTCCAGTTGTTCTGAGTCATTGTCACGTCTTTTCAATGTCACCCTCCTAACAAAAGCAAGTACTGTGCACTAGGCTGCATTCTCAGTCCAAAAGGACAAATTGTTTAAATACTTATGTCATTGAATGCACCTTACAGGCCTTGTGACAAGCTATCAGGTGCCCTTTTTTTGGTGTCTCAGGGACATGATAAAGGGCTACAGTGTCTCTTGAGGGTAACAACTTTTCCTGAAAAGTGAAACCGTTTGAAAAGCATTGTATTACTAAGGAATTTAAAGTAAATAAAATGTTAGCTCATCAGGAACAAGTACTATTATTTCAGAACTGGTTTTCCTTTGTGTAAGAGTTTGTATGATCTGTAGTGGTTGGTCAACAGAATCTCACCTTTTATCTGTCTTTTTCTTTCTTTTTTTTTTTTTGGATCATGTATGAAAATAAAAAGAAACCGTCTTTTTTTTTTTTTTTTTTTTTTCTTCTCCCCGTTCTTTTTATTTTCTGTGTCCCCTCTGTCAGCTGTAATTCTATATTCCCCAGTGTTATTTTATTCAGTAGACAATGGTGTTGGAGCTTTGGTAACTCTGAATGCATCTGTAACTGTGTGTAGGGGAGGTTTATTGGATTTGGACATGCTTGTCTAAAATGCAAGTCTTATTGATGATTCGAGGCCTTTTTGAAGCCCTTTTGTGATGTGGATTTCAGCAGATTTTGTTTACGTTTTTCTGTGATTATTTGTCGTTTGTCTGTAAGGATGCTAATGATTGTGAGTTTAAAAAAAAAAATGAAAAATGGAAGAAGTCGCACTATTTTGAAATGGTTATGTCGGTGTGATGATTTATGATGTAGATTCATTATGCCATTTTGTTTCTCAGCACTTTTACCTCACTGTAATTTTCCTTTGAATGGAATTGAGAATAAGGAAAATGTGTATCAAGGGGAAAATAAAGTATTGAAAGCCCATTCTTTTTTTCATGTTCTTTGCTTTTGAAAATAAAAATATACTAGATTGTTCTATAGTAAAATGTATGAAATTTTTCAACTTTAGTGATGTTTATGATAGTGGATTTGCTGTTTGAGATTGAGGGACACTTTCTTCCAGTGTTTTCTTGTAATGGTGGAGACTGATAGTTTGAAGTGTTTGAATGATCTTGGTTCACTGAGGTGTTCATTCCCAAGGGCTCTCTGGCCCCTGTGCAGTTCATCTCACCGCCCTTAAAAGCACAAGTATGAATCAGCAGTCTCTGAGGCTGATATACACACTGGGCTAAACTTTCAAACCTTTAGTGAGCCTGTAACCGGTACATGTATTTGATTTTACATTTATTTGTATGCTAAATGACATTTGAAAATGTTGAAAGCCTGTTTATTTACCCCTCTTTCTTGACCACGTGTCTCCATTTATCCTAACACTGTATTCCAGTTAAAAACATCTAACGGTGTATGGAAATTTCCGGACCCGTTTCTGCTTACAGATATTAAGGATCAGCTTGCTCACTATTAAATGCATCTGACTTCCCTGTTTGGATATGATATTTAAATTGCATTATTTATTTGTTCACTTAAAAAATATAGTTCAAAGTAAATCTATTTCTAAATATCAACATGTGTATCATGTAAAATCTATACATATGCTTTTAATGTGTTTTTATAATTTATAAGGTGAGTAGGTTAAAAAAAAAACTTAAGAAAATTAAATTATTTATTTTCATTAACAATTATTTTTAAGTATATTTATTTTAAGCTTTCTGCTTTGGCTTTTATCAGAGAAAGTTAAATTCTTAGTTGTGATGCACATTACAGTCTTTTTTGATTGCAAACATTTGAGTCATTTGGCACAATTTACCAAACCATTCATACAGTTCTTGGAACAAAGACACATTTCTCCAAACCCATTTCACATGCTCCAATGTGCTCCGTTTCCTGTAAAACTTTATGAAAGAATGTCATCCTTTTGCACAGGTTTAACCGTGTTCTCATTCAGAAAACACAAACACACAATATAACTAACCTCAAGAATCACAAAATGAACTCAAACAGCACACATTTATCCATGAATATCCGTGAATATTCAGTAGCAAAACTGATGACACAGCAGTCAGAATCTCAGATTTATATAAAAAGGAGCACATGTGATTACTGTATCTGATTCAGAAAATGAATCCTACCAGTGGGGGACAAAGAGGACGAAGAGGGGGAACGAGAACTGAAGGGGATGGGGTAAAAGTACATTTATTTCTGATGAAATACACAGCGCTATAGCTCATGTTCTTGTGCATTAGGACAGTTGGCCTACAGGCTTTCAATACTACTTACAGATCAAATATAACGACAGAACAGTAGCAGTACTTAAGATGAGAGAACTTTTACTTTTTTAAATATGTACAGTAAATACTGAAGCCTTCAAACTCATACTGTACCTGCTGATCTGATTTTTTAGCAAAGTACTCCTTACATGTACTATTTATTTGCAGAACTGAGATGACTATATCCTGTTGTGTGTTCATATGCAATTCATTGGTATTTGACCTTTTCCTTTGCTTTTCATCTATTGTACTGTAAGATCTCTTTACAGCAGTGCAATAAAAATAATCTTTTCAACTTTATTTCTTTATAACTTTGTAAAATCGTAGACCGTATACAAAAATATATAATCCAGAATATACAGGAAGATAAAATACAACAGAACCATAACAATACCCTATGTTCACACGCACCTAGAGAAATTCTGAAGAACTCCCCCCGCCTCAAAAGCCAAGCTGAACAAGCAGGTCTTCAGCAGTCTTCAGAGGCCAGCCAAATCTAGAGTGGGAGGCTATTCCATAATTGAGGAGCAACTATTGAGAAGGCTCTGTCACCCTTTGACTTCTTTTTAGTTCAATGGACAGCAGCAACAGTTTTGCTGATCTTAAGGTCCTGGCTGATGTAAAAAATCCTAAAAGATTACTGATATATACTGGTGACAAGTTGTGGCGTGCTTTAAAAACCATTAATAGGATTGAATCTGTTTTTCAAAACTAAGGGATGACTTGATTATAATAGCCAGATTCCTCACGCTGTCTTGCACAGTTATACCCAAGAGAGAGGCTATCATATCTTTCACTTTTGGTGGGCCAAATATTACTATCTCTGACTTCCGTTCATTAAGCTTAAGGAAATTATTTGAAAGCCAAATTTTGACCTCATTTACACAACCCAGCAATGCCAAACAACTGTGTATCATCTGCATACATGATATTACGATATATTGAAATCTTACAGCTTATTGTTGAATTTCAATGTATCTGCTATATTTACTGAAACGTGTATCTGCTCTAAGCTGTAAAATGATACCAGATTGCCAAAATAAGGTTTTTGACCTGTGTGTAAGACTATGTTGTAGTGTGGGTGTTTTTGAGGGCTTGTGAGTCATGTTTGAGGGCAAACTTCGTTTTTGTTGATAACCAAAGGCCCAGGACAGTTAGAGCTCATGTTCCCACTAAGTCCCGGTGCTCAGTCACAGGAGGCCACTGCCACAACAATAATGAGTGAAAATGGCTGGCCAACAATGACTGATTTCTGGAACAGTGCTGATAGAAACATGTATAGTGAAACAATGAAAGCACAGCACACAGCACAATCTTTACAGCGGTACCGCACATTATCTAGAGAATCCCTCTCTCCATTCTTTCCAGTAGGACTGCTATAATTTATAAGAGACATATGGCTGAGAGAAAGTTCCCTGTTTGAAATAACCAGCCGTTCTACATAAGGGCCATTTGATTGCGCAGAGAACAGCCTGTGTGTTGCAGAAAACATGCCAGGTTTCTGTGCACACAGAGGTTATGCTGGGGATA
The DNA here is from genome assembly GCF_963082965.1 of Carassius carassius. NCBI lineage: Eukaryota > Metazoa > Chordata > Actinopteri > Cypriniformes > Cyprinidae > Carassius > Carassius carassius. The sequence continues at coordinate 14,979,615 of NC_081765.1, forward strand.
GCATGTGTTTCTTCATAAAATTTATGCCTCTTGTCAGATCAACTTTTAATTAGTCCTAAATTTTATTTCAGTGAACCATTACAAGACTATAAAAGATAAATACTGAGACTTTCTTCCCACAAAACTATCAATCAAACTGTTGTTGTGTTAGTTGTTTTTAGGACCCACTGTGTTTTTGAGGCAAAAAATGAGATAAGAGTTTTGTAATTAGTATGGAACGAAGAAAATGTCTGTTTCCCAGGTTATAAATTGTATGTAGTTAATATGTAATGGTTACTGCTCTGCTCCTGTATCAAGAGCAGTTAAAAGAACAGATAAACACATTATTGTGTGTTTGACATCCTCTTTGTGATGATATGTTGAGCATTACATGCAGAGCATATTCCCATGGCGTTCTCATAAGGCTGCCGAGATTCACAGGGGTTCAGCTTGACAGAAGCAGAAGGTGCAACTGGCAAACTTCTCAATCCTCTGAGAAATCAAGCAGCTTAAGCAAACTGTCTGTCCTGGCCAGGAAATGGGCAGGCTGCTCAAACACTAACTGCCTGCATCAACATCTTTCAAGAGGTGCCATTTATAGGAGCTCAAGGTCCTGAGAAACAGGTGAGAGACGAAGGGAAGGATGCCAGATGTTCTTGTGGCTGAAACAGAGAGAATAAGAGGGGTGGGGTGGAGTGGGGGTAAGGGGGAGTAAACTCTACCAAAGCTGGGTTTTTCGACATTGTCTGCAGCATTTCTCAGAAACAATCTTATTACACCTCTCAAAGTTCGTTTGCACCTCCCCCTGTTTGACTGTACTCAGAAACCTGTGAGCAACAACTTCAGGCTCCCCACTCGCTTCACGCTGAGCCACACCCACATGATCTATTCATAGTCTATAATAGCTACTACATAAAATCATACTGCAAATTTTGTATATTAAAGTAGTCTTGCTATCAAGACTAAAAGTCTAACTGACTATCTATGTATGTATGTATGTATGTATCTATCTATCTATCTATCTATCTATCTATCTATCTATCTATCTATCTATCTATCTATCTATCTATCTATCTATCTATATATAGGCCTATATATATATATATATATATATATATATATATATATATATATATATATATATATATATATCGATAATCGACAAAAAAATCATGCAATTTTCACAAAGAGAGTGAAAAGATAAAAATTGAGAATGACAAACAGCGGAACTGTTTTAAGCAGAAAGAAAATAAAGCAAAACATAATATGCATGGTCCTTTTAATGGACTGATAAAATCCTCAACCGATTTCTGCATGCAGCACTTCCTGACTGTCTTGTGAACCCTGACAATGTGCAATGAGATACGGCCAGGATCCTGTTTCTACCGAATGTCATCTTTCATATTTGATTTATGTCTATGAACTGGTATCAAATATGGCAGGCATGTAAAGCAAATTTGTTTTTTATTTAATTTGCCTCGCTTTTGTGGAGTTACAACCTCAGATTCCGTATAAATGTCAGTCAGTAAAAATGACTTCGTGTTTGCTTGTATCATCACTTTCATGAAGTTTCCTGCTGTAAAAATCATCGCGCTTAAACCTTCCACGCGTGAATATCATTTCCCAGAAACATTTACAGTCAGAATTCTACAATAAATATTCTACATTATGAATCAAGAACCCAGAAATGTAGTAAGGGTGCTGCTGCCCCCCACTGAGCGGTGATACTCACAGCACAGTGACCCGCTCCTGCCCTCCTTCAGCAGCATCAGAACGGACAAGAGCAGGACAAGAAGCAGATGGTCTGGGCTAGTCAATGCCACAGTTTCAGTTCCAGCACTAATAAAAGAGCGCAAGCTTCTACGTTGTTTCACCCAATTAATCATCCTGCTGACTATAGGGCCAATCAGTCTGTTTCATTTCATTCTGCTCAAACCGGATCACTTCAGAATATTTCTCTCTGGATCACAGTGCTTTTAGTTAGTGCAACAATACATCAGGATGTCGGCAAACATTGTGATAAAGAATGTTCATCTAAACATAAAAAATCTCTTCAGACTCACCCTCATGTCATTCCAAAAGCGTATAACTTTCTTCTGCAGAACATGGAAGATATTTTGAAGAATGTCGGTAACCAAATGGTTTCCATTCCCATTGACTGAAAAAATACAGCAAAAGTCAATGGGTACCAAAACATTTCGAATACCAACATTCTTGTTTAGTGTTCTGCAGAGTGTGCAGACGAAAAAAAAAAAAACACCTACAGGTTTGGATTGGCATGAAGCAAAGTAAAATGACACAGAATTTTGTGCGCATGAATCATGTCCAAACTAATGATTGGAAAACACATGGAACAGAGAATGAATGTAGTATGAATAGGCTATATGAGGTAATGAATGCATTTGATTAAATGATGACTGTAAGGAGGGATATTTAAGGACAGCTCTTGTAAGCCTGCAGACCATCCAGTGATGATTAGACACACAGCCATGTCTCTGTTTCCCAGATACCCCTGCTGATTCCTGAAGATGATCGGTCTGATTCACAGTGTAAAGCCATAGCAATATTGTCCAGTCCAGTGCAATTCTTTGCTGACCCCTCAGACGTAGTGAGAGCTCTGTTAAAGACAGATTCATTTTCCTCACCACATGCAGCAACCTCAGACACACTGGCACTCTGCTGGACTGACTGCTGCCTTACCAGCACTGCTTTAATGATTAAAAACAAAGGTCATGATAGAAGTGTGTGTTTGTGTATATATATGTCTTACAGAAAACAGTGTTTGGTGAGTGGTGTCATAAAAGTACAGCTATACTGGTTCAATTTTTTTATTTATTTTGATAAAACTTATTTGCTTGTGCAAATCATAAGTACTTGCAGTCTATGCAATAATTTAAAAAAATCGCTCAACCTCATACAAAATTGATAAAACTAGCCTTTTTTCATTAAATAGAATATAGTTACATTTTCAAATCTATTATCTTAAAGAAAAAATACTTGAGACACCATTAGAAAATAAAAGATTGCTTTTGTTTTGAAACCAATGTCAATGGGCTGACAAACTGAAAACACACTGATCATACAATTGCACAAAATAATTCAATAAAGACGCCCAAACAAAGATTAATGATAACATTAAAAGGTTTATATTTTTGTTTATTCAAATATTACTTTCTTCATCATCATAATTCATACATCATATTTTATTTAAAATAGTATGAAATTTAGCACATGAATCACTGCAGAGCTACAGTAAGGGCTAACTAAAAAAAAAAAAAAGCTGAATTATTAATACCAGACAGCATCTGTAGTATCTACAGTTATCTATTTACAGTGCTTCACTTAGAGATCACACCTCTGTCTGTGATATTCCTTTGGCCAGGCTTGTAAATCTGCTTAAAACCAAACACAAACAAGATTTCAGTGTACCTCAGGTGAAGCCACCAGAATGATGATCTACCATACTTGAAGGAACAGAAGAAAGGATTATTATAATTTGGCTGATTTAAATCTCTACAGGCCAACCTGATTTTAGCAATCTTTCCAACATCACATTGCTCACACATGAGGAAAAGTTGCTTCCTGTCAAACCTCAGGGAACTTTAGAGATGGTTGTTTAACACTTCAAAAAAAAAAAAGAGAATCAAGATAAAAGCAGAATGCTGCTCCTTCTAGTGACTCTGCAGACAACATGAGATGAAACTACAAAACAGCAAAATATGAGGCATTTAGACGGTTGGATGGACAAGGACATAAGAAATTAAAACCAGAATGGTTTCGGCTATTGCCAGCCATTATTCTCACAGACACTGGTACATGTGTTTCACATTGGTACAAAACATTGGTTTAGTATGTTTGTCAAATTCAGTCTCTTCGTCCACACACCACACAAACATACCTTGTCCAAAAACAGCTTCGGTCAGGCAGGCGGTTCCTTCAGTGACATCTGGGTTTGGTACAGTTCAGCAGGTTTCAGCTGGATGTGTTTATACAGCATTATTGATCAAGAGTCTTTCACCATCACAGAGAAAACCTGCCCAACAGGAACGACAAAGATGCACTTTTGTCTGTGTTCATCTTGTTCACATCAAAGTCAGGGTCATTGGGTTGAGTGCCCGGTGAAAAGTGGCACCATCACAGGCCTGAGGACTGAGCTGTGTAATAAGGGCTGTTAACCTGGAAGAGCAGAGATGATATTTAGAAGTACAGTCGAATAAAGATATACAGTAGTAAAGGTTACATTTCTTCACAGATTGGCTGAAAGGCACTAACTCGGTGTAAAAAGCCAAAGGCAAATTGCCAAGAGGCCTGTCACCACAGCATAAACCCAAGACACACCTACATCTTAAGAAAGCATGTTGGCACAAATATGATGATAGATTTAGATCAAACTGCATGGTAAATCAAACGAATGAGGTTGTATTTACCATTGAATACAAATATTTCGTAGGTAAATATGTATTACAATTATTTAATAAAGGTTGTGGTTTCCAGGATATTCTGAAGGAGGAAGGATTCCAATAGCCAAATGAGGAAAGAGATGCGCTGGGAATGAATGAGAGTCATGAGTGGATGCTACTGTATGACTCCCAGCACGGCAGATGATTCACCTTCTGAAAACTAAGAGGACTATTTAACAGACGTGCTTCAGGCCTTGGGGTCAAATAAACGCAAAAAGAGATTATGCTGTAAATTGTTTCACAGAGCACCGGAAATTGATTAAAAACTAACAAAAAAGGAGCAAAATGGAGTTGTGTGGCTTTATTGCGAATAAAGAGAGGGTTGGGGCTTTGTGTTTTCTTTTGCTACAGGGTCACTCAGCGCAGGGTTTCTCTCATATTTGAAATGTGGTTTGCACTTTGTTTCCTTTTTTCCATTTTTTATTTTTTCATAAAGTTGTTTAGATACCAAAAATCCTTTCATTAAACATTAGCAGTTTAAACTGGAGTCTTGTGATTGATTTTAGGCATGTTTCGGAACGCAAGGACATTTTCAATACGTCTCATTGAAAGATGTTTCTGTGATCAAATGAGGAATGAGACCGCTCTATGTATGTAGCGCAACAACAAAGTCCAAAAAATCAATTGCAATCATGATACCCAATTACCCATACAAAAATAACTAACACAATTATTTTCATATATTTTATAATGCAACAAGATTTTTGTATTTTGACATAATCCAAATTACACACTGTATACCATTACTACACAACAATTATTGTAGTATAGAGGTGATAGTCCAAAGTAATAATAATAAAAAAATTAAATATAAAAACCCTTGGGGGCCTTTCAATGCTTTATGGAAAATTGACTGGGTTATTTGAGGTGACTGTGGCTGGACTTTCCATGGCACTGCATCTATTCATATGGGCAAAGAGAGAAGCTGAGTGCAATTGGCATTAAAAGCTTACACATTCTGCCATTTCCCCTCCTGCCCATTATCTTCCTGGGTAATCAAAGAATGACAGGAAATACTTAAGTCCAGGAGTGAATCCAAGGCTAAGGCAATGAGACTAAAACACACGCTATACTAGCATAAAAGAAGGTCAGACACATTAAAAGAAAACAGGTTTATCCATTCAAGTGACCAACACATTAATTCATAAAATGACTATGAATATTCCCTAAAGACAACAATCCCTACAAAGTCTCCAATGTCACAGTTTCCAGTACTAATAAAAACACAAGAGTCCAAATGAGTTGTCAAGTAAAACTTTAAAGCCTTTGGTTTTTAACAGAAGCAACATGTGGAATATTCCCTGTTTGCGTACAAATCTAAGAGATCCCGAGTTTGATGATTCAGATACTCTTCTGTGAAAACCCTCCCTGAAGATGACCGTCTGATCTGAATTTGATTTGACATTTACTTTCACAGGAAGAGTGCAGGGTTAAAAACTCAAATCTGACATACCTATTAAAGCTTGCACTTTTCATGCAAATGAAATACACACACACAGCCAGCAGGAAAAAAATGTTTCTAATCAAGCCTGTATGTCTGCACTCTTGCTCAGGGAACACATAAATACAGGGCGACATGCACCTGGCGCGAGAAAGACCATCCATTTAACGCATTAGTGGCGTGATCGATTCTTCACAGCTGCCTCATCTTTGTGCCTTCCTTCCTGCTTTCATTTACTTTAATCCAGTGCCCTTTAATTCAGGAACAAAACAGAAGGACAAAAAACAACAAGGGAAAAAATGTATATGACCATCCGTTTTTCAGAAGGCACTTCTACTGTCACACAGCTGTGTGTGTAATGATCGGTTTATGCGGAATCTGAAATAAATTAAATAAAAGGTGTGGTATTAAAGATTACTGAAATCAGTGAAGAGTAGGTGTTTCTTTACTGTCTTTAATGCATTAAGATTAGCATTTACACGACATATGTGATGTGGTCATATGCATTCCTGAATGTAGTTTGAATGGGAGTCAGAGCAAAAAACTTTTTGGACCCCACTGCAATCGGATCATCCTAGATCAATGTGGACAACAAATCACAATAGGAACAATGCCCATGGGGTAAAGTGAGGGCATAATGGTGGTAGCTCAATTCCATGCCTAGTGGGGCTTGGACCTAACCTTATTGGTTACCAGCCCAGATTTTTAACCGCTAGGTAACACCACCCACCTATAATGAAACTCTAGAAGAATGGCATGTTTATGTGCAACAAGAGCTCAGGGATGACATGATGAAAATCAACTAAATAATGAGTGCAGTCCAGATGGGCTCAATCAATGCATGGATATGGTCTGCTATTTGCTGTGACAACTCTGTTTATGACATTAGTGTTAAATCAGTTTGCGTGGATTCAACAGTGGTAACAAAGGTAACGCATCATTTTAAATGAAAAACAATGTTCTTCATGTCGAAGGAAACACATGTTAAATGATACGTAACTTTATAATGGTAATATGAGATTCTGCAAAGCAGATGACTACAGCCTTCATTTCCTCATTGTCTCTTCTCATTTTCCAGAATAACCTTAAATATGTCACCCTGACCCACATGAGAAGTTTAAGAGTAATCTTAAGAAATACGAATGCGTTGTGTTATTTTGAGCTGGAGGAGTTTCTCACGGCCGAGGCCTCTTTCAGTCTGAGGGGAAAGACTTTCCTCCACCCATACTTTGGGTCAACAGTTAAAAATAAGTCTCTTAGCATCTCTTTTCCACAAGCCAAACGCAATCCATTTCAAAACAAAAAAGGACCTCATTAAGAACTAAAAAAAAAGTAAATATTTTTTTAAACCGGCTGGACCAAAATAAAACCGTGCTAAAGGCTGCATTTAAAGAACAGGTCATACAGGGAAACTAGTTTGAAGAATTTGCATATAATTGCATCTAAAAATTGGTCACATTTCAGTTACCTTAAGCGTAGAGAAAATCTTTTGCATGTTTGAGCTTAATCATTTTCCTAAAAATGTTTAAGAACATGACATTTTCACTAAACTTTAAGCTCATTACAGACAGTGTCACTTTATTGTATTTGGATTATTATTTTTTGTTTAGTAGTACAGTAAACTAGAACTGTTTTTTCTATCATTTGTGAAGAAGCAATCAAGAATTTAATTGTAGTTGCATATAACGACAAATATAAGATAAATAAAAGTTTCCCGAAGACTTAAATATTACGTTTATAAAAATTAAACTCCCTTAAAGGAATAGTTGACCTCAAAAACAAATGTAAATTTACCCAACCATATGTTGTTCCAAGATATTATGACTTACTTTCTTCTGTGAAACACAATGATGATGTCTCATGTTTTAAGTCAGACCAGTTTTATAAACAGGTTTAAAACATTCTTCAACTCTACCTTTGGTGTTCCAGAGAAGAAAGTAATGCAGGTTTTGAAGAACATGACGGAGAATAAATGTTAACAGAATTTAATACAGATTAAATACTAAAATAATTAGTAAAAGTCAAGTTGTATGCACACCTCTTTTGCGAAGTGTAACGTCCTTTATCCTCAGTGGACAACTGTAGTGTGGTAAAGGACTGAATACTCACCCGTGTGTCATACTCCAGGACGAAAGGAGGGATGTCGATCTGCTCAGGCAGGATGCAGGTGAAGAGCTGCTGGAGGTTCTCTATGTGATGGACTTTCTCTTTAAGGCCTGATACACTGAATGTTGTGAAGAACCATGTAGAGACCTGACAGGAATCACAAATAAAACCATTAGATTGACTGAGATGGCACTTTCCATGAAAATGGTACAAAAATTGGTCTTGAAACAAAATTCATTTTGGTACAATTTTATTATTTTAATGACTACATTTTAAATTACTTGATGAACTTTGTATTCATTGATTCGTTGAAGAATAGAAAGTTTCGAAAAACAGCATTTGTTTGAAATTTGGAAATGAAATTGGTGTCAATATGTCAAATATTTGTGAAATTTGGAAATGAAATTGGTGTCAATATGTCAAATATTTGCAGAGATACAGCCTCAGATGCAGTTTGGCACTATGCCTGATATTTGTACTGGCCCTATGAAAACGGTTTAATTTATCTACATGAAATCTATAACTTCATGTCACCACATTTTGAAGATTATAGGACTCGATTTTGGTGAAAATCGAACAAACTGTTGATGAGGAGTTTGAAAAAGTAGGTTTTCAACATAAATCAAAAAGGTGGACAGGAAGTTCATCTTACTCTGGCATATTTAGTATATATGTTTTCGGTATGAGTCAATTAATATTTTGATACCAGTTTCATTACAATAGGCTAAAGCAAACAAAAGTTAAATTTATTAAATTATTATTTAATTATTATACAATTTTTAAATGGTTAGTGAATGGTTTATTACTGTTGCGCTGTTACCAAACTGATGTGGCATTGTCATAATGGTGATAATGGCACATATAAAGTTTGATGTAAATATGTCAAAATTTGCAGAGATCGATTAATTAGTTTGTGCGTTATACAAGAACGGTTGAACGAATTTGAATTCCATAACTTTTTGCCAGCATGGTCTGAATAAAGATTGCATGGTTCAATTTTCGTAAAAATCGGAGGAGGAGAATTTGTTCGTGTCAAACTTTTGTTTTATCTAGCTATATTAATAAGTGAAATATTACATTTGATGGTGAGCGTTAATTAGGGCTAGACAATTAATTGAAATTAAATCGCAAAGGCGATAAATCACTAGGCAGAAGCTGCAATTGTCATGTGTATCTTTCAGTGAAGCACAGTTATGTGATCAGTAGTAAATCTACATCCAAAGGCCAGAGGGTACGGAGGCCGAGAGAGCTCAATGAACTGTAATTTAAGAAAACACATGGAAATTGAAAAAAACAACACATGCATATAACGAAACGCGCTGCAAATCCTTCACAACACATGCAAATTAAGAAACGCTGCAAATCCTCACAACACATGCATTAACGAAATGCGCTGCAAATCCTCACAACACATGCAAATCAAGAAATGCTGCAAATCCTCACAACACATGCATTAACAAAATGCGCTGCAAATCCTCACACCACATGCAAATTATGAAACGCTGCAAATCCTCACAACACATGCAAATTAACAAACGAGCTGCAAATAGCACTGACCACAATGGAAATGTTTCAAGGAGACCCCAAAAAGTTTTAGACCCGGCTGGGATTTGCTTATCGTGCAGTGGCTACTGGTCAGTTGAGTTGTTGGTGAACTGAAAGGTGAGTTTTCTTTCTTTTTCTTTTTTTTTTTTAAACACCCTGATTGCATGGTTCCTTTATCTTTTGGATATTATTAGCCTAAATAAGCTGAATAATTACATGATTAAATGTAAAACATTACTTAAGATGACTAACTTTAATATCCTCAGCTAAATATAATTTCAAAAATAAATTTGCAATGCTTCATTAATTTTTTCTTAATGTGCATGTGCTGTGAGGATTTGCAGCGCGTTTCGTTATATGCATGTGTTGTGAGGATTTGCAGCGCGTTTCGCTACATGCATGTGTTGTGATGATTTGCAGCGCGTTTCGCTATATGCATGTGCTGTGAGGATTTGCAACACTTGTGTTGTCAAACTGATGAAGATGTTTTCTTCATTTGCTGGTGTTTTTTCAATTTGCATGTGTTTTCTTAAGATGCAGCGTGTTGAGCTCTCTCGGACACCATGAGAGGGTGCTCTCACGCTGAAAATCCAAATGTGACCCTGGACCACAAAACCAGTCTTAAGTCACAGGGGTATATTTTTAGCAATAGCCAAATAAACATTGTATGGGTAAAATTATTGATTTTTCTTTAATGCCAAAAATCATAAGGATATTAAGTAAAGATCATGTTCCATCAAGATATTTTTTAAATTTCCTACCATAAATATATCAAAACATTGATTAGTAATATGCATTGCTAAGAATAGCAATATGCATTTGGACAACTTCAAAAGGCGATTTTCTCAGGATTTAGATTTTTTTTGCACACTCAGATTCCAGATTTTCAAACAGCTGCATCTCAGCTGATGTATAAATCTCAATTTCGAAAAATTGACACTTAAGACTGGTTTTGTGGTCCAGGGTCACAAATATGCCCAGAAGAAGAAATCCAGAAAAATGGAAATGAAAAAACTGAAGATTTAACTGCTTTCACTGATTCAACATGACTAATAGAAACACAACTACTGCAATATATGGTTTATCTGAGTTCTCATTATTATATTTTTTTTTAACATAATAAAATATATCTATAATGAAATGCTAATTGATATATTATCACTGCTTGGAATACAATGAAATATTGTGTGACTTAATTATTCTGTTTAAGAAGACACATCTCACAGAAGGATTTATTTCAAACACTCGACTGACGTTATGAAGTGAGTTTGGAGTAAAAACATGTTATTAAATGTGGTATTTTCACATGCTCTCATGGAGCAGCATTAACTACATAGAGCCATAGTTCACCGAGAAGTTCCATCTGAAAGCAGGTGATGGAGATTTACTACTAATCACAGAACCGGCTTTAGCGACAATACATGCATGACAATTGCGATTAATCGTGTTTGATTAATTGTGCAGCCCTATGTGGACTGCAGTCTTCAAGTCAATCCACAGATCTTAACTGGGGTTTAAGTCTGGGCTCGGAGTAGGCCATGCAAGGACATTCACCCTTTTCTGCTTTGGTTCATTGTCATGTTGGAAGGTAAACCTTCTACCCATTGACATCTTTCTGGCAGAGGGCAGCAGATTTTCCTCAAAAAATTTGACGGTATTTTCCCCCATCCATTTTTTCTTCTCCAGTCCCTGCTGCAGAGGAACTCCCCATAACAGGATCTTACCACCTCCATGCTTACTGGAGGAATGCTGTTATTTGAATGGTGAGCTCTATTGGATTTCTGCCAGACATCGTTTGGTGTTAAGGCCAAATAATTCAACTTTAGTCTCATCTGCCTCAGAATCTTCTAGGTTTTGGCAAAGCTCAGTCGTGACTGAATGTGCCCTTTCTTGAGGAATTTTTTCTTGCAACTCTCCCATACAAGCCACATTTGTGGAGAATTAGTGATATTGTGGTCACATGCATAAAGTTGATTATTTGGAGCAACATCCTGATCTGGTGAGGGTCTGTGTTGTACCAATCACTTCTTAATAATAGACTTCACTGTGCTTCTAGACATGGAAAAAGCCTTTGAAATGCATCCATCCAAAGTCCAGGCATCCATCTCCTGACTTGTTCCTGTCGACAACTTTATCCCGTCAAGATCTTTTGACAGTGATTTGCCACCCATAGTTGATTGTTCACTTCAATTGCACTACCAAGGACTGAAATGCTCCAGGAAAGCTCTTTTCTAATCAAAATAACCACAGCTGATTACAGTTAAAAGTTAAATGGGGAGGGGGTTGAATTTTCATCCAACCCAGCGATTCAGTTTTTTTTTTTTTTATTATTATTATTCTGACATGTTAATGTTATATCTTCCACTCGGTTGTTATAAGTTGCACTGAGTAAATAAAGCTGGATAAAACAAAAACTGTGTCGGTCTTCATTTCAGGATGGAAAGCAACAGAATGTTTTTATTTTAAGGTGGGGGGTAGGGGTGATTCATCTTTTTTATACCCATTGTAAATTAACTCAAATGTAATAGAAATAGAAAACAGCTTAGACAATACTCCATTTTAAGGTCAATTTAAAACAGACAGCTACAAAACTGGTGAAGCTGCACTTGAATGAAGTGTTTTGTTGCTAAAGGCAAATTCTTTAAGTTCCTAAAGCTGTTGCTTTTAGTCATTTTCAGCATTTACTCCAATGACTCAGCCCTGATGCTTGAACACGTTTCACCCATGGGACTGTTACAATGCTCGAGCATTCTCTGACTGAAATGGATGCATTTTAAAACAAACAATTATCTGACACTTAATTGCCAGGGTTCCTCCACATTTGGAGTGCACAAAGCATAATTATTGAATTATTTTCCAAATGAAAGCAAAGCCTGGCAGAGGCAACATGCTACCATAAGTACTTCAATTACCTGAATATGTTCTGTGAAACACTACGGAACACTTAGTGAGGAAACATCATGAATCTCAATGTGGTCTCAGAGACGCTTTTCAACATATTCAGTTACATAGACTCACATACAGTCTCTCTTAGTCAATGCTAAATGTGGAGCTGACCACTGTGAATCAGACCATAGGCCCGTACAAACCAGAAAGAAAAGCTCAATATGAGATGAACATCTAGTGCTGCATTTAATGGACTTACATCTGAGTTGATGAACTGATTACATTTACCTTGGTGCGGAACGTTGGATGAACGAAGTAGAAAGCCCTCAGGTTTTTCTTAAACCTGAAAACACAAAAGGAAAACCTTGCAAGTAATGGTTTTTGAAACATTATCAACAAATCCAAACAATGACTTATTACACAAATAGTGAATTCCTCTGGCGCACTTGGCTAGGAATGGATTATTGCCTTAACAAAAACAATAAACCCATTAGAAAGAGAGCTGAAGTGCATTTTTTAAGAACGAGCAAACGTAAGTGAATCAAATCCAACAGGGCAGCCATGTCCCAGCCACACACTGTTGTCCAAAACCCACAGATGGATAGATATCTGGATGGCTAGACGACCAGAAGTGGAGGGGTGTTCGAAAAGCACAAGAAACGTGTCCGTCAACCTTTCCACTTTCCCACGATGGTCTCAGCCCATCCAGTCCAAACCCATCAGCAGGAGTCATAGGGAGTGATAGCATAACTGGCTAACTCCGCTATAAACATGGCTGTGATTGCTAACAGAACCAGAATATTGCTGAGGATTATGTCTGTAAAACACTTTCTTAAAGACAGATGCCTTTTGAGAATAAATAAAACAGTGATGATCTGCTGTGCTCTGCTTATTCATCATAATAAATGACACGAGTCAAACTGGCCTGGATCTCAAAGTTATGAGTCACGCTGATCTCCACGATGTACGGAAAGTGTGAGGGACTGGAGCTTGGAGAGCGTTTCTGCTTTTTATTTCAAGACTGTGGTTTCCTCTGCCTGCATGCTGAGAGTGTCCCCTGAATAAATGACGGATGCCTGACCTCACCATCACCCTTTTTACAAAGATTCAAACTCTTCCGCTAAGTCAGGAAAACAGCAATTATGAGGACTGTTCGATTAAAAGAACAATGTGTTTCTTAACACACAATTACAATGCCATTCCATGGAGCTACATCCCACATAAAGGTGTTTGTAGGCCACTGGTGGTGACTGTGGTGCTAGGTTTTTCTCAATAAGTTGGGTGAGAGGAGAACATCAAGACCTCAGATTCATCGCTCTGTGTTCTAACATTGAAATCCAGAAACCCCCGTCATAATGTCCCAAAGTGCTCTGAAAAAAAAGCTATATTACTTCACTTTCCTTAGAAGAATAAATCACCATAGCCACATTCGAGAACCAATTTAGAGTGATACTCTGGAGAAACAGCAGGTAAAACGTCACTCAGCTGTGTTTGAACAGTGCTTTCCATTCTTGTCATGAGATACAAAAGGGTTGAGCTTCTGTGTATAAATCTTCATGACATTCAAAGAACAGGAAGCCCAAGACAAAGACATTCCCTTATGATTATCACAACATATGTGGTGTGTTTGGGTTTGAGGAAGCAGTACTGTTGGGCACAAAGAGCTCATAAAAATGAATAGTCACCAAGCCAGCATTTATTCAAAACTGTGATTAGCTTCTCCATGCGAGTCTGAATTATGGCTTTAAGAAATACCTCAGCCAAGAACTGGGTCAAGTCATCTCAAAAACATTGTAAGGTCTTAGAGATCAGGGAATGTGGGAGGTTTGTAGTATCTCTGTAATGGAATAGAAATAAATCTTACTTGGCATCCACAATGTCATAAAGCTTCTTGAGAAAGTCGGTGTCCAGGTAGTTGTGTTCACCAGTGAGTGTGTGGAAATACACCATCACATACTCCTTGACTGTAATATGGTCCATCACGTGGATGAAATACAGCAAAGCCTAACACACAAACACACACATTTACTTATATATCTAAAAAGGCACATTCCGTAGACTTCTATTGTTTTTATATATAGCTAAAAATGACCTAACGTTAAAATACATCCTACAACTAACCTTAACAGAAAACATTCTGCATCTTTATAATTTTTACATTGTTTTTTTTACAAATGAGGACATTTAAGAAGACATTTCATCCTTTTTAACTCACTTCTAGACAAAAAGTTGTCCCCCCAAATATGTTTAAGTAGGTACACACTATTACTTCAAGTAATAGTTCACTCAAAAATGAAAATTAAGTCATCATTTACCACCTACATGACATTTCAGATTCTCCTGTGCTCCACAGAGGAAAGAAACCCACATGGGTATGATATGAGAGGGAGTAAACAATGGCAGGATTTTTAGTTTTGAGTACAGTGCAGTGCAGTATCATTTTTTACATTTGCGTTTACAGTGTTTTAAATATTAAACAAGTCAATCTTTTAAAAAGAAAATCAAAGTTTCTGATACACTGCAAATCTCATAACATAAAATCTCATAACATCTCTTAACATAAATATAAATCTAAAAGATTTACATTTAAATAGAAATCTTGAGCCAAACATTCTTTTGTTTAATTTAGGTTAGCCTTTCATTTTGTTAGGCAGGATTTAGTGCTAAATCTGACAAAATATATGTTAAAGTTGGTGCAAAATAAAATATGCTCAATACAGGGCGATCAGTAAAATGTATTGTCATACACAGAACATCATAAAGGAAAGTATGAGCATTTTCTCATTTACCTTCTCCATATCAATAATTGCAACTGGAATATTCCTGCCAACAACAACCATGACCGTCCTACCACACAAATCAACGCCTGAAAATGAGAGAAAAAAAAAAGTTTAGGGAAGGATGTTTTCTCACAGCCACTGCAAAAGGTGCATTTACTCCTAACCCTAACTCAGCCATTTATATATTTATATATATATATATATATATATATATATATATATATATATATATATATATATATATATATATATATATATATATATATATTATTAAAATACATGTTCTGCACTATATTGTTAGAATCCTCTGAATATGCATAGCCAGATGTTTTCATACAGTCCAAACTAATGTGGCATAGCAAACATGCATGTTGAGGTGTACAGCTGGAGAAAGTCTGCCCCCCTTTGGTCAAGGTAGTCAATGTGATTTTTCAGTTTTATGAAAAGTACTGCTCTGTGGCTTTCTTTATTATGATTAAAAGAAGAAATTCAAGATCAAAATTTGGCAGGACTAATAGCCTCTGGCAAACCTAATGTGTACAGGCTGTGGTAAAATGTCATGAGGTTTAGAACTCAAGTAGGTCAGCTTAGACGCTATATGAGCTAAGAACCAAAAAGATATGATGTTAAATACTAAACCGTTACTTTGGTGATTTTTTGGTTCTGAAATTGTGAAACGAGAGAAATGGATTACAGAACCCCCTGATGTTGAGCTCAATGAGGCGGAATAAAGGTTTCCTGCCCAGAGTGTAAACACACAGATGGAGAGAACACAAAGTCCACATGTGCATAAAGATATACAGAGAGACAGCAATACAGAGAGAACGAGTGAACATGTACTGGAGAACGTGTGAGATAAAACAGGCAAACATCATACCACATTATACTACTACAATAAATTCAACACGCATGAACCAGGGCTGTAAAATGATTTTATATTTTAATCAAAGTAATATATATATATATACACCAGTTAAATAAATTATTCCTGAGTGTTTCATTTTTGAGACCGTGTCAAAAGTAGTTTAATTTTATTAAAGGGGATACATGATGCTTTTTTTAAAGATCGTTATTTTGTGTATTTGGTGTAAGAAAATATGTTGACATTAAATGTTAAAGGTTAAAAAAAAAAAAAAACTTATTTTTCAAATACTGTACATTATTGTAGGTCCTCTATGCCCTGCCTCTCTTAAATGCATAGTTTTCTACAAAGTCCCTCCTTCAGACAAGCAAAGTCTGCTCTGATTGGCCAACTAACCCAGTGCATTGTGATTGGCCGAACACCACAAGAACTGTTAATAATAAGACAGTTAATAATGTCCTTAGTTTTACCATCAGTTCAAGCCTGAAAGGGGAACAGAATCGCGTTGCAGACACGGTGATGAAGCTTGTATGTGTTTGTAGTACACAAGCCACTGATGGTTAAGATAGCTGCCTCCACTGTGTGACCCTCCCTCTCTCTCTTTCTCACTCACTCTCTCACATAAGTGCGCGCACACACACACACACACAACGCACAAAACTCCACATTTGAAGTCAATAAAAAAAAACATACTTAAGTAGCTGATTCAAAAGTGCCAGATTGTCATAGCAAAATCAGAATGACCTCCTCTCCTAGGTTCACAAATTAATCGTCCATAAAATGCATTGCTGTTCTGTTGTAAGTAATCTTAAAGATTTCTAAATGCATCTAGTTTCAGAAGGCCAAATAAAGTGCTTTTGCTTTCTCCTAGACACACACAGCATCTCCATGACATGGCTGCTTCTACACTAACTGCGGTTACTGAAACTGAGCCATCTTTGCATGAACATTTAGGTGACATTACGCAAATATTTCCACATAGTGACGTAGACATGTGTAGACAACAAGAACCAGTCGTTTTAGGGGGGTGTGGCAGAGTCTTAACTTTTATAAAGAATATCTCTTTGGTTTTGAGACTTTAGTCTTTGCAACTTTAGGGATCTTATCTATACATAATCAGCTTGTAACACCACAAAGAGAAAGGAAATCTTGAAATAGCATCATATGACCCCTTTAAATGAGTTAATTTATTAATGCTACACAATTGATGGTTCTAAAGCATTATGTAAAATTGACAGCCTTATTATTAGAACATTTAAACTACAATTTATTTACATAAATATTAAAATACATAAAACGCTCGAAGAAAAAGACTGACCGGTCTGATATAGTGCCTTTAATGCTGCTATGTCTGAAAGGTCCTCTGCTCGAGCTCTGCAAAGCCAGCGGTTATAACTGTAAAGAAAGATTTTTGGTATGAACCAGAATTATTTAAAAATATACAAACATATATACAAATAACATACATACAATCTCAGTGTACACAGTTCTACAGTATACTAAACAAATCTGTACTCAATAATAATGAATATGAGTAAGATCACATATCGAAACGGCTAAAAGCTGTTAGGAATATATAGTAGGTTAAGAAACTTGGTAGTTGTAAAAGGTGGAGAGTGTATAATAAGAAAACTAGACATCTTACTTCCTTTGGTGCTGTTTCTGCTGAGCTGCTTCAGACACTTGGCCCTGAAGGATGAGTTTACGCTGCTTATCCACATCCCCTTCCATACGAGCAAACGCATGACTTCCTACCAGCCCCAGGTTGGACTGTAGTGAGTCATCCCCAGAGTCATCTGCAGAAAAAAAGATTAATATCACGATCATATACTTAACAGGGTGTATTAGTGCACTAAACAGAGATCTGAATATTACAATAAAAGCAAAACAATTACACCATAAAAGTTTGCTAAAGCGCAAATGCTTTGCAGTGATTAACGGTAAAATATACTTTGGCACACTTGTAACGACCATTACCAGGTTCAGTTAGCACTACAACGTGGTGCATTCCACCCGGCCTGAACTCACTTCCTCAATCTGAGCTGGGACAGACAGTGGTGTGTGTGATGTACAGCCAGGCAAAGCATAAAAATTATCCTTGTCTGTTATTCTTGTTTACATGTGTATGCCAAATCTCTATTACAGGCCAACCTTAGCCATATTTGAACAGACATGAAAAGAAAGTCCAGTCTGAACAACAAACAGCTGAGTTCCTCAGCTCAACCACATGGTCACTGGTCATACTACAAAATAGTTAGCCAGAAATAAAAGAAACACCTTTGACAGAGACGTAAAAAGACATTAACAGGTAAATAAGTGGATTACAACCAAATACTCTGCTGCTAGCAAACCTAGGGTCAGACACCATCAGGACTCAGTGAGACACAGATGTCTCCCGAAAGTTATCTTTGGCCAAAATCATTACAGCATGTTGAAGCAAGGACTGAGATTGTGTTTTTGTAATGCAACATATGGTCCTTTTATGATCATCCTCACTGAACAGAGAGCACCAGTGCTTGCACTTCCTAGTAAGGCCTATGGCCTCAAGCGGAAATTTGTTTGGATTTCAGGAGCACTTCACCATAATGTGATATTTAACTTTGTGACAAACAAAGATCTAATCGAAAAAGTAAACTGTAAACAATTAAATACAAATGTATCTATGGAACAGCAAATGAAGGAAAGAAAATGCAAATACGCTAAATTAAATGGGCATTAAGTAAACTGGAAAGAAAAAGAACAAATGGAGAAAGCAGATTAGGCAAGTGTGTGGTTTGAGGCATGCTTTGAGACATCTACATGGCTAGACTAATCCATAAGAGCTGGGCTGTATAAGTGAAGGCCTAGTCACCTGCTGTCTTTAATATTACTGTAAGAATGACAGGCAGACCTGCTTCACATGATAAAATGGCATTAATAGTACAAGAGCTTGAAGAGATCAGCCAGATCAGTGGCAGGGTGCAGCAGAGCCAGTTTACAATCATTAAAACTTGTCCTCTAATGTCTTTGAGAAAGACTGCACAGTAGTCATTAATTAATTTAGTCATAATTAATTTAATTTAATTGGAACAAACACTCCTGATCCTCATAAAAAAAACCTTAGCAGGGATTTGGCTCAACCAAAAGACAGCAATTATAAGTAATAAAACAGATGTGACAAAGTTAGATGATCTGCTTTAGAAAGGGCCCAACACCGAATCTTGTGGTATTCCATTACTAAGCATGTTAAGTAAAGGACTTAAGCATTGGATCAGGGTCCTGATCACACTGTTGGGTTTATTTTGCTATAATGAGACAGCTGACTGAACGTTACCCACCTTTTTATATGTATAAGGCTAAAACAAAATAATAAATTAAGCGTAAATGAAGAAAACGCAGATTGATGCGATCATGCGAGAGACTAAACTTGTGTGTAATAAGCAGTGTACACGTGTTGTTCACCTGCCTATTACTAACTCACCCTTAAAAAAAAAAAGGCTGTGCCATTGACTTTAGACCAGGTTTTAGCTGTTCAATGCCACAATAGTTTGCAATTGCCTCAAAACAACAACGCACCAAAAATGCACTGAACACACCCCACTTTCAGACCAGCGCTCCCATCGGTGCAAATGCATTTGCTATTTAAACAACGTGGTGCTGGACATGAAAATGATAACTGCGTCGGACTGAAACTACCGAAATACACTTGCGCTGAGCCTGCTGTCACATTGCACTGGGTAAAGGATAGGGCCCTTAATGTCTGGCTCACCAATGGCAGTTTGAATCAATTTTTTCAGTCATTCCTTTTGATAACACTAGTGGCACAAAAAGTACACACTTCACCTTTAACTTCATATTAACAAGGAAGTCTGGAAACTGTGCCACTTCAGTATACTGTACACCAAAGTAAATTTGGTTAAGTGATCATGTTTGTTCAGATTAGAGTTTGTTGTCATTCTCGATGGCTCAAGCAAACAACCAGAAGTGAGACTGATCAAGCAGATTATTGAATAACCTTAACTTGGCAAGAGTGGTATTATTAGTTCAGTTGGTAGCAGACCTTGGGCTGCCATTTCATGTCCTGGATTAAAGACAGACAGGAAAGTGCAGTGTTTTTTTTTTAAATATGACCTGGCTTATGCGTTGTGTTTGAGTTGGATCAATGGATCAACAGCTCAACATTGAGATTTGATTACCTTAACACATCTGGCTCACCGTCCACGTGCTCTGGGTTTGAAATAATGGCAGCCAACAAATATACAAATTAAATCTCCCACTAAATAAATAAACATGTTCATGTCACTTAATTAACAATGACATGTTCATGTCATTTTCACTGTGTGCTGTATGTAAAATGAGTGTTACTTTGGCTTTATTTATTAAAAAAAAAAAAAAGTGATTTCCAATGCACACAAACTTCCTGAATACTGAGTGCTCACTTCCTTTTTAATTATATTTTTATTAAATATTTGTTTATTTGTGAAAAATACATTGTCATTTAAAGAAGCATGTTAATTTGACATTTATTTTTTAAATACATTTTCAAAATTATTTAAATATTAAATAAATTATATTGGGCATCCCCCACCCTGCTTTCCAAAATATCGGCATCGGCTATAAAAAAAAAACAATATCAGTCGACCAATATATTTTTTCAAATCTTAGCAGCCCAAATTATTTGAATAGAATATTTACCTAAAAGATCTGAAAAGATGATACAATGAACAATTATTTGAGCTCACCATCTAGATTTCCTGGCTTTTCAGCAATGCGGATCTGTCTCTCCGGGACCACGGGCTCCCCCTCAGCATTACCAATGTTGGCCGGGAGGAGAGGCAGACTGATCTTCTCTTCTTTTTTTGAGCATGGGTAATACAACGGCATTAACTTCCTGTACACTGGCTGGCAAACAAAATCAATTACAAACACATTTAGAGCAATCAATCATAGATACACATTCAGGCACATGCTAAAAATTTTGAGCAAAACTTTTTTTGTGAAATCTTATATAGAGTACAGACCAAAAGTTTGGACACACCTTCTCATTCAAAGAGTTTTCTTTATTTTCATGACTATGAAAATTGTAGAGTCACACTGAAGGCATCAAGGGCTATTTGACCAAGAAGGAGAGTGATGGGGTGCTGCGCCAGATGACCTGGCCTCCACAGTCACCGGACCTGAACCCAATCGAGATGGTTTAGGGGTGAGCTGGACCACAGACTGAAGGCAAAAGGGCCAACAAGTGCTGAGCATCTCTCAGGGAACTCCTTCAAGACTGTTGGAAGACCATTTCAGGTGACTACCTCTTGAAGCTCATCAAGAGAATGCCAAGAGTGTGCAAAGCAGTAATAAAAGCAAAAGGTGGCTACTTTGAAGAACCTAGAATATGACATTTTCAGTTGTTTCACACTTTTTATTATGTATATAATTCCATATATAATTCCACGTGTGTTAATGATAGTTTTGATGCCTTAAGTGTGAATCTACAATTTTCATAGTCATGAAAATAAAGAAAACTCTTTGAATGAGAAGGTGTGTCCGAACTATTGGTCTGTACTGTATATATATGTATATATATAATTTTTTTTTTTTATAATGCAATTTTAAAAAATGTTAAGGCTGTTGCATAACAGTGAAAATGAAATGCCACACACCTCCTCAACATCCGAAACAGCAAACACCACCGTCTCAATATTTTCACCATGGTTCTCCAGAAATCTACGAACAGTCCCTAAAAGCATAATTGTGGGGGGAACACATTCTGATGAAATCCCTCTCAATTTAATCAGAAAGGAGTGATCTCACATGTGATGTATAACACTTGTATAATAAAATTAATTTAACAGCAATTACTTAATGCTATATGTGTGGCATCCTCCAGCGGATATGCCCTTTTGACTGTGCTGACCACACACAAACCCACAGATGCCATGGCATGTTCCCTGAGGAGAGAAACAATCAATAAACATAAAATATCTCGCATGTACTTCAATAACACATAGTTTACATTAGTCAGCCGGTTTTTCCATCTAAGAGCAGGCAGCAGTGTCTTGTTATTTGCATAGTAAAGCATCCCTATCATGAATGCTCTTCTGTTAACACACACACAGTCATTCCCAAAAAAGAAATCAATTTGCATTTATCCTTAGCCAAGGTTAAAAATCACAAAAGCTAATGTTTTCACAGACGGAATCTAAATCTTGTATCATTTTCTTTCTTTTCCAGAAGTGCATGGGGTTTATTCTTTACATCATCAGACATCATTATTAATAATTATCAAGCACTGAACACAAAGGATGGTGTTATTTTACTAAACACCTCGCTGCTCCACCAATCAACACAAGTTCATGCTAAAATATTTGATTTAGACTGTATTTGAACTGTCTGATATGATCTTGGAGAGTGACTTACAGATATAACAATAATAATATCTAAGCATATTTACTTAGTATAACCATGTCAGAATGTCCAGACAGTCTTTATGAGGTAACATTTAATATTTGTGCAACAATCTCAAAAACATTTATCGGAATGGTCCGGCTTACTTGGAAAGCTGCATGACGTTTCTGTAACAGCTGTAAAGAGAGCTCTCTGCAGCGGTCCGGTACTTGGCTTTATATTTGGGTCCAACTGTGTGAATGATAAAGCGTGCAGCCAAGTTGAAACCCTCTGTCATTTTTGCTTCACCGGTCCGACATCCTGTAAAAATATACACAAACGCATATCACTCCAATGAAAGTGACACAAAATGAGATACCACCAAAATCCGATAATATCCATTCCAAAACTGCGTAACAAACACAAACAGCATTTAGTTTAAGATCATAGTTAGAGATCAATTCTCCATCTGCTGTTGTGGTTGTGCCCCCTACCTTTCAGTTTGAGTAGTTCATCCCTTAGTTCAGGTCCGGCATATCTATGGATACTGTCTGATACAGGGTTCTTGTCCGTTAGTGTCTCATTACTTGTATTGACGATTGCAGTGCAGTTTAAAAGTGCCACATCTCCATTACTGTAAAATAAGGGAATGATATAAATTCAGCATATCAGATACAGAACATCATATAATCTATGAAAAAGCTGTGTGAACAAATGTAGCATAAATAACACTGTTGTTATTGTTAAATAAAATGCTTAAAATTATTGGTAATTGAAATAAAGCTGAAATAAAATCAAATATAAATACTGAATGAAAAACATGAATTTAGAAATTAGAAACACTGCCTTGGTAGCTAACAGATATTCAAGAACTTAAATTAGACTAAAACCAAAAAAAAAGACAAATGCACATAACAAATTACCTAAAACTAAATTCAACTTAAAATATGAAAATAAAAGCTCAACATATTAATAAATACTATTATTAATATTAATACTAAAATAACACTATTTTAAAATGTTATTTCGTAACATTAAGTGTTAATATGATTATGCCATCACGTGGATTGTTTTTTTTTTTCTTAAAAAAAAACTAACGAAAAAAAAAAATACAGTTTTGCAATTAGATACATGGAAATCAGATGAATGCTAGAATAATCACTATAAACAAATCCTGCAAGCATAGAACTATGGGTACTGCTGAATTCTATTCATGCCTCAATTTCCAGAAGGACTGGTTTTATTAATTTGACTTCATAGAGACGTTGCATGCAATGAGTTTCCCCTTTCTTAAAAAAGAGAAACTATGAATTAAATAATAAAAAGCTGTTATGTATTTTAACAGTGTTGTTCAATAAAATCTTGTAATTTCTTGGTTTTGATATTTTATTTGAGCCAGTTATTATTGCCTCGTTGTTAGTTTATATATAAATAGTCATACTAAAGCCTGGTTTTCACTTAGGTCTGTTTGTGTTACTAAAAATATCAGATTACTCAGAAAATAATCAGTAGAACACTTGATTACCAAAATAATCATTAGTTACAGCCCTAGATTAGTTAAAATATTTCTAAATACAACTGCGATGTTTAACTTTCTGCCCTAACCAAGCTACATTTGGTCTGAAAACCAAAAGGACCTCTTTTAGACACTCACGTGATTGAGCTGTAAGGGGGATTTGTGTGCACGAGGGAATGACTAACAGACATGAAGATCATCATAATATTTAGGTCTACATTACTAAAGGATTAAACGATTAAACAATCTTAAACTACTGAATTAAACCAATCAGTATTTACATTTATAGATAATCTTGAAGTTTAGGCTTTTAGTACTAAAATACAGATTTATGTAGTCTGTTTATTAAGTGATTTTTGTTAAAATAACAGAGAAATTTGTGGAGAAGAAATGTCAGTGAAAACAACACTCACAATAGTACAATCTTTCTATTGATGTCTTGTCTGAAGGGGAAAGGGGACTCTAAAGAATTGAGCTGATTGGTCAGCTGCTCATCTTCCTCTGGTAATTGGTTTTCTCTATCCACCTCGTCCTGGACTCCTTGAGGCTGGTCCCATGTGGGGAGGGTCTGGACCTCCACAAACTGGGAACGAGCTCCCAAGGGATCCATGCTGTAGCTTCAGTGGGCAATTTTGAACTGAAGACACAGAGGAGCATTAACACAGAAAGAGAGTGTAGTTTGACCTGGGCTATATTGGCAAAACCAAATGGTATCTGTATTATTGTTATTATATCTGAATATGGTGTAGTGCTTTCATCAAAATGAATTCACATAAAACATAAAACCACAAGGAAACAAAAAAAAAGAAAAAAAAAGAAACAAATTCCCGAACTTTTACAATTATGGTCTCATTTTGAAAGTATTCAGCAATACTTTGTGTGCCAGGTGCAGTATGAGAAGTGTAGTGTTCATGAACTTAATTGACTTTCAAGCACAACAGAGAGGCTGTATCAGTGCAGCCAGACAGGACTTCAGGAACACATAAGATAATCAGCATAAATGAGATGCATGTGTAAAGGTCGACTAGCCAAATTAGATTTCAACAGCAACAAAGCAATGGGTTTGTTCAAATACGTCAAAGTTTCATCTCGACTGCAACAGGAACATACAAACAATGAGGAATAATCCTGTTTCAAAGAGCATATAAAGGATAGCAACACGTCAGACTTATTCTAACAAGACCAAATGTTTATATCGACTTTTAACCACCATCAATCACTCACAATGACCAGCGACCTACCATGTCATCTGATGCAGCTACCGCAAACACAAACCCGCGTTAGTTCGAACGAATCCCTTAATAACAGAGTTAAAGATCACTGTCATCCTCCTGTGCTTCCGCTTTTAAATGGTTCATTGTTAAAATGTGATTTTAGCTGCTTGTGGTCAACACGTCGTGTTTGCAACATTCAGCGAGTTTCCTGATCAGCTGATTCACGAGGACAAAGCTCGTCACTTCCGGGAATGCAGTGGGGGCAGTGGCTATGTTGTCGATCCGTGTAGAAAACGCACAGACTTATCAAATAGAACATAGATTTAGATTTTAACATATATATTAATCGACGTTATAGTGTCATGGCTAAATTAAAAATAAGCATAATAATGTATAATGAATATATGAATTAAATAAAGTTCAATTATGAACACATCTTGCGCCTCGTGGGCAGCAACATGACTTCGCATTCACAGACCAAAGTAATCGATACTATACACATGCCTCAAAAGAAGAACAGATACATAAAACGCATGAAGCCATGTGAATAATAAGGAAGCATTCGTAGACATATTTTTAGAGTGATACAAATGTATATAAAAACATTCTTGCGACATTTTGCAAGCGCTGTTGCATCGTATTTCCGCTCGGTAATCTACCGCTTTTGTCTTTACCTGATGTCACACATGCGACCAAAAAGCATGTTGAAGTTTTCCACATCCACAGAAACAATATTTTCATAAAAGACTGCAGATAAAATATACATCTAATCGACAGAGTATGTAACTACATTTTCTATACGCAGTTGCTTATTTTGAACTTTGTAGCTTATTAATATCTGCTTATCTCTTGCTCGCTGAATAAGATTAAACGGACTGCATGTGGTTCACGTTGCTGTGAAGCGTGGCGTTGGAGCAGTAGTTTGTCACTTTCATTTTATGGTCTGATCGTTCAATTAATATACATTACAATTGGCAATCATAACTTTTAAAGGTAACGTTAGTTACGAGCTTCGTTTGGTGCCGTCGAAGGGCTAAAATACCCAACGTCGGGATGAACTTGAAGTGACATTTATAATCCATAACTTTATATAATAATTTAATTTTTCAGCAAGCACAAGATTTATGGTTTTATACATTAGTTGTTCACCAATAATTAGGATTTTTGTATTTATTATAAGGAACCAAAAAATGCTTGGTACATTTACTAGCTAAATACGCCGATTTATAAAATATAGTTGGTTTCGTTCTAAATATGTGCCCACAAATTGTGCACAGTTTGCTAGATTAAAGGAGATACACATCTAACCCCACTACCTACTGTTGTGTGTGTGTGTCTGTGTCTACAGCCTCTGGCTTGCCATGGGTTTAACTAAGCAGTACCTGCGCTATGTTTCGAGTGCTGTATTTGGAGTGATCGGCAGTCAGAAGGCCAACATCGCGTTTGTGACCCTCAGGGGAGGAGAGAAGGGTCGATATGTTGCTGTGGGAGCCTGTGAGCATGTGTTCATATGGGACGTCCGCAAAGCTGAGAAGGTACTTGCTTTAAGTGGTTTAGAAGATTGCTTGGTACATTTACTCATCAGTTTATTTAAAGTCATAAACATTGCACTTACCCCTTTCAATTCTCAGGTTCTTATACTTGAAGGTAAAAAGCATGAGGTGACAAACCTGTGTCCTTCTCCTGATGGCGTCCACATAGCTGTAGGTTATGAGGATGGAGGTGTGCGCATCTTTAGTCTGCTCAACGGCGAAAGCAGCATCTCCTTCAGTGGACACAAATCAGCTGTCTCGGTTATAAGATATGATGCACTGGGAGCTCGTCTCGTCACTGGCTCCAGAGTAAGAACAGAACAGTTTTTTTGTAGTTATTATTGATTTTCAATTATGTATGAAGTAAAATCATTTTCTTTGTTGTTGTATTTCAGGACACAGATGTGATTGTGTGGGATATCATCAATGAGTGTGGTCTGTACAGACTCAAAGGACATAAAGATGCAATCACACAGATTTTGTTTTTGGAGAGCAAAAACCTGCTGATTACAAGGTAAATCAGTCTTTATATGTTATTGAAATGAATTTACATTTGAAAATATTCAACATTTTAAATAAGATTATATACATACATGCATGGACGCATCATTTTCCATAATATAAGTAGCCTTTTTATCATTTGAAATGTGCTGTGACTTATATAATGCAATTAATGTAAAAATTTAAAACATTTGTATTTTTGCCAAAAGTGAATAGTACATGAGGACAAGTTTATTTGTATAGTGCCTTTTCCCACATGCTAGTGGTTTCACTTTAATTACATGTTTACTTACTTTCATTACTGCTGTTCTGTACTTAATACTATTACATTTAATGGATTTGACTGAGGGGAACTAAAATGGCATGTAATGTTTGTAACCATTTCATTTTATTTACTGTATTTTACTTATGTAATTATATATATAATGAAATGTGACTTACACAAACACTGAATGCAATTTGCAACTTATAGTCAGTTGTAACTGACTACATTTTCAGAACCGACTGCTTCGTTTTATATAATACTTCATGCTGAAAAAATAAGGTAACTGGATGTGTACCTCGGGGCAGTGATGTAGTAATGTCCTGCTGATCTGTATCTGTGTTTCTCATGTTTCCTCAGCTCTAAGGACAGTTTTGTAAAGTGGTGGGACTTGGACACACAGCATTGTTTTAAGACCATGGTGGGGCATCGCACTGAGGTGAATAGGATCACTGGACACTGTCGAGACTGTCCTGATCTTTTTGAAATATACTACACAATACAATTAATGCATGTTCATGCTGCTTTGATATCAGCATGAATGAATGTAAATGATTAGGCTCCAGCACAATCTATATATCTAAGTGTTGTAGTGCAGTGCAACATTGTCCCATCTCTGTAGGTATGGGGAATGGTCCTGTTGAACCAGGAGAGTAGGTTGATTACAGGGTCCGCTGACAGTGAGCTCAGAGCCTGGGACATTCAGTACACTGAGGAGGTAAGGCAATATCACTCATGCTGTGCCAAATGGTTACGTTGTAGACTTAATTACATTCCAATACAGTCTTGAATGTGATCTTTTGTCTCTCATATGGAAAACTGAAAGTGATCTCATGTATTTAGAATGACTTTAAAGTTTCTTCACAGGGTAAAGAAGTGGGGGAGCCACAGGAAAAGAAAGCCAGAACTCTTCTTGAGAATGAAGAGGAAGATGAGGACGGACTTGACGAAGAGCCAGAAGAAGTAATATTTCTTCCAGTATTCAGTGGATATTAGTGATTTGACATGACACAGTACACTTCGTTTAGTTTAAGAAAAAGGGTTTCCTTCAGATGTTCATCAAAGATCTGATTTCTGTCCACAGCGAATTCTCAGCTGTAAGAAAGCTGGTTCTGTTCTGAGGGAAGCTAGAGACAGGGTTGTGTCCTTGGTCACAGACGCCAAAGCTAAAGTGCTTGCATGCCATGTAAGTATATTTCATAATTGTGTATACTAGTGTTTTGCAAAAAATCACATCATGCTGGAAAAAGCTTTCCACTGTCCTTAGCTTGAAAAGTACTGATCGGAAGTCCCTAATTAAAAATAGCAATGTAATAATTAGGCAAAAATTGAGTCTACATCATATGACTTCTCTTTAAATCTCAATCAGGGCCTGGATGCTACGCTTGAAGTCTTCACTGTACTGTCGGAGGAAGAGGTCCAGAAAAAAATGGACAGAAAACTAAAGAAAGCCAAGAAAAAAACAAAGTGTGTAAACCTCTGTTTTGAAATATGAAGTTGTTACTCTAAGCTTTTCTGATATTCTGATGAACTGTTATGTTATGCAGGTCTCAAGGAGGAGGAGATGATGTGCCTGAACCTGTAGTGGAGAGAAAGTTGAGGGATGAGATCCAAAAGCTGGCAAACATAAAGGCGTCATCCAAGATCAGGTCAGAGAGTATGCATGCAAGCGCAGTTCCCTTGTGCATGTTACTGTTATCAAGTATTGATGGTAATGTTTTTTTTTTTTTTTTATCTACAGATCAATGGACTGCCTTCTGGTTCCTAACGGAGAGATGAAGGTTGCTCTTCTTCTGCAGAATAACACAGTGGAGACATATACACTGAAGACTTCCGAGAAGAATCCTACTGGTACCAAAACCTCTCGCCTCACACTGAGCGGTCATCGTACAGACGTCAGAACTCTGGCCTTCAGCTCAGATAACATAGCCATCCTCTCCGCCTCTGGAGAGACTGTCAAAGTGTGGAACAGGTCAGTGTGATGATGACAAATGTTTTCCATCAATTATTATTATTTTTTTTTGCATGGGTTTATAGATTGCGAATCCTTAACAAGAAGTATTTTCTTTTGTCAGGTCCACCTTGCAGGTCATTCGTACCATGGGATGCGAATATGCTCTCTGCTCGTTATTTGTTCCTGGAGACAGACAGATTATCTTAGGAACAAAGGTATATAACTATTAATTTCTCTATCATCAATCAATAAAGAGAGAGTTCACCCCAAAAAAAAATGCTGTCATCATTTGCTTACCGTATTTTTCGGACTATAAGTCGCACCTGAGTATAAGTCGCATCAGTCCAAAAATACGTCATGACGAGGAAAAAAACATATATAAGTTGCACTGCACTATAAGTCACATTTATTTAGAACCAAGAGAAAACATTACCGTCTACAGCCTCGAGAGGGCGCTCTATGCTGCTCAGTGTAGACTACGGGAGCACTGAGCAGCATCTCTGGCAGCATAGAGCGCCCTCTGGCGGCTGTAGACGGTAATGTTTTCTCTTGGTTCATTTCTCTTGGTTCATGTCAAATTAATTTTGATAAATAAGTCGCACCTGACTATAAGTCGCAGGACCAACCAAACTATGAAAAAAAAGTGTGACTTATAGTCCGGAAAATACGGTAACTTTATTATGAACCTGCATGACTTTTAGGGCTGCACGATAAATCACATGCGATATTTAAAATGCACATCTTGTTAGTAAAGCCGGTTCTGTAATAAGCAGTAAATCACCTGTGCGCTTTCACATGGAGCTGCATTTACTACACCGAGACATTGTTCACTAACAAGCTGCGCAAAACCACGATCATATTTTGCGCATGTTTTGCGCAGCTTGTTAGTGAGCAACAGCTCTGTGTAGTAAATGCTGCTCCATGTGAAAGCGCACAGGTGATGATGATTTACCGCTGATTACAGAACCGGCATTACTGACAAGATGCGCATTAAATATCGCATGTGATTTATCGTGCAGCCCTAATGACTTTCTTCTGTGGAACACAAAATAAGATGGTTTGCAGAATGTCTGCTCTGCTCTGTTCACTGGTTATGATATGGGCTATCAGGCTCCAAAAAAAAGACATTTTGCCAGGTTGCCTGTAATTGGCATTAGATGCCTTTGCCATTAGATCTGGCCTGTCTTGTAACTGAACATGAGCCACCAACTTTGAAAATGCATGAATGAGATTTGAATGAGATGTTTCCTGAATGCTAATTAAGATCCTGAAACTGTTCAAAAACATTTAGTCCATATATCTTTTGCTATGAAAAATGTATTTTGCATTATTTTTAGCAGCTCGTTCCGTATTGTGGTATTTATGTGTCTTCTATAATAGAGTGGGAAGATTCAGATTTTCGACCTGGCCTCAGGAAGCCTTCTAGAGACGACTGATGCCCATGATGGAGCTCTTTGGTCCATGTGTCTCGCTCCAGACCAGGTATAATATCTGTTATCTGCTAAAGAGCTTCTCATCCCTACAAAACACCACAGTCCTGACTTTATTCCAAAGACTTTGTAAGCTGTCAGCCAGGATTTTAGCTTCATGTGAACAAATTTGACTCTTGATTTGTGTGTGTTTATACAGAGAGGGATTGTAACGGGTGGTGCTGACAAGACTGTGAAATTCTGGGACTTTGAGCTCATAAAGGATCAGGACTCTGGGAAGAACAAGTGAGCTATTATCTGTGATCACAAAGCATGGCTCTCTCATCCAGGTTTCTCCATCTCTCTTTCTCTACTTGGCTTTAATGTATTATTGCTTCATGTAATCCACAGGAGACTGACGGTGAAGCACACACGCACCCTGCAGTTAGATGAGGACGTGCTGTGTGTGCGCTACAGTCCTGACCAGAGACTGCTGGCTGTCTCTCTTCTAGACTGTACGGTCAAGATCTTTTACACAGACACTCTAAAGGTTAACCACAAGCACAACATGCAGCATTACAATACTTTTTTCATACCGCAACACATGGTATCTCTTGTATGTTAAATCCATAACCAATCACCACTCGTGTAATATGACTTCATCATGCCTACCGTCCAACTCTACTCAAAACAACAGCAGTGCTTTACAGGACAGATATGAGAGCTGTGCAGAATAATAAGAGATTTGGCATTTGTCTCAACTTCCTCTAGTTCTTCCTGTCACTGTATGGACACAAGCTGCCTGTTCTGTGCCTGGACATTTCACATGTGAGTGCATTGACACATCCTGCAAGTCATTCTGGCGGATGGCGTAATTATGCTCAAATGTTGTTTGTGGGTTTCTGTGCATGTT